>NC_133659.1:9988186-10324020 GCF_037893015.1 Macrotis lagotis
TTGACATGCCCCTACTCATAGAGCTTCTGTGTCAGACTCCAAATCCACCATGCTATTTCCTACACTATTATTGCTATCTTTCATAAAATAAACATAGAGGGACAGCTAGGTGGCTATGGATAGAGTACAGGCCCTGAAGACAGGAGGATCTTAGTTCAAATCCAGTCTCAGACACTTAATAATTGCATAGATATGTGACCTTGGGCAAGTCACTTAACTCCACTGCCTAAAATGAAATTTAAAAAAAAGAAAATAAACATAGAATAACTCAGTCTACTATTTTTAGAATGCAAATTCCTTGAGGGCAGGAACTAGCTTTGGCTCTTTTTATAATTCTTCTTACCTTGTGCAACTCTTTTAAGCTTAGCAGTGTCTGGCACACTGTAGATGCTCAATAAATGTTTGTTAATTGACTGAGAATTACAGCAACTGTATTAATTATAAAAGTCCCCAACTTCCTGTCAGGTCTGCCTTGGCACCATCCATCTGTCTCCATTATGTATTCCTTACTCCTTTTGTACATCAATGAAAAAAGCACTGTTTTTGAGTACTTTTTCTTGATATGACCTTGAAATAGGTAAACTGCTTCTTTAAGTTTTATCAACAGGTGTTATTCAGTGAACAAATATTGATGGGACATTATTTTTCTTCAACTTTTGATTTTCCTCAAATAAGGAGGGTTGCAAGAAGTTCTCTTTACTTTTTCCCCCTCCTTGAAATTTCTAAAATATCCAATATAAAGGATTCCCAAGCAGTTCCTCTTCCCATTATTTTCAAATTGCTATCAGAGCTGAATGACTCAGAGAAGGTGGTCTTAAACCCAGAACCTGTTATTTTATTAAATAATGAATATTATTCTCATCCTACCATTACAAGAAGAAAACTGTCCAGATAATTGTTTCATTTTGTTTGGTTGCTTAAGAAATACAAAGTCCTGAAATCCATCTCATAATCACTTGATTAAGGGATAATTTAAAACCTATTCAGAATTTCATCTTTGGAGCCAAAACCAGTGCAGGATGGAAATCCACTCACATCATATGAGCCATAAGACCAATACAGAGACAAATAATTCAGACGCAAAAATATTGAAACAAAAATTTATTTGGGGGTTTTTTAATAAGAAATGGTTGAAGCAATAAAACATTCAAAGATGCTCTATTGTGCAAATAATCACACTGTTAACTTCCTCCTATATCAGAAGAGTTGGAATTTCCCATTTCCTTGACCCCACAACAAAGAGAGTCTATGAGTCACCTAGTTTAGTTCCTGCCTCAACCAGAATTTTCTTTTAGCAACTATAATTATGAAAATAGTCTTCAATTGAATACCTGCCTTAAAAAAGGTAAAACCCACTAAAGCTTAAGGCAGCCCATCCCATATTTGTTCAACTCCCATTGTTAGAAAATTCTCTTTCCATCAAGCCCACATTTTCCTCCCTTCTACAGTGATCCACTGCTCTGATTCTATGTTTGAGAATCAAGTCAGACACCTTTCAAAAGATAGCCCTTACCATCCTTAATGATAACTAGTCTGTCCCTCTAAATCCTCTCCCCCTCAAGCTAAATATCTCCCATTTCTCCAATCCATACTCACATGACATAACTTCTAGGTATCTCTTGCTCCTCTTCTAGATACCATTAACTTGTCAGTTATCCAAAACTTAATGCAATTCTCCAGTTATGGTCTGGTCAGAATAATAGGAAAAGCACCTCCTTCATGATGGACACTCTATGCTCCAATTGCTTTGGGTCTTTTGTGTGGGGGTGGGAATGGGATGGGGTGGAAGGGTGAGGACTTCCATGACAAACTGTTAATTCCTATTGAGCCTACAACCCACTATGATATAAAGTCTTTTTTACATAAACAGTTGTCTACTCTCACCTATCTCCTCTGTTATGAGAACTAAAACCTGAAGCACTTTCTGATCTCTTTTCTTTTAATCCTGGGAAAGAGGAAAGAGCAACAACCTATGGTCAAGTTTACAGTAGAAAAATAATTTCCAAATAAGTAAGAGGTAGTGTTATTAGAGCCAGTAAGTGATTCAGGAAGAGCTAGATTAAAACCTGTCTGTGACATATGCTTCCAAAATAACCCTAGACTTTTTAACACTCAATGACCCAGAACAGTCACCAAACTGCATTAGTGAAGGAATTTGTTTTTACTGGAGTTCTTTACATTAATAAAATGTTGTAAAAATATATATGTTGACAAATAAATTGTAAGGGTCATTATTCTAACTCCTATTTACCATGGCTTTGGACAGTGTGGCAGCAACTTAGTTGTAATAAGGGTCTAGAAGCAGGGACTCTTAATGGTTGAGCTCTCCAAGATATTTGGAGATCTGTATTTGTAGAATGGGGATTTTTGGTTTGTGAGTTTAGTTTTGGGGTTTGGGGTTTTTTTAGGTTTTTTCAAGGCAAATGGGGTTAAGTGGCTTGCCCAAGGCCACACAGCTAGGTAATTATTAAGTGTCTAAGACCGGATTTGAACCCAGGTACTCCTGACTCCAAGGCCAGTGCTTTATCCGCTACGCCACCCAGCTGCCCCCACTACACCACCTAGCCGCCCCGGTTTGTGAGTTTAGGAAGCATAGTAATTATATGATAAAGTATTTTCTTGATATCTTAATTTTTTGTATCCTATATTTCCCATGCCCTTACGAAATCTATAAAGATCATGATTTCCAGAATACTTAAGGCACTTTCTGGTGTCAATGACCAAGTCCTGAATTACTACCCTAAATCCCTCTATTTTCACAAATTCTCATGATTCAATCATCTGGTGGAGATTTCCTAACAGTATTCAAGCAGATGTCACAAAGTACCTTTCAATTCCACTATTTGCATCATTACTATATCATAGATTCCATCCATTGCTATACTATTTTTGCATATGCATCCGGGATAAATCATGTCCTGGAGCTCAAGGAATGAAGCCTACTTATACTAAAAGTATTTCAATGATTATAAGTTCTAAAAAATCTACTGGTCTTCCTCCTTTTTTGGAGAGTAAATGTCAGTCTTTCTATATCTGTTTGGAGAAATACATCCTGTGTTTTTTTAATGTTTGGCTATGCTTTATATGGAAACTTCCCAAATTTCTTATGGTTCATATTGCGGTTCCATTGTTATTGTTGTGTTTTATATGATGAAAAAGATTTTATATAGATTCTAGTCTAAAGTCCAAATCACTTCATTCATACCTGGAAAACCCTGTCTGGGAAGAAATAAAAAATATGAATTCCTGCTCCTCATGGATCTTCTGAGAGGAGGAAATAAATTGCTAATAAGAAAAACAGAACTACTCTGGATACCATAGTAGCTGCACCCCATTTTAGAGACAGAGAAACTTCAGACAGCAACACAGAGCTCTTGCTCAGAGTAGGGAAACTGAGAGTATTTGCTCCTATATATTGCCATAGATCAGGTCCCCATTAGACTGAGGACCAGGCTTTCCCCACATCTGTTTAAGCAGCGGCTGGTTCCCAGAGATCCTTCCCCCCCAATATGACTTTTATAACCTTTGGTAAACCTTTGAATAATAGTCAAATAAACTCTCAGACCACTAAGTTGAAACAGCCTCCCTTTCACACATTGTGGAAGTAATCCACTTCTTCAGTAGGAGAAATCAATTAGGAACTTGGATTTCCTTGGAAAGGGGTCTTTCTTTTTTTACACAAGTGCTTTCTTCCTTCTGAAATAATAGGTAGATATCTCCACTTTGAACTTGTGGAAGCACTGTGAATGTAGAAGGAAAAGCAGTAGTGCCATTGGGTCATGGATTGAAAACTAAGAAGGGATCCCAGAGAGCAGACGGGTCAATCCCCTTATTTTGCAAACTGAGGCTCACAGACAAGAAGTGGTTTGTTCAAGCTTACACAGCATTTAAAATTCTTCTCCATGCATGACCTTGAGCAAGTCACAGTATATTCTTAATAGTAACCAAACTCAGTTCCCTTCTGAGGGGAACCACAGGGATATCTGAGTACTTTATATAGTTGCCTATTTATGAGCTCCTGTGATCCTTGGTATTTTCTTCATTCTCCATGGGATGATATAAAAGATGTCCTATACACTATCTGTGTACACTACCTTGAATGCTTGAATTGAACCTGTGGATGTTTGGAGGCAAATCTCATCATAAACTGTATCATTAGTATATGAGAGGATTTTTCCTTTTTTTCTCCTATTATTTATTTTTAAATTTATTTTATTTTAAAAAAAATTCCCCCAGTTACATGTAAAACCAAGTTTCAACATTTATTTCCAAAACCTTGACTGCCAAATTCTTTCCCTTCCTCCCACCCCACTCCCCCCACTTGAGAAACAAATTACTTGGCATAGGTTAAAAATGTGTAGCCAGGAAAAACATTACTACAATAGTCCTTTTGTATAAGTAAGCATAATTCTCTCACTAAATAAAGAGAAACTTCAAGAAAAATAAAGTGAGCAGGGAAAAGTATGCTTCAGTCTGTATTCAGACACCATCAGCTCTATCTTGTAATGAATAGCATTCTTTAACTTAAGTCCATCAGAGAAATTGCTTCAATATTTTTCCCCACAGTTGCTATTGCTAGCTGTATTTCTCTCAATCCTATTTCCCATTTATTCTATTCTCTCTCTCCTTACACCCTGTCCTTATGAGGAGAATTTTCTAAAGTAACTCCAGTGAGGAGAATAAGCTAGAGAGAATGTGGGTAAGCCCCCATGATTGAACTTGCTCCACTGGAGTCTAGGGTAAGAGGTTACAAAAATTACCTCTTTACTAACCCATCAGCAAAATGTTAATATACATTTCAATATGAATGCTAGGAAATGACTTTCAGCTGATAACCATCATGCCTGCTATTATCAAGTCTTTGAAAATTTATCACCTGAAAGAGGAATCAAGCTAATTCTCTTTGACACCAAAGAGAGCTGGGAGCAATGAGCAGAAGTCACAAAGAGACAAATCTAGGTTTGGTACCAGGAAAAAAAAAATCTTCCCAACCCAGTGGAATGGACTGCCTTGGGAGGTAGTGAGTTCCCCTTCATCAAAAGACAAGGCTGAATGACCATGTTTTGGAGAACTTGCATTCTAAAAAGAATTCTGATTCTGGTGTGGGTTGGACTATGTGACAGCTCTAAAATTCTGTGGCTATGGAGTTGCGATGCCATGAGAGGTCAACAAATAGCTAAGACAGGATTTGAATCCAGATTCTCAATCCAGAAAATCCTCCAGGAATTCTTCCTTTTCAGTCCTCTTCTATCACATATGCCGCTTTTTCCTAAACAAAAGTCTCCCTGTAAACCCTCAGAATTCATATTGATAAACACATCTGTATGGGATGAAGGGACTTGGAGCTGGGGAATATCAGCATTGTTTCTTCCAATGAGGAAGAGAGATTCTTCTGGTCCTATTTCACCCAGAGGGAAGAAGGGGAAGAACCCAGGCAGGCAGGGTATCAGGAAAACTTCCAAACCAGGAGAGCTGGTAAAATATTCCAAAGGTGGGACTATCATCACCAAGCCAACAAGTATTCATTAAGCACCTACTGAAAATGATAAAGAAAGGCAAATGATAATCACTGTCTCAAGGAGTTGACAGTCTATTGATGGAGAAAACTGACATAACAAACTACATATATGACCAGTTAGAGATAAGCAAGATAAGGAAGAGTTAATATTAAAGGGGACTGGGAAAGGCATTTTTGTAAAAGGTGGTTGAGAGTTGATAGCATGGGATAGGGCCACCAACAGAAAGGTCAGTTTCACTGCCCTCAAACAGCTTCCATTCTAAAAGGAATTAGGAAAGCTGAAAGATATAGAGGAAATGAGAGTTGGCTGAGTTTTTTACAGAATCAGAAACACTAAGAGAGAGTGATGGGGATCTGTGACAGACAATACCATCTGAATCCAGAAAAGGAACTATGGAGTTTAAATGAAGACCCAAGATTATTATCTTCAATTTTTTTAAGAAGTTGTCTTATGTATTACATAATTTGGATTTATGCATATCGTGGAAACAAATGTAAAGTCTTTATTATATTGCCTTCTATTGGGAAAGGGGGAAGGAAGGGGGGAACTGTAAAATTCAAAATCTTGCAAAAAATGATTGGTAGAAACCACTATTGTATATAATTAGAAAACTAATAAAACATTTATACAATTTTTTAAAAAGTATATCATGTAAAATACCAGACTGAACAAATGAAAACTCAGCTATGCAGATGATATCACTCTGATTGTAGAGAGTGAAAAAGAATTAAGAAGCCTCTTTATGAGGATAAAAGAGGAGAATGCAAAATCTGGCTAGAAGTGTAACATCAAAAATACAATGAACTTAACAACTGGTCCCATCACTTCCTGTAACAGAGAGAGAGAAGAAATAGAAGCAGTATCAGATTTTATATTCTTGGGCTCATAGGTCATTGCAGATGGTGACTGCAGCCATGAAATGAATAGAAGTTTGTTCCTTGAAAGGAAAGCTATAGCAAAATTGGATTGCATACTAAAAAGCAGTCATCCTTGTATGGTTTTTCCAGTAGCATTGTATGACTGTAAGATTTGGATAATAAGAAAAACTGAGCTCCACAGAATCTACATCTTTGAATTGTGGTTCTGGAAAAGATTTCTGAGAGTGCCTTGGACAGCAAGGAGATCAAATTAGTCAATACTTACAGAAGTTTATTCAGATTATTTACAGGAAAAGTCAAATACTGAAGCTAAATTTGAAATACTTTGCTTACATAATAAGAAGACAGGATTCATCGTAAAATGCCCTGATGTGGGAAAGATTGAAGGCAAAAGGAGATGGGGATGGCAGAGGAGGACAAGATAGAGAGATGGTATCATAGAAATAACCAACATGAACCTGGACAGATTTTGAGAGATAGTGGAGTAAGAATGGCTTGGGATGCTATACTCATGTGATTACAAAGTGTTAGAGTCTCAACAACTAAAAATTAAAAACTTTCTGATTCTAAGCCTGCCTTCTTCCCACTGCACCACCACCCAGCTCTCCCTATATTTCTTTGCAGCAGTTTTGAAGGGAGACCAAATGCTGCTAATATCTGTTAAACTGGACCAACAGAGGTTAAGGGATTTTCTCAGGATCACAAATCTACTTAGTGTCTGAGGCTGAATTTGAACTCTGGTCTTCCTGCCTCCAGGTCCAGAGCTCTGCCACTGAGCACCCAGCTGCCAGTAAGAAAAACTTGCAAATATAAATGCTGGGCTCTTGCTGGCCATCTCCAAGGGGAAAAAAGCTGAAGAATGGTAGATGTGTGGTAAGGCTATATTGATGGATAAAATCATGGCTAAGGGTCTAATCATCCTTTATACCTATCACCCAATCCAAACCTGACCAGGAAACTCCTCTACAAACCATCCACAAATAGTCATCCAGGCCCCAGGAAGGAGGAATCTATCTGGAGACTGATCATTGTACTATTAGATGTTTCCCACACCATTGTTAGGAAATAATAAATCAAGCTAAAACCTGTCTAGAACATTTACCCATTGATCCTGGTCCTGCCCTCTGAGGTCAAATGAAATCCAAATCTAAATCTTTTTTTTTTTCCATATAACCCTTTAGATAATTATAGAGACCTTCCAGGCTAAACACCCTTACTTCTTTTGATTCGCATATGGCTTAGTTTCCCATCTGACATTTCCCATCTATCCTCTTCAGAATGCTTTACAATTTGCCAATATCTTCCTTAAATGTTGCCCCCAAACCAAACATATGACATGAGTCTATAAACATTTATTAAGCATCTACTGAATACTCTTTGGGGCATACACAAAGAAGTTGAAAAATAAAAGTCTCTCATTTCAAGGTACTCCCTGTTTCATAGGGAAGACAACATATTGGAGACTTTATAAAAACAAGCCATAGGGAAGATAAATTGAAGGCAATCTCAGAGGAATTAAGGATTCAAAAGGATTAGGAAAGCCTAACCATGGAAGGAAGAATTTTAGCTGAGACTTAAAGGAAGCCAGGGAGGTCAGCAGAAGAGGAGGAGGGAGAGTATCCCAGGCATAGGGACAGCCAGAGAGAATGCCTGGAGCTGGGAGATGGAGAATCTTGTTTGAGGAAGGTCAAGGACTATCTCCTTCATTCTGGACACTCAGTCATTTAATGTTGCTTTCATTCACCTTAGTTTTCATGGCTTCCAAGTCACACCATTGATTTCTAGAGTAGCCTTCTTGAGTTCTGTAGACTGTTCTCACCTGTGTGTAGTCCCTCCCTATCAAAATGCAAACTTAAGGTGAGTCGGGATTATTTCTTTCTTTATATTTATAACTCCAATGCTTGGCATTGAACAGCCTTTTAACTAATACTTATTGATAGATTTTACAATCTACCACCACCAGCTTGGTCATTAGACCAAGCCCTTTGGGTACAAGAATCGGACTAGTACAGGATAGCTGTTGTTGCTGCTGTTCATGATGATGATGATGATGATGGTGATGATGATGATGTTTCTGCTGCTGCTGGTACTACTAATGATAATAATGATTCTGATAATGATGATGGTGGTGGTAATGTTGCTGTTGTTGCTGCTTCTTTGGAGGTGATGAGTAATCCTTGGGTTCTATTATCCCTTTATAAAACTTCATAATAGAGAAAAATGTAATCAATTTGAAATTCTTTTTAAGGAAAAGAATCAGAAACAAGGGGACATAATATTTGATTCATTTGGTTCAACAGAGAATTTTTGAAATAAAGATTTTTTGGTTCAAATTATTATAATCAATTTGCTAAAAATAGTTTCAAACTGCTACAAAGATACACTATTGGATAGTGGATTGTTTTCTGTTTGAGGAAGAAAAAGATATAGAAATTTCTCCTTGATAAGGTCAGGTGTGGAGCTTTCCCTGGGATGAGACTGAGAGTTTTCTGAAGCCTTGTCCAGATCATGCTACTACTCAGGGCTTTTCTTCTGACATTACCTAAATTTCTTGCCTGGATATAGTTGTCAGATTGTCTCCCCCATTGGAATGTAAACTCCTAGAGGGCAGGTACCATGATCTTTTTGACTTTCTTGCAGCAATTAGCATAATGTCTAGCACATTTAATTAAAAATACATTGAATAAATGACTGTTGAGTGACTAACCCAGTCAATTGAAGTCTCATAGGTAGAAAAAATAAAAAACTGAGTCTGAGGAGGCAAATGAATTTGTCAGGAACTTTTCTGCTGTCCTAATTATTGGTTAATGGCTCATTATTTCCTAGCCTTTGGAGACAGGGGAGGAGCATAAAACCCAGCCTCTTCCTCTCCTCCATTTCAGCCAGAACATTATACCCCAAAAGTGACCACAGCATGATCTGCCACATTGAGCTGCCACATGGATCTGCCTGACTAAATAGATTGGCTCTTAAAAGGAGTCAGCATTTCCACTGGCCCTCATAACTGATTTTTCTTGCTAATACCTGAATTATTCATGAGCCAAAATTCATTTTTTTTTTGCACATTGGATCATAGATCTAATTGGAGTTGCAAGGAGCCTCAGAGACAACTTAATCATGCCTTTCATTTTCCAGAGAAGGAAACTGAGACCTAAGGATATGAAGGGCCTTCTCTAGAGTCATACAGGGAGTGAGCATTCAAGGTGGGATTCAATCCCATATCCCCCATTCCAAATCCATTACTCTATCCATTAGACCAACATCCCTTTCCAAGAGTTGCCTAAAAAAAATTAACAGTTCTTAGAAAAGCATATTCCCAATTGTATTCTTAATATTCCTTTTAATGTCCTTGAGTCAGCAGACCCTTTTCTCAAGCTCAAGGTCCAACTGGGCTCCTTGCCACCATCCGAAAGAGCAACTTCATATACACATTAGAAATATCTTTCACCACAAGGAAAGCAGGGACAAGGGCTTCTCCTCCTTCTGGGGTTGGGGAAGGGAGTAGGGGGTAGGAAGAACAGCAGAGAGGGAAGGTTTATTGTCTTTTGTTTTTCCCCTTAATAAACCTCTCCACAAAAAAATTGAAGGGAAAAACACACAGAAAACCAGAGTTTGCACATTTAAAAAACTAGTAACATTTCAAAAAATCCTTGCTGAGATGTGTTTATGTGCTTCTATTCACAAGTGCATCTATTCATACTCTGATTCTGTGGTATAAGGAATAAATTATTGCCATGTAGTCATCTGGGCCCAGAAGAATGCTGTCTATGCTATTCTGCTGATCTGCTCTCAGAAAAAAAAAATCATTGACAAAAACAGTAGAACTGCTACCATTTTATCATTCTTATGACACATATTTTAGCTGCCTCAAGTCTGGCCTAGTGCTACCTAATGAAATCAACCTGCTTTAGGAAACAGCCAGGAGGCCAATAGCCCCCTCTCCCTTGCCCCACTGGGACCACTTAGAGAGAGCAAATCAGAAAAAGATATCTAGAAAAGAAGTAGAAAGTGGCAGGCACTAATAATGATCACATTCCCTTGACTAGGTGGCTGGGCTTACCTGTTGTCAGGGAATTTACTCTTTACTGGAGTTTATTGCAGTGTTTTTTAATTCTATAAAAACAATACATCCTTTAAAATAGTTACATAGGGAAATATTGCCCAGATCCACTCTGTAAAAGGCTAAATATCCTGCCAGCTTGGCAGGGAAGAAAGCAAAAGGAGGCTGGCTTAATACACATACCTATATGCATACATATATATTAGTCAAGATGGAGAGAAGAAAGGAAGTAATGAAGAAAGAAAAAGGAGAAAAAAGATAAAGAAAAGAGAGAAAGGAAACTTGATGAACATAGGAAACAAAAAAAAAGTAATCAACTAATAGTCCCTTCCCTCTGAGGTTATTTCCCATGACACTGTCTGTCTTATATACATGGTGGTTTGACTGTTGTCTCCCTCTTTAGAATAGGAGCTACTTGAGGTCAGGCACTGGAGTTTGGGAGAGGGAACTGCCTTTGATTATTCCCCAGTGTTTAGCACAATGCCTATCATATAGTGGGGGGATTAATAAATGCTTTGTATTAATGAATCCTCACTCACTACCTGGGTGGCCTTAGTTTTCTCATTTATAAAATGAGAGGGTTGGAGAAGTTCTCTGAAGTCCCTTCCAGGATCAAATCTTTGTCCCATGATTGTTTATAAAAAAATAGCTGTTAGATAGTTAATTATGCAGATATATATGTAGACAGAAAAAAGAAAGAAAAGAAAGATGATAGGTTCTTGTCTTTCTTTATCGAAGAAGACCAAAATGACATCACTATGTTTGAGACAAATTGCAGTATGTCCGACTATGACTGATTAGACCAATATGAGTTTGGAATGCTCCACCACAGCTTGGGCACCAATAGTCCAATGGGAAACCTGGGGTGGGTTCTCTAAACTTATGGATGTCATGTTTCCTTTGAGTTGCTCCCATTCTGTCTTCCTCATAGAGTGCAGTCCCCTCACTGATGAGGGCACACCATGATGGGTGATCCTGATCCAAGGTCTCCCATGCTGTATAATCAGTTCTAAAGTTCTTTGATAAGACCTTCAGGTATCTCATTATCATTTCTGATCCTCTTGTGAGTACTTACTGGGTGAGTTCTCCATAAAATGGGTTTTTTGGGCAAGCGTACATTTGGCATTCTAACAACATGACCAGAACATCCTAGTTGCACTCTGAAATAGTACTGAAACATTAGGCAGTTTAGAGCTTTACAGATAACCTCAGTGTCTGGGATCTTCCCATGCCACATGATCTTCAGAATCTTCCTCAGACAATTTAAATGGAAGTGACTCAGGTTCCTAGTATGTTGGTAGACTGTCTGGGTTTCCTAGTCATAAAGCAATGAGGTCAGCACAACGGCTCCATAGGCCTTCAGCTTGGTAGTCAGTCTAAGATCTCTTTTCTCCCACACTTTCTTTCAGAGCTTCCCAAATACTGAGCTAGCTCTGGCAGTGCAAGTGTCAACCTCATTGTCAATGTGGAACTCCCTGGAAAGGACACTTCCAAGGTGAGTGAATGTGTCCACAGTACTCAAAACTTTTCTATTTGCTGTAACCAGTGGTTCCACATCTGGATAGTGTGGTGTTGGCTGATGGAGTACCTGGGTTTTCTTGTTATTTTTAAGACCAAAATAAGCACAAGCAGCAGAGAACTGACCCATACTTTCCTGCATCTCAGCTTCAGAGGCTGCACTGATGCACAACCATCTGCAAACAGAACATGCATCAACACTCCACCCACTTTGCTCTTGGCTTGTGGACTTTTCAAGTTAAAGAATTTGCCATCAGTGAGGTAACTGACATTGAAGTCATGTTCATCTTCAGGGAAGACTTTTAATAACATGACTGAAAATATCATGTTAAAAAGTATGGGAGCAAGGACACATCCTTGCTTTACTCCATTGGTGACTGGAAAATCTTGAGAGCATTGTCCACTATCTAGAACCTGGGCATGAAGGCCAACATGGAACTGACATATAAGACCGATGAACTTTTTCTGGCAACCAAATTTTGAAATAATTTTCCATAAACCCTCATGAATGGTGGTATCAAAGGTCTTGGTTGGATCTAAAAAATGTTGTATACAGACATCTGTTCTGCTCCTGGCATTTTTCCTGGGGTAGTTAGATAGATTAGATAGATGATGGATGGATAGGTAGATAGATGAATGGATTGAGAGAGAGAGAGAGAGAGAGAGAGAGAGAGAGAGAGAGAAAGAGAGAGAGAGAGGCAGGATAAAGAATTGGATGGATGAGTGGGAAGATGATTGATAGATGGATAGGATAGGATAGCTAGATAGAGAAGGTGGTGATAGAGAGATAGAGAGAAAAATAGATGATAATGTTTAAAGGATTTTGACTTTGTTTTCAGTTTAATAATTGCCTGTGTGCCATCGGACTCAAAGGCAGGACAAGTGTGTTACTTTTGGTTTGTGGTTCAGTTTTTAAATTTCTCTAAGGGTGTGTTTAAAATGATTAGAGTGACCAGAGCCAAGAAGAGCAGCCAAGAAAAGTTTCCTAGAAGAGGAAATTTGCTTTAAAGCCAAATGAACATGGGCCTGGGTTTGTTAGATATTTTTAAAATTTAAGTATTTTATTTGTTTATCCAACTACATGCAATGGTAGTTTTTGCCAATCTTTTTTTTTTTTTTTTGCAAGGCTTTGAGTTTTACAATACAACAACATATAATATATATAATATATTACAATATAATAACATATATACATATATAAGAATATAGCAAAGTAGAACAGGAATTCAAACCCAGCTCCTCTGACAGCCCTAGGCCCTGCTCATCATTTTAGCATGCTATATAAGTATTATCTATTATTATCATCATTATTTTTATTATTGTTCTGTCATAGTTGTTTCTTCCACAACCCTATTTGGCATTTTCTTGGCAGAGATGCTGTTGATTTGCCATTTCTTTCTCAATTCACTTAACAGAAGATGAAACTGAAGCAAACAGAGTGACACAACTTGCCTAGGGTCACACAGGTAGTAAGAGTCCGAGGCCAGATTTGAATTCAGGAAGATGAGTCTTCCTGACACCAAACTTCTCACTCTATCCATGTCTTACCTAACTGCATTCCACACTGCTTTTCATTAATCTTCCTACTTATTACCTTGGATGATATTGGGTAAATCACTTCCCTTTTCTCAATTTCTTCATCTGTAAAATAAGGGTTTTAGACTAAATGGCATCTACAGTAATTTTCACCTTTAAACTCCATGATGTTAAGAAAAATTCAATACACTTCCAAAGGTTACACAGGTGCACAGTTGTTACTCTAGAGGCAGCTAGAGCAGGAGTCAGAGAGACCTGAGTTTAAATCCTGCCAGAGTGACATAGTATCGATTAGACCCTGAGGAAATAACTGCATCCCCATTCCTCAGGTCTCCACCTATGAAATAGGGCAATAGTGTCTGCCTCACAGTGTTATTGGGAAAATCAAATAAGATACTATATTACATCAGAGCTCAAACTTTAAAGTGACAAAAAGATAGCAAGGTAAGGTGAAAACTAAGACTCATAACTATAATCTTCACTCTGCATCCTACCACGTTGCCTTTCTTTTAAAAAAAAAAGTCACATTTCACCATACAAAGCTGATAAAATTATCATGGACCCCTTTGGGCCTGCAGAGTAAAATGCAATTCAGGACAAATCTACCTGAGTTCTAACAAACAGATTGTGACAGGACAGAAGTCTTCGGTACAATCCAATAAAGGCAATCAGAATGATGTTTGGATCTGGGGTCATTGATTAAGTTCTCATTCACTGAAGTCAAATCGACTGGTAAATAGCATTAAATAATTCCACTGCATTGCAATACATTTGTTTTCCCAGCAGAGAAAAAGAAACAAGAGAAAATTTACAAAGTGTATTTATAAGAAAGTTTGGGGGTATATCATGTGGCCCCACCATACATTCATGTGGCCTTAGAAAACTGCCCAAGTTTGAGGTATGTTGTTTAGCACTCAAAATTGTTACTCCTAAACCCCCCACCAATGTATTTATTTCTACTAGTCTACTAAAGATACATTAGTTCAAAACAAAAAAAATACTTAAACAATATAGCAAGTAATACAAGAAAAGTCTCCACTCATTCCCATACATATATAATACATTCATTCAGATTTTCACACCATCAATCAAGAGAACTCATCATCATCATCATCATCATAATAATAATAATAATAATAACATTAAGAATGATAATAACCAGTATTTATATCACTTATTAAATTTTACCAAAAATTTACATTTGTTAACACATAACACCAATGAAAATACATGAATGGTAGACCAGAGTTAACATATATGGTCAGACAACTCAAATGAAGTAATACACATCAAGAAGTCATGTGACTAAAGCACAGCCACGGAGACACATGTGTACATGGGACTTATACATGTTCATGGCTATTTCTAATATCATAGAATTGCCAATGTGCTTAGTGATGTCTTTGTTTTCTTCTATTTTCTGTTGAGCATCACAGCTCCATCTTCTACTCCTTCATTTGTTGTAGTTGTATCCTCACAGATTAGCTCAATGTCTGAGACAAAGCAGATACTTAATAATTCTTGATGATAGAAGGATATCATCTCTACTGAAGATTTTTGCTTGTCTCATTTTTTCCTAACCTACTGTCTGCTACCATCTTCTGAGCTTCAGTCACACAGCCTCTTTAAGGATATCTGTTGACCTGTATACTATTATCTTCTGGAGAACAAAAGCTAGAAAGCCTCTCCTTGACAAGGGCAGTCTAGAGGTCAACTCAAGGTCCTCGGACTCAGACAACTATCTAACTTTGAATTAGAAATGTCTACTACTTATAAAAATGAAATGTCCATTTTAATTGCCATTACATTCCTGATTGTGATTCTGTATCCCCAAAACTTACTTCAGGGACTTCTAAAAAGGACTGACAAAATCACATTGAATCTGAAACAAGTATTCTCTTCTTAATCCCAACATGCTCCCTAATTGGAATGCATTTGAGGCTGGGAATAGGAACAAAAGACTTGACAAATCAGGTAGGGCCATCAATTTCCACCCTCATTTTATATTTCTGACTTTTTTTCTGTATATTCGTCAAAGTTTGCTGATCTTCTGTTCTGCCTTTTATCAAACATAAACCTCTATCTATCTACAGATGCTATAAGCAATGTTGGAGGAAATAATTTCCTTGAATGGTAAAATCTCAAGGTAAAGAACTTTCCATATTATCTAATCCCAATGAAAGCATCCTCTCAGTGATAATAGACCACCTAAAATATTATTCTCACATGGCTAACATACATGGTTGAAGGTTGAAATTCATTGTGTTAAGCATATGAAACAAAACCCTCTTTTACAATTGTTTTGGATTCTTAGAGGAGTATGATAGGATTCAAGGACATAAAGACAAAACCAAAATGGTCCCTGTCCTCAACCATAGTGATACAACATAGAAACAGCTAAGTAGAGGCAATGGGGGAAGATTAAATAGTAATGCTCTCCTGTATGTTAAAAATCAAATCAATGTCAATATTCTTAAGCATGAAGAATAGTGGATATTAGGTACTTACCTTGGGTAATCAGCATGTCTTTCTTATGAGACAAATTATCGTGACTTTCTTCATTAGGCTTCAGCTAAAGGTGATAAACACTTATTAATTGCTTGGATAGGGACCTCTTCCTAGGGGAAGCTGAAAGGGAATTCTGCATCTCTAAAGAAACTGCAGCTTGCCAAGAAATCTGTCTACTCATCAGAGTTAGTTTCACAGCCAACAATGTGGATATTTACCAAGCATTTATGAGAAATGAATGCAAATTGTGGAAAATTCATTGCCAATTACAAAAATCCAGTCCATGCTCAGCACAGAGAAATGAATGGGACTCAAAAAAAAATAAAATAAAAGAGATAAATTATAGGAAAATGTAAATTTAGACAAGGGCTCTTTTGCTGTATAAATGCAATAAAGGAGTTAGCCCTGTGTTAATATTCTATGACAAATTTTCTAATTCTTCCTTGCCATAATTCTGTCTTTAGGATCTCTGACTCAGGATAATACAAGTGAAATAAAGTTAAAATAACATCCCCAGTACATCCAGTAATAAACTTCAAGGGATAGGATTAAAAATACCCAAGCAGCCAGGTTTTCCTAATAGATCAAGAAGAATGTAAACTTCTTGCAGTTTTTGCTTGTTTCTGAATTTATGTCCCCAGGACTGAACACAAAGTAAAGGGGAGTAAAGGTTGGTTGACTCAAGTCTTAGGAAACCTTTGTTGTTGTTTTTTTAATTAAAGATTATCAGAAGAAATTCCTGCTTTGTTTGAATGAAGTACTTGAGCTAGACAAGGGCTCTGATCTCTTTTAGTGATTCAAGATTTCTCTCTCTATCCCCATACTCCCCTCCACAATTCTACACCCAGTAACAATGGTGATAAGCATAACAAGCTTCTTTCCTGTGTTTCCTTTGTTGATCAGAAACAAGCAGCCCAAGATCCTGAAATAATCTTTATAGACAAGATTTTCGAAGGTACCAGAATTCTGGAAATGGGTTTCAGCTTCCCAGTGGGATGGAGTTTCTGTGACAGCATTACTTCTAGGAGGAGGAAAGCAATGTCAGGTATTAGATTGGAATGGGGAGAGATGATGCAGACACACCTACTAGCGGGCTATTGCAATAGTCTATGCAGGAGGTGATGAAAGACTGCATCAGAGTGGTGGCAGTGTCAAAGAAAAGAAGAAGGTATATTGAAGAGATGTTACAAAGGTGAAATCAATAGTCCTTGGCAATTGAGAGTAAGAGGTAGTGAGTAATCAAGGATGACATACGGTCTGGAGTCTGAGGGATTGGGAGAATGGTGTTACCCTCTACTGTAATAGGGAAGGTAGAAGGAGGGGAGAGTTTGGGGGAGGGGGAAATAATGATGGTCATTTAGGTTTTGAATTTAAGATGTCTCTAAGAAATCCAGTTCAATATGTCAAATAGATATTTGAGAAGTAATATTAAACATTGGGAGAGAAGTTAGGCTGAAAGAATATATCTGAGAAATCATCTACAAAGAGATAATAGTAAAAATAATGAAAATTGATGAGATCACCAAGTCAAATTGTATAGAGGGAGAAGAAAAGAGGGCCCAGGACATATACTGATGGGATACCTACAGTTACTAAGTGTGACCTGCACAAAGATACAGCAAAGGGAGAAGAGAAATATTTAAATATTTAACAGGTATGGATGGATTACATGAGAGTTCTTTGAGACTTGAAAAAGCATGGGAATGACTGTAATCAGTAGAGAAAAAGACAGACAGGGAGAGACTGAAGGTAAGTAAGAGTGGAGAGGACAGAGGTGGCAATTTATTAGGGAGATAGGATGGAATGGGATTAATAGAATAAAGAGGATTTTCCCTTGGCAAGGAAAAGAGCCATCTCTTCATGTGAGACAGAGGTGAAGGAGGAGATAGTTGCAAGAAACATGAGTGAAGTGAGATGAGGAGAAGGGCAAAAGAGGAAGCTCCCAGTAAATGATTTCAATTTTTCCAGTAAACTATAAGGCAAGTTTCTCAGCTGAGGGAAGGGAGGGAGCCATAGGAAGTTTGAGGAAAACTGAAAAGGTGTAGAAAAGCTGCCATAGTGAGTAAATTAGAAAGGTGCAAAAGGATTGCTTAGCCACAGGGAGAGGCCAAAATAAAACGAGCCCCTGGGATGTTTCATGTTTTTCTCTAAGTCTGAGTTTTTCCTATGTCTCAAGTATTTTCTGTGGTGTCGAAAATAAATAATTCATAATGAACACCAAGTATCTTTTATACCCACATTGCATATTAGGTACCTTCACTAGAAGGAACTCTATTACTTGGGAGGAAGATCCTAGATTTGAACCATAGATAAGCTTGACTTTATCAATTTACCCATAGTTTTATATCAAAGTGGGTATTTAAAGGGTCAGACAGAGAGAAGTATGAGTCCTAATACTTCTTTGGGGTCAGGTTCCTTGTGATGAATTTGAATTTGTTTGAGTCCAGTGTGAGTCTTTTGTGTGCAGGAGCCCCTAAATTCAACATGTGGTTGAGTAAGTAGGGTACCACATTTATTTCAGGAAGAATTGGGTTCAAATTCCACCTCAAAATTTCACTATATAGCCCTGGACAAGTCAGTCAGCCTCATTCATCTGCATAATGAAGGAGGTGAATTCAAATCTATCTTCTGCTTTTTATCAATGATCTCTTGCTTTGAAAAGCTCCTCTGGGATGTATCCCAAAAGAAAGAAAGCTTTTGACCCTCATATCCTCTTAAACTCCTTAGTCTAAGCAGGCATTCTGGACTCAATCATTTGTCTCCAAAGCAATATAATCACCACCACCTCAGCAGCCAGAGAATTGGATATGGAATCAAGAAGACTTGAGTTCAAATTCTGCCTCAGATTCTTACCAACTCTGTGACCCTGAGAAAAACCCCTTCACCTCCCTACACCTCCTCAGCTACAAAAATGATGATGATAATAGCACCTTTCTTACAAGGTCATTGTGAAGATCAAATAATATATGAGCATCACCTTGCAAACTTGAAAGCGTTGTATAACTGCTATCATTGTTATTATCATCTTCCTTCTTATTATGTTCTATTACATGGTGATACGGATGAGTTGCAGTCTGTGCTTTTTAAGTTAATACCTACATTGATGAGGTCACAAATCCACTGACATATGAAAGTCAGTAAACGGTATTTCAAAGATTTTGTATGAGAATTCCTTCCACCTAATACAGATTGAGATTGGTCCACAATTTTTAGAGTTATCTGAGAAATGAAGATGTGAGTTCTAGTGGATTCCCTATGTTAACTATTTCCTATTTATCTTGTTGAAGACTTGCTTTGTATATATTTGTTTGCCTGTTGTCTCTTTCACTAGATTACAAACCATGAGAGCAGGCATTGCATTTTGTCTCTTTTTGCATCATACATAATAGATTGGATCATGAGATGACTAATTGACTTAAGTGTCAAAAACAAGATTTGAACCCAAGACTTCTTGACTCCTGGAATTCAATCCTCTGTGCCACACTAAAAGATTAACATATAGAATGAAAGTCTATAGCTTAGCATCCTGAGAAGGGAAGCTACCCAAAGTTAGTTTCTATGTTTCCTGAGTTTCATTTTAGAACAATGACTTGACTAGGCAGCCTTTCCACTAGTAAAGGTACATAAGTGGACCAATAGTAATAATTGATCCTGGCTTGCCAACCATCAGGGTCCAGGAAGCTATAAAACTAGCTTGGAGATTTAGAAAGCGATCAAAGAATTTTCTCATCAGGTGTAACAAACTGATATACTTCTCCAGGAAATTGGAAAAGGTAAGGGAACCATAAAGAGGTGGGTCCTAGGGATAGGACCATAGAGAAGACCAAGTCTTATTTTCCAAAGGAGGAAACGGAGAACCAGAGAAGGTGAGTGGCAGTAGGAAAACAGGGAAAGTTTGCTCCACTAAGAATCAAGATCTTGGGTTTCAAATGAGAAAGATCTGTAGAGGAGTCTCCCTCCCTTTATTGATGATGAAAAAGGGTCAAAACATCACTTGTACAAAAATATTCACAGCAGTCCTATTTGTGGTGGCAAACAATTGGAAATTGAGTGTATGTCTATCAGTTGGGGAATGGCTTAATAAACTGTGGTATATGTATATGATGGAACACTATTGTTCTATTAGAAAACAGTAGGGATGGGAATTCAGAGAAGCCTGGAAGGATTTGCATGAACTGATGCTGAGTGAGATGAGCAGAACCAGAACATTGTACACACTAACAGCAACATGGGGGGTAATGATCAACCTTAATGGATTTGCTCATTCCATCAGTGTAACAACCAGGAACAATTTTGGGCTCTCTGCTATAGAGAATACCATCTATATCTAGAGAAAGAATTGTGGAGTCTGAACAAAGACCAAAGACTATTACCATTATCTTATTACATAATTTTGCTATCTCTTATACTTTATTTTTCTTCCTTAAGGATATGACTTCTCTCTCATCACATTCAACTTAGACCAATGTACAACATGGAAGCAATGTAAAGACTAACAGAATGCCTTCTGTGGGAGGTGGGGGAGGGAAGTGAGATGGGGGGAAATTGTAAAATTCAAAATAAAGAAAAATTTTAAAAAGAATTTTTTTAAAATGGGGATAATCATAGCACCTAGCTTTTAGAATTATCATGAGGATCAAGAGACATAATAATTGCAAATCACTTAGCACATAGGAAGTGTTTAAAACATGCTTACTTACTTCCTTTGACTGAAGCTCTGGTAAGGTACCAAGAGCCAATATGCTGCTCATTGACTCAGGGAAGTTGAGGTTATACATGGAGATTGTCCCCATTTGGACCTACTCTCCTCCTTCTCTGGTAAGTAGCAGTAAAGTTTTATTGTCTGCTCTCACTCCATCCAAATCACTCCATCTCTTTTCGCATAACACCAATCCATATTCAAAAAAATTTTTAAGTCCTATTTTGGCACCCATTAAGTCATCTTACCTTTACCTGAAGGCCAGATAAAATAACTTCTGCTGCAATTCATCCCACTTTAGGAAAGACAGCTCTCATTATTAGAAAAATTTCCCCCTATAATAAAGCCAAATGGTTTTGTTTTGCAATTCCCCCCATTATCCTTTTTCTAGCTCTCTGGAACATTGGACCCCAGCTTTGTCTCCTTCTTTACTTGTACTCAAAAAGATGTGAAAAGTTTTCCTTCATGTTCTAGGATGATGGCAGCCTAGGCTTGGCAGGAGAATAATGGGACGTCCTCAGATTAATTTCATGGCTATTTGTTCCAGCAAGGACTAGTATCAAACGTCATCCCACTGTCCTTTCAGATCAAGTAAGGGCAGTGACAAATGAGAATACTACCCCCCCATTACTTTCTAATGATAAATAATGCCATCCTCTTTTCAGTGCCTGTTTTCAGTACATTGTATTATACAGCTCCATCCCAAAAGCATGATTATGAAACAAAATAGGGAGGAAAGCCAAAAATACAATGCCTGTGGTAAGATCCCAAGAAATAAGCATTTTTGTCCCTGCCATCATTCTATGTCACTAATATAATAGGAAGGTGACAAAAGGAAGGACCATAATAAATATTCTATTATGTATTTATTTGGATTATAAATTATTCACCACATGAAGCTGCCCAGTTGGATGAAGGCATGAGAAGGCCTTGACCACATCAGGCTTGGAGGAAAGAACTAGTGAGCTGAGTTGGATGAGAAACAGAATGTAGGAAAAATGTGACTTTAATTCAGGAAATAAATACTGCAAGACCCAATGTGACAGAAATCTCATTATTCAACTTAAAACTCAGAGCAATGATTATTCCCCTGGTCGAGAATTATCAGACCATGTGATTGACTGATATTTTGTTCCCTGCAAGATTATTTAACTGAAATAATATCGAAACTCATTGAAGGTAGAGTTGTTCCACTTCTGGATTGTTCCCTCAGCCCACAGCATAGTGCCCCCCACATAGTAGATACGTAATAAATGCCCATCAATTTGCTGGCTGAAAAGTCAGCATACTGGAATACTGGAAGAATAAATACATTGGAAATGGAGGGATGGAGAACTGAGTCCAGAAGTCACTCTAATATTTACCTCTAACTGTGTGACTGCAGCCAAGTCTCTTTACCTACTGAGCTTCAAAGTCTTCAACTGGAAATTTTGAGAATAATAACTGTAGCTTCTTTCACATTGTAGGGTAAGACAGTGTATATAAAGTGCTCTGGTTTCCTAGGTAATGCCCTCCACAATCGCAGTCCACCTGCAGTTATAGTGGGCAGCAGGTAGAGCTAGTAAGTGAAACAGGCTGACCTCCCAGTGTGCTGGGCTAAGGAAGGGACTCCACTCCTACTTTCAACAGCATTCCATGCTGCCCTAAGAGCTTTGAACCCCCAAATCAGCCCCATGTGGCCAAATCTTTTGCCTTTCTGGAATAAATAGCATTGCCCCTTGACCTCTCCCTAATTGTAAACTTTAAAGAGAATATACACACCACTTAGCATTTCTACAGATCAGCAGGGTTTTGCAGTAGCTAAATGAGATTTAAGTTGAAAACCACAGATACAGAACTAACCATCTAATAAATTCCCCTAGTCAGAGGAGGGGAAAAGTTCCTTTTCTAGGGAGTAAAAGATGCATCAGTTTGGTCAAGTTCCATTGAGACAATTCTCATCATCTTTGATCTACATAACCCTAGCACTGCTATTCCTTCTCTTGCTACATTGATGATGATGATGATGATGATGATGATGATGATGATGATGATGATGCTTGTACTTCATTCTCAAAGAAGATCATGACTTCATGGAGGTAATGTTATGACAACCAAGTGAACTGGATTGGAGTGAGGAGGGGCTGTGCTAAGTCACCAGCCTCACTTTCTCCTCCAGAGCCATCTGGGTTAGTGGTCAGATGGCTCCAGGAAAGCTGGAGATGGCCCTAGCTGTGAGGCAATCAGGGTTAAGTGACTTAGCCAAAGTTACACAGCTAGTAAGTATGAACTCGGGTTCTCCTGACTCCAGGACTGCTGCTTTATCCATCTAGCTACCCTCTTGCTTTATTACAGCACGGGGCAGCACAATCTTTTTTTCAATAATTAACCAACATTTTCAAGTATTATTTTAAGCTATATTGTATTATTATTATTATTAAAAATTAATCATTTCTAAAATTCATATTCCTTTTTTTTTGCTCTTTCGTAACTTGTTGCTCTGTATCAATCCCCTTCTTTTCTCAGTTCTTTAAATTCTTTCTTCCTATTTGCCTTGCTCTTGTCTCTTTTCCCTGGATAGGAGTCAAAGTCAGTCCCTTCCCCAAGTATTTCAAGACAAGTTATAACAGACTCAAAGATTTAGAGCTGGGAGAATTCTTGGAGACCATCTAGCCCAATGCCCTCATTTTACAGAGAAGGAAACAGACTCAAAAACATTAAGTGCTTTGCCCAAGTTTCAGATTAAATGACAGAAATAAAATGGAAGTTCTAAGACTTTGGCCCAAAATCCAGCCTGTTCCCCAATACCCCAATACCCCACTGCCATACTAGTGGCAATCTGTCTATGATTTTGGAGATCAGTCTTAGGAAGCTGTCTATATCATAGAGAGGTTCAATAATGTGTCCAGAGTGACAGAGCTAGGAAAAAAGGCAGGATTTGAAACCAAGGCCCTAGCTTTTGTTGTTCTTTAATTATTTTTCATTCATGCCCAGCTATTTGTGACCCCTTTGGGGATTTTGTTGGCAAAGATACTGGAGTGATTTTTTTTTCATTTCCTTCTCTAGCTCATTTTACAAATGAGGAAACTGAGACAAAGAAGGTTAAATGTCCAGGGTCACACAGCTACTAAATATCTGAGGGCAGATTTGAACCCAGATATTTCTGACTCCAGACCCGGTACTCTAACCTCTATACTTAATGGCTCAAGTTTCTGGCATGTAGCAGGTAATTAATAAATGCATGCACTTCCTAACTCCAAACCTAACACTAGATTAGACTATGCCCTTTTATCTGCCCAGGGATGGCAGAAAGTAGATGCTTAATAAATATTTATTGACTCTTAAATCAATAAAAGAGGCAGCATGACCTAGGGAACATAAAGTTGGACATGGATGCAGAAATTCAAATTTATTTGGATTTAAAAGCTGCTTCTGACACCAACAAGCTGTGAGACCCTGCACAAATCACTTGACCCAGCTGAGCCCTAAAGTCTTCATCTATATAATGAGGATCAAACTACATGTCAGTCCTATGTTGACCTGAAAGTACTAGAAAAAGAAATGCCACCTGGGACCATTGCCTAGCTGGCACCTTATGCTAAGATCCCTGGAAACATGGCTGGGCTGCCCACTGCTCAGAGCTTCTGCTGGCTGTCAGCTAGATGAGCTGAACAAGGAACTGCTTCCCAGTGTTCTCTCTAATCTAGTCCTGTGAGCAGGTAAGAAATCTCTTGACCATCTGGAAAAGAGCAAAGATTGGAGAAAAATCATGAACCTCCTGGGGCCCAGGGAAGCTGAGTTGGCCACAAAGAGAGGCTGAAAAGGCATCCATCTCTCTAAAGTCTGGGTATACTAGATAAACACAACATTCAAAGCCATCCCATTGGACCTCAAAGAATAAAGAAAACTATCAACCCCCACCTCTCTTTTTTGCAAAGAAGTGGGTCTCAGGATGTGGAGCACAACACATTGCCAAATGTGGAGGATGCTCTTGTTTATTTTGCAGACTTTTATTTTCTGTTTCATTCTTTGTTATAAGGAATGGCTTCTTTGGCAGGGGAGGAAAAAGGGATATATCAGGAAATGAAGGTAAAGTTTTAAAAAAGCTGTTTTCTTTAAGCCATCTGGGGTAGGCCAGAATTGAACTAAAAACAGTACCACTGGCAGGAGCTGATGAGGAACTTGACCCAAGTGGATGATCCAAGGGGCAAAGCCAAGTGGATGCCTGCAGGTGGTAGAGGAAGGAACCTCTCTGAGCAGCTTCAGGAGCTGTCTGACCTGTTGGGGAGATCTCCAGGGCTGACCCAATGACCATGCAAGCCACCTCTGCCCAGGATCCAGAAAGTGGGCTCAGAGAGTGTGTGTGACCACAGGGCCCAGGCTCAGGAGGCAGTTTAGTACTTGGGCAAAGCAGCTTCCTGCTTTAAAAAGTGTGCTTTTGAATGTTCTGTTTGCAAGAAAGGAAGGAGGGCATGAGGAAGGCAGGCAGGCAGGCAGGAAGGAAGGAAGGGAGGGAGGGAGGGAGGGAGAGAGAAGGAGGATGGAGGATAAAAGAGGGAGGGAGAGAGGGGAGGTGGAGGGGAAAGAGTGGAGGGGAAGGGTGGGAGGAAGGAAAGGAGGAAAAAAAGGAGCAAAGAAAGGAAGATGGGGAGAATAAAGAAAGGAGAGAGAGAAAAAGAAAGCTCAATCAGCCAATAATGATAAAGCATACTTTACAAACTTTAAAGCTTTATTATAAATGCTTGCTATTATGATGATGATAAGGGGAAGAGAAAAGGATCTGCAGAGTGCTATCCCTGTGCCAGACCCTATGCTAAGTACTGTATAAATATTATCTAATATGATCCTCATGAAACCTGGAGGGTAGGTGCTCTAATTATCTCCATTTTACAGATGAGGTAACTGAGGCAAATAGATTAAGTGACTTGCCCAGGGTCACACAGATTTGCACTCAGGGCTTCCTGGCTCCAGACCAAGTGCTCTTTCCATTCTTTACCTAACTGTCTGGCCATGATTTCAATGATAATGGTGATGATTATGAGGAGGAGGAGGAGGAGGAGGAGGATGCAGAGACCCTGGCTACAAATACAATAATGAAACATGCAGCTTGTGTTCAAAAGAGCCTCAATCATGACTTGAGTCCAAGTCGGTGAGAAATCTCCCTTGACTGGCCCACAGGCACTAGAGCAGCCCATCCTGGACACCTCTGTTGTCTGGTGAGCTAGAACTGAGCTGCAGGCAGCCTGCACAGTCTCTGGCAGCCAGGGATTGCATTCCAGGTCACTTTGGAAACAGAGAACAAATCAATCCCATCAAATGCTCCTTCAGCAAAGCATCTAGTTTCTATTTAAGTAAAAGAACCTCTAGGATTTGCTGCTAACATGCTTCTCAACAAAGGCTCAGTTCAGTTGCTTTCGAAATAACTTTCCTCTGCCAGGGGTTCCATTAGGCTTCTGGTCACCAGGAGAGTTTGTGAGTCTGGGAGGATGGCTGGGGTGGGAGGGAAAGAACTTGCTTCCCCTCAGGCCCACTGTGTCCTCCTGAGCCTAAAAATAGACTCCACCTCAAAGAGATTATGCAAGACCTTGGAGACTTGTGGAAGAAGATGCTGCTAAGAGTTTGGGACCTGGTCCCAAAGGGAAGCTAGCCTCTGGTGGAAAGAGCTTGGGATCAGGAAGCAGCAGAGTCGACCCTGGCTACCAGGGTTGGCCAGTTCCATGATATTACCTAGAAAATTCTTCTCCTTTCACAAGTCTTAGTATCATCCTCTGAAGAAATGAGTAGGGAGGAATTAGATCAGGAATCTTCACCAGGGTGGGGTCTGAGTATTTGGTTTCTGTATTGCCTGCTTTGTTATTCAATTAAATTTCTCATACTATAAGGCTTACAAATGGAGAACTGGGGTCAAAATGCTCCATGGTAGGTGTTGAGGCAAGAGACGTGGATTCCAATCTCAATTCTATTCTTGGCTCCTTGCAGGTTCATTACATGTAACATGAGAGACTAGATGACCTTTAAGATCCCTTCCAGATCTCTGCCTTATGGTTCTAAATGAAAAAAAAAAAAAAATTGAACCCTCATAATGTTTCCTAGGCTCTTCTTGCCATGGAAATCCCTGATTTCAGGATTCCACATCTATGTATATAAAAAAAAGCTTACATCTACCCTTGCACATTCTGAACAAGCAAAGACCTTTCAGGAAGAAAAAAGTAGCTGAAGACTGATTTTTAAAAGAAGTACATGTGATAGGATGAACCATGGGCTGTGATAGAGGACTGTGAGGTTAGAGAAAGGTTCGACACTAGTGATTTCATCTGTTTAGGTGTGCCAAGTGCTGAAATTCCCCAGAAATCAACACCTCACATAGCCCAAGAAAGCTGGGAGATGCCGGGGATGCTGGGCAGTGACTTGCCCCTGGATACATTATGATCATATATGTGTCTCATGTGCATGTGTGTATGTGGCACTGTATGTATGTATATGTGTGCATGGGACAAGTACACACAGGTTCACATGTCCATGTTTACTGTGATCATATGTACCTGCATGCATCTGCCTGGATGGATGGAGGTGTAAGTGGTTGAGGATACTGCACATGTGTTATACATGTGTGCACACATTTATATTGTGATCATGTACATGTGAGCAGGTAATGTATGTGTTGCTTTTATGTATTCATGTACCTGCATGTGTGCACATGTATGTGGGTGCCTTGCAGTGTGTGCTGCACTACATGTTGTTCACATGTGTTTGCATGCAAGTGTGCAGAAATCACAGGTGCACGCATGATGTGCAAGTATATGTATGCATGTTTGTGTCTATGTATGTATAAATATGTGCCTGTATATGTCCATCTGCAAAGATATATGAATGACTACATGGATAGAATGCTAGGGAAGGAAGACCCGAGTTCAAATTCAGCCTCAGATGCTTATGAGCTATGTAATCTCACACATGTCACTTAGCCTCTGTTTGCCTCAGTTTTTTCCACTATGAAATTAGAATAAGAATTGTTGGGAAAACCAGATTTGTTGGGAAAATAAATGAGCTCATATTTGTAGAAATGTAGTATAGTGTCTGTCTAGTGAAAGGCAAGGAGTGTTTCATTCCTTGTACCTAAATCCCTAGCAGTCTGGAATACTGTAGGTGTTTAATAAAGAGCTATGACTTGGCTGATTGAGATAGCATATGTAATTTGATCTTTCTGACCCCAAGACTGGTTGGTGCATCTCATGAGTCTTAATTCACCCTTATATTTGCAGCATAAATAATTTCAGAACATTGAGGCCCCAGAAAATTACTCCATTTTCTTCTCTTTTAGATCTTGTTAAATCAAAATATCTGCCATATCTAATCAGTATAGAGAGGGCTTTAAACCTTGGCATTTATTTGTGTTTTCCTTGACACTTTCTTGTAATCAAATTAAGGGAAATTGCAGGGAAGGGAAGGGAAGGGGAGAGGAGAAGAAGGACAGGGGAGGTGAGAAAAAAAGCAATTCTACTGGCACTGTGCTAAATACTCAAGATGTTGTTTGTCCTTCATTCTCAAAGAAGACCATGACATCAGGGAGGTAATGCCATGCTATGGATTGGAGTGAGGAGGTATGTCTCACTTTCTCCTCCAGAGCCATCTGAGTCTACTGGACAGATATGAACCAGAAAGACTGTAGATTGCCCTGGATGCTGCAATCAGGGTTAAGTGATTTGTCCAAGGTCATATAACTAGTAAGTGTCTGAGATCAGATCCCAGATCCTTCGGACTCCAAGGCTAGTATTCTATCCACTGTGCCACCTAACTGCCCTAAATATTGTGGATATAAAAAGAGCAAAAGACAGTCCCTATCCTCAAGGAGCCCATAATCTACTGAGAGGGACAATAAGCAAACAAATTTATACAAAGAAGCTATACACAGACTAAAGAGATAATAATTAACAGAGGGGAGGCACGAGAACCCAGAGTAATCAGAGAAGGTTTCCTGGAAAAGATGTCTTTCAGGCATTTTCAATTGTGTTCTACTCTTCCTGATCCCAAGGCACACAGCTCTAAGAACATGAGAGCAAATTTGAACTCTGGCTTTCCTAACTCGAGAACTAGCATTCTATCCCTTGTACCACCCAGCTGACCCAACTGGATTGTAACTGGGATTTAAAGGAAGTCAAGGAGGTCAATAACTGCAGTGAGAGAGAGAGGGAGAGTATTCCCTAGGAGCACAGTCAGAAGAGTTGATCAGAGAGGTGTAATGTTTTGTTTGTAGAACAATCCAAGGAGGTCAGGATTGAAAAGTAGGTACTAGGGAGTTAGAAGACTGGAAAGGGAGGATAGGATTTGTTACAAAGAACTTGGAATGTTCAACAGAGCATTTTGCCTCCTAGAGGCACAAGGAATCACTGGAGTTTATTCAGTAGGAGGTGATGTGGTCAGATTAGGAGCTTAATGGAGGATGAACTGAGTGGAGAGAGACTGGCTTCTCACTGCCATCTTGGCTCTACTCTTTTCTCCCTTTTCCTATCTTGGATGGCAATAGCTGAGGTATGAGTTGATGAAGTTCTGCACTAGATGCAGGGAAGAGTCAAAGGAGAGAGGCCTTGACAACAGATTTAATATGGAGGATGTTAAATAAAATGAAGAATCCAGAATGACTCCTAGGTTGTAAGCCTGAAGGCCTGGGAAAATGGTAGTATCCTCTACAATAATAGGGAAAATGGGGGTGGGGGGAATATAGGGGAATAAAGAATGACCTCCATTTCAGCAATATTGAATTTAAGTTGTCTATGGGACATTCAGGTGCGGATATCTGAAAGGCAATTTGAAATTGGATATTGGAGGCCATTAGGGAGACTGGGGTAGAAGATTTGGGGCTCATTAGCATGGAGGTAGTAATTAAATGCATGGATGTTCATGAGATCATCAAGTGAAACAATATAGAGAGAAAAGAGAGGGCCCAGTACAGAATGTGCACAGAAACCTGTAAAAAGGTGATTTGTAAATATGACTGATTAATTAACCAATTAATTAGTTAATTGTGAATGTGTCAGAATGGATGCAAATCTGGGTACTGGATCAGGAACAATCAACAGTTATTTCCTAAACATTCCCTATATGTCAAGCACTTGAAAAACAATGACAAAAAAGAAGCAATTCCTGTCTTCAAGGAGCTTATGTTATGAGAGACAACACACAAACAGATAGGAATATAAAAAAACAGAAAGTAGATAGATCCAAGTAGGAAAAAGGAGAAAAGAATGGAGCCAAGATGGCAATGAGAAACCAGGAGGCTGACTGAACTCTTCTTAGTTTCCCTTGGAAACAACATTAAATCTATCTCTAAACAGATTCTGAAACAACAGAAGCCACAAAAAAAAGAATAATGAAACAATTTTCCAACTCAAAATATCTTAGAAGAACTTCAGGAAAGGTCCATTATACTTGAATGGAAAGGAAGTACATACCAGCATAGGCAGGGTTAGAATAAATCAGCAGAAGACTCTCAGTGGCAATACAGATCAGAAAGTAAGACCCCTTGGTCCCAGTTTACATGCCTACAGCACAATAGACCAACTGTGAGAACTCCAGGCCCAATGCAGCAAGTATAATGCAAGCCCCAGAACCCCAAAAGACAGGTACAACTACACAAAGTCACTCCAGTGCAAGGAGCAAACTGCCAGAAATCCCAGAGCAGAAAGTCAGTGACCAGACCCCTGGACCCCAGATGTGCCACAAGAGCAGAGCTCAACTTCAAAAGTCAGAAGATAGGCTAAAAAATTAGCCCTGAACACAGAAAGCTACTATAGTAATAAGGATCAAAACCTTAATGCAGAAGAGGACAACATCATCAAAATTCCTACATGTGAAGTTTCCAAGGGGAATATGAATTAGTCTCAAACCCAAAACGTTCTCTTCGAAGAGCTCAAAAAGGAGTTAAATCAAATAAGAGAGGTAGAAGATAAATTGGGAAAAGAAATTAGAGTCATACAAGAAAGAGTCAACAGCTTGGAAAAGGAAGCACCAAAATTAACTGGAGAAAACAACAACTTTAAAAGTAAAATTGACCAAATTGAAAAGAAGGTATAAAAGTTAATGTAAGGAAATAATTCCAAAAAAATTAGAATTAAGCAAGAGGAAGTCAATTACTCTATAAGACACCAAGAAACAGTCAAACAAAATTTAAAAAAAAAGAAAATAGAATAAAATGCAAACTACCTTATAAGACAAAGTCCTGCTATGAAAAAATGTATCTAGGAGAGATGATTTAAGAATTATTTGACTCTCTGAAGGCCATGATAAAAGAAAGATCATGGACAGCATCTTTCAAAAAATTGCCAAGGAAAACTCCTCTAATATCCTAGAACTGAGGATAAAATAGTCATTGAAAGAATCCACCAATCACTCCTGAAAGAGATCATAAAATAAAAACTCCAAGGAATTTTGGAGCCAAATTCCATAATTATCAGGTCAAGAAGAAAATATTATAAGCAACCAGAAAGAAAGAATTCAAAGATCAATGAGCCAATTACACAGGATTTAGCAGATTCTTCATTAAAGGGTTTGGAATGTGATATTCTGGAAGTCAAAGGAGCTTGGATCGCAACCAAAATCAATTGCCCCATTAAACTGAACATAAGCTTTCAGGGAAAAGAAGGACATTCAATGAAATAAGAGGCTTTCAAATTTTCCTGATAAAAAGACAGAGCTGAACAGAAAATTCAATCTTCAAAAATAAGACTCAAGAAAAGCAAAAAAGATAAATATAGGTAGGAAAAAATGTGTGTGTGTGTGTGTGTGTGTGTGTGTGTCTGTGTGTGTGTGTGTGTGTGTGATCCTTGATGTTTCTTTTCCTTTGTTATTGAAGAAGATCAAAATGATATCATTATGTCTCAGACAAATTACAGTGTCTGACTATGACTAATCAGATCAATAGAAGCCTAGAATGCTCTACCACAGGTCTGGCACAAATAGTCCTTGTGAAAATCTGGGGTGGGTACTCTAAACTTATATATGGCACATTTATTTTGAGCTGATTCAATTCTGCCTTTCTCATAGATTGCAGCCCCCTCACTGATAAAGGCAAACCATGCCCTAGCATGGTCCTGGGCCAGTGTCTCTCATTCTGTACAACAATTCTAAAATTCTTAAGAGGGACCTTCAAGATGTCTGGATATCAATCACTCCTTCTGACTGAGTTGTGAGTAATTGTTCTGTGTTAGTTCTCCATAGAGTAAGTCTTCTTGGTGAGCCTACATGTGGCTTTCTAACAACATGTCCAGTACATCGTAGTTGTGCTCTCTGGAGTAATGTTGGAATCCTTGACAATTTAGTTCAAGAAAGGATTTCAGTGTCTGGTAACTTCTTCTACCAGATGACCCACAAAATCTGCCTAAGACATTTTAAATGGAAGCAACTCAGTTTCCTGACATGGTAGACTGTCCAGGTTTTACAGGCATTTAGCAATAAGGTCAGCACAACAGCTCTGTAGTTCTTCGGTTTGGTAGTCAGTCTAATATTTCTTCCCTCCCACACTTTCTTTTGAAGTCTCCTAAATACTGAGCTAGTGACCTACATCCAATTTTCATTCCAGAAGCTATCTAATCATAACTCAACTGTGTATAAAATACAGAAACTTTGTGTATAAGATGACTTTGAAGTGATGACATAAAGAGTTAAGTGAAAAAGTGATGAAAAAATTGAAAAAAAGGATTATACTGGGAGAAGAAGAAAAGGAAGATAAAGTATGGTAAAATAAATCACATGAAGGGTACAGAAGACCCATTACAACAAAGGGAAAGAAGGAAAGAAGGGTGAGCATTGCTTGAACCTTACTCTAATCAGATTTGGCTCAAAGAGGGAATAACATATACACTCAGTTGGGTAAAGAAATTTACCTTATCCTACAGAAAAGTAGGAGGGGAAAGAAAAGGGAAAAGAAGGGCAGATAGAAGAGAAGGCAGAAGTAGGAAGGGAAAGAGGAAAGGGGGGGGGCGGATAGAATGAAGAATATATTGAGAGAGGTGGTGGTCAGAAGCAAAACCTGGATGAGGCAGGAGGGAGTGAAGGGGGAAAGAAAAATATAAATCAAACAGAAGTAGGACAGAGGTAAATATACAGTAATCATAACTGTGAATGTGAAAAAAATACAAAATGGAAGTGGATAGAAGAGTGAATTAAAAATAGAATCTTACAATAGTTTGTTTATAAGAAACACATTTGAAACAAAGGTATATCTAGAGTAAATGTAAAGGGCTGGAACAGAATCTATTAAGCTTCAACTAAGATTAAAAAAAAAAACAACAGAGGTAGCAATCCATATCTCAGGCAGCTCAAAAGTAAAAATAGATCTAATTGAAAGAGATAAGGAAGAAAATAACATCTTCCTAAAGGTACCATAGACAATGAAGTAATGTCAATACAAAACATATGAAGTTTAGCCTTCATTCTCAAAGACCATGACATCAAAGAGGTGATGCCATTACAAGCACATGAATTGGATTTGAGTGAGGGGAGTGCTGTGCTAAGTCACTTTCTCCTCCAGAACCATCTGGATCCAGTGACCAAATATGAATCAAGATGCCTGGAGATGACCCTGGATATGAAACAATCAGGGTTAAGTGACTGGCCCAAGGTCACAAAGCTAGTAAGTATCAAGCATCTGGGGTTGGATTTGAACTCCCATCCTCCTGATTCCAAGATGTACCATCTAGCATTGACTTTTTTTGTCTCTTTTTTATGTAAAACTAAACATATATGCAACAAATTCTTAAAGGAAAGATTAAATGAGTAACAAAGAAATAGAAAAACTAAACTGAGGGCAGAGGGGACCTCAACCTCCTTTTAGAACTAGATAAGTCTAACCATAAAATAAACAAGAAGTTAAGGAGGTAAATAGAATTTTAGAAATGATAGCCCTTTAGAGAAAACTGAATAAAGATACAAAGAAATATACCTTTTTCTTAGTGTACATGGCACCTACACAAAATTTGACCATGTATTCAGGCATAAGAACCACATAATGAAATACAGAAAGGCAGAAATACTAAATGCATCCTTTTCAAATCATGACATAACAAAAATTATGGGTAAAAGGGGACCATAGAAAGATAGACTAAAAACTATTTGAAAACTAAATAATCTAATCCTAAAGAATGAGTGGGTCAAACAAAAAAAAATCACAGAAATAATTCATTTCATCAAAGAAAAGGGAGAAAAGACACTAATAACTAAGAGAATTCAGGAAAGGCTCCTATGGAAGGATACCTTAAGTCCTGTTTCTCACACATATTTGTTATCTGACATTAGACAAACCACTTAAGCATTCAGTAGTCTCCAAAACTCTGAGTTGAGTAATATTTGCCAATCTGCCTTGGCAGAGGAACTTTGAAATCATAGACTGGAACCCTAACTCTCCGAAAAATTTCCCAGTGTGGGCATACCACATGGTCCATATTCTAGGGGTTATGCAATGTTTGTTTCATGGAATTAATTAACAGTTCTCTTAAACCTTATCAAGGAGTCTAGGGAGCCTTCCAAAAATCCTGTCAGGAAGTCACCAATCAAAAATATAAGACAGAGTTTAATCAATCTGAACATTTCCTACAGGAATCAATGTTTCAAAAAGAGGCATGTTTTGTTACCAGAGAAGGAATATTGAAAAAGAAAAGTTGGAGGGGAAATAATTGGTCCATGGGTCTTGAGAATGATGACTGAAAGGGGGTACTCTCATTCAAATCCCCCAAATTAGTTTATTGTGATTCAATTATTTTTCAGTCATGTACAACTCTTTGTGACCCATTAGGAGATTTCTTGGCAAAAATATTGTAATAATTTGCCAATTTCTTCTCCAGTTCATTTTACAGATGAGGAAACTGAGGTAAGCAGTGTTACATGATTTGCCTAGGATCATATTGCTAGTAGGTGTCTGAAGCCAGATTTGAAGTCAGGAAGATGAGTCCTCCTGACTCCAGGTCCAGTGCTGTATTACCTAGATGCTCCCAAATGGCTTATATAGAGAAAATTAACCCTGGACAAAGGAAGCATCATATGGTAATAGATAGGTAATAGAATATGGTAATATTCTAGCACTAGTGACTAGGTGATATAGTTGGAGACTGGCAGTAGAAAGAACTGAATCATCTGTTTGGTCCTGTGCTATTTTGATCAGTGGCTTAGATATTCATTTGCTTTGAATGGGTTTCACTAGTCTGCTTTGTCTAATCCTGCATTCAATAAGTTTTCTTATGATCTATAATTTGGTCCCTTTACAAAGAACTCTCCACCAGGAGGAAGAGTCCAGGGCAAGTGACCTACATCCAGTTTTCATGCCAGAAGATGTCTTATCATTTATCAACCAAGCACTGAGTTTAGACAGGAGTTGGAGAGCCTAACATCTTTTTGCTCTAGGCTATTCTATAAGACTAGGTGTTAAAAAGAAGATAGTGACTCACTTTGGTGGCAGGTGTTTTTGCACCCAGAAGTTCCTCCTACCAATGAAATCTCAGGTCATCCTCATCCCCATCTCTATTACTCAGTTGACTTATGCATCTTGAAATCCATGAAAACCACAGATCACAGTGTCCTGGAAAGGAACTCAATGACCATCCAATATAACCTATACTCAAAAGGAAGAATCTTCATAACACCCTGATAAATTCTTCTTTGTATATAATTTGCTGTCTGACCATATATCACCCAACTTGGTCATTTCTTAAGCCTCTATGGGATTTTGCATTAATCCTCATTAAATGTCATTTTTATTCAATTCAGGCTAGTTTTATAGTCTGTCAATGTCTTCTGGAAGCTGACTCAGTCATCTGGAGTTTCTCATCTTACCAGCTTTGGGTCCTGATTATATCCCTTTGTCATATACCACTTCTTAGCATAGTGTCTGGCACATACTATACATTTAACAATTTTTTTAAAGTCATAGATAAATATTTGAAGGATTCCATCTATGTCTCTAGCTAAATCACTGATTAAAGTAGTGTAGAACCAAGTAAAAAGATGACCTGGACTTAAAATATCGCATCAGAAACAAATCAGAAAGACATAAGAAAAATAGACTATCAGAAAAGAGAAATTCATAATGAAACCAGGAACACAGTGGATCATAGGAGAAAAAAATAGAAAAATTTGAATCCATAAAATTAAAAATTTTAGTGCAATAAATTTAATAAAAGATTAAAAGAGATTAATTAGTAAAAAAAATCTTTGCTGTCAGTTTCTCTAATAAAGGTCTCATTTCTAAGTTATATAAAGAATTTATTCACATTTATAAGAAAAGGCATCATTCCTCAATTGAAAATGGTCAAAGGATATCAGTACTCAGTTCCCAAGAGAAGAATTCCAAGCAAGTTATAGCAATATGAAAAATGCTTCAAATCACTACCAATTTGAGAAATAGTAACTAAGGCAATTCTGACACTCTTCAAAATGACAAAGATGATCAAAATAGGGAAATTATAAGTGTTTAGAGAGACTGTAGAAAACTAGGGACATTGATACACACATTGTAGATGTTTAAGTGGGGACTATCATTTTAGAAAGCAATTTAAAGGGACAGCTAGGTGGTGCAGTGGATAAAGCACCAGCCCTGGAGTCAGGAGTACCTGGGTTCAAATCCAGTCTCAGACACTTAATAATTACCTAGCTGTGTGGCCTTGGGCAAGCCACTTAACTCCATTTGCTTTACAAAAACCTAAAAAATAGCAATTTAGAATTATAACAAAAAATTACTAAATTATAAACAAATTGATAGGTAGATAACTGAATGAATAAAATATCCATTCTTTAGAAAAATGACACAATCCACCCATCCCTGATGACTACCCTCCTGTATTTTTTCTTTCTTTTATAACTAAACTGTTAAGAAGACTGTCTACACCAGGTGCGTCCATCTGTTCTCTCTTCCCACTCTCCTAACTCGCTATAGTAAGACTTCTGACTTCTTCATTCATTTCACTCTTGTCTAATGATCTCTTAATTGCCAAATCTAATACTTTTTTCTCTCCATCTTCATTCCTCAGGTCTACTCTGCACCCTTTGACACTATCAATAACCCTCTTCTCTTTGACATTCTCTTCCCTTTTAGGTTTTCCTGTCCTTCTCCTGGTTCTCCTTCTACCTATATGACCACTCAGGCCTCAGCCTCCTTTGCTAGATCTTCATTCAAGTCTAGCTAAAAATTAGGGGTCTCAAAGGGATTTGTCCTGAGCCCACTTCTCATTTCCTTCTTTAATATTTCATAGGTGATCTCAGCTCCCATAGATTCAATTGTCTCTATGCTAATAAGTCTCAGATCATCTTATTCAGCCTTCACACTTCCAATCTTGCCTTTCTAGCTATCTAGCTATCTTGCAAGCTGAACTCAATGTATTTCAAAACCTCCCCCACTCTACTTCCAACTCACCCTTTTACTACTGCATATTATAGCATCACATTCCTGACGTCATGGTATTCTTTGATAAAAACAGACAGGGAGCAAGAATAATTATTATTGAGTAAACCACCATACTCCCAGATTCCAAGGTTTGTAACCTAGGTTTCATCCCTGATTCTTCATTCTCTCTCAACCCTCATATCCAATCTGTTAGCAGGACCTGTTGATTTTACCTTCACAATAACTCTTAAATCTGTCCCTTGTCTCTCCACTAATACTGCCATCAACCTGGTGCAGGCCCTCATCCCTTCACATCCGAACAATTGTCACAAACTGTTCATTGGTCTGCCTGCCATAAAGCTTCTCCAGTCCCTTTTCCACTCAGCTGTTAAAGTGATCTTCCTAAGTAGAGCTCTGACCATGTCATAATCATTAAATACAAGTGGCTCTCTATAGCCTCTAGAATCAAATATAAACTATGTGTCCTTTCTAGTATTCTTAAGCCTCCAACCTCCCCATTTATTCTTCAATTCAATGATTACAGTATCTTTGCTCTTCCTCAGACAAGACTCTAACTCCCAACTCCAGAATATCCCTCATGAATGAAAATTCTTCCTCATCTCGACCTCATGGATTCTCAGGCTCCCTTCAAGTCCCAAGAAAATTCCCAGTTTTTATAGGAAGCCTCTCCAATCCCTTTTGATTCACTCTATTTATTAGTTCCTATTTTTTCCTGTATGTAGCTTTTTTTGTATCCAATATAGTTGTCTCCTCCATTACACTCTAAGCTCCTCACAGGCAGTGATTGTCTTCTGACTTTCTTGTATTCCCAGCACTTAGTACAGTGATTGGAATAAATAGGTTCTTAATAAATGTTTAGTAACTTACTGACTAAATAGTGACTTTTGACCCAGGAATGACTAGGATCTTTATGTACAAAAATGTTATAACAGATTTTTGAAGAGAAAAAAAGTGAAAATCCAGATGTTCAATAATTGAGGAATGTCTAAATAAATTGTGGTTTATGAATGTAATGGAATATTATTTTGAAGTAAGAAAGGGGGGAGCCAATGAATTCAGAGATACTAGAAGATTTATATAAACTGATGCAAAGGAAAGGAGAAGACACAGAACAATTTCTACTGTGGCATGAATATTATTAAAAAATGACCAATTTTTAGGACTTTTATGAACTGATTAAGAACAAAATTAGGAGAACAACTGATTCAATAACAACTATACTGTAAAGGCCAGTTGCTTTGAAAGCTATAATCAACACAATGACTATTCACTATTTCAGAGGACCAATGATAAAATGTGCTCTTCCTTACAGATTTGGGGTACAGTATGAGGCATATTCCTTCCAATGAGGAAATTTGTTTTACTTATTTATATTTATTATAAGAAATTTGTTTTTCTTTTCTTTTTTCCAATAGAGTTTAAAAAAAGTAAGCAGAAGAGTAAATCAATTTTTAAATACAGAAACAGTACTTACAGATGTGAAATGTTGCATAAACATTCAGAAGGTCACTGGACTATTAGTTTCTCTTAAATGTTTTACTTAGTAACAAAAGACTTTTTGCAAACTGGGAGTAATCTATAACATTTTTTTAGTTGTTTTTTTTTTGCAAGGCAAACGGGGTTAAGTGGCTTGCCCAAGGCCACACAGCTAGGTAATTATTAAGTGTCTGAGACGGGATTTGAACCCAGGTACTCCTGACTCCAGGGCCTGTGCTTTATCCACTGTGCCACCTAGCCTCCCCTTATCTGTAACATTTATTGTGTAAAAACAAAACACAGCCACAAAATTTAGGGAAAAACAGTCCTTATCCCAAGAATTTCTGGGCTTCTCCCCTGGAGACCTCCTCCCAAGTTGCTTTGTGATAATTCCCTACATCCAATCATTAAACTGGTTGGAATTCATTTCATTATCCTCTGAATGGGGCCCACATCTCTCCATCTTTTCCACAAGAATAGCCTGAGATAGTTTATCAATTAATAGACACTTAATAAGTGCTTGCTGAATTGAATTGAATTTCTTTTCATTGAATGATGATGCTCATTCTGAAGCAATTTGCCAGCCTCTCTTCAACCATCTTTAATGCATCAAGCTATATCAGAGCCTTAAACTCTAATGGCTCTTTAAGTCAGTAGCGCTAATCTAGTATTATGCCTGTTTCCAATTCTAAACCTTTGTTTTTCTTCCAGAAGGGCTGTTAATCCAATTACATAGTCTCCCAAACCAAGGAATAAAGTGTTGTACCATTTTTCTCAGGGAACGAGGCTGCCCCAAGCCTCAATCCTTTAGTTAGAGAATCCTTGGCACTTCAAGAGTTAAACTGATAGGCAGCCAGGTGGTCCATTGAGTGTAGCACAGAGCTTGAGGTCAGGAAGACCTCAGTTTAAATGATGCCTTGGGAAGTGATTCCTGCACAAATCATGTCTCTCTTCTCTATGACTCAGTTTCCTTATCTGCAAAATGGAGACAAATGGGGCGGCTAGGTGGCACAGTGCATAAAGCACCAGTCCTGGAGTCGGAGTACCTGGGTTCAAATCTGGTCTCAGACATTTAATAATAATGACCTAGCTGTGTGGCCTTGGGCAAGCCACTTAACCCCGTTTGCCTTGCAAAAACCTAAAAGAAATGGAGACAAATAAAAGCACCTATCTCAAGAGCATTCTGAAGATGCCCTTTAGAAAAGATCAAATGAGATACCATATTTAGAGCACTTTACACATCTTAAAATGGAATATAAATCCTAGCAGTTATTATCATTGCTGTTATCATAGGGCACATAAGAATTTTTCTGGCTGAAGTATTTAGGGTTTGGGGAGGGGGAAGGAAAGGCAATTGAAGGTAAGTGATATGCCCAAGGTCACATCTGAGGCCAGATTTGAATTTGAGTCCTTCAGGGTTCTTGCTCTATTCACTGCACTACCTATATGCTCCAAGTTGACAGCATTTAGGAAAAGGTCTATCCAACCTTGATTAAATCAATTAACTTCTCTGGGTCTCCATTTCCTCATATATACGTAAGGAGATTGGACTAAATGAGCCCTGAGATCACCTTCCCAGTTCTACATCTGTGATCCTATGAAATTTAATTCAAAAAAAAAGTTACCAAGTAATCTTCTATTCTGACACTTTTCTTAGGGATACAGAATGAAAAATAAGATAATTCCTTTCTTCAATATTCTTAAAGTTCTCTTGGGAGATAATATATGCTGGTGAGTAAATACAAAGTAAAATAAATATCTTTTAAAATAGCCTTCCATTGATATCTTTTGTTTTTACATCATTTATATTTCCCACTACATTCCTTGACTGACCCTGACCCAGAAAGTTGTCCCATAGAGTTAAGAAGAAACATTCTGCAAGAAGAATCAACATATTGGAAATATCTGACGCTATAAGCAGTGTCCTGGTCTCCTGCAAAACAGCAAAGGGAGGTATCTTCTCATCTTTTTCCTTGGGGGCCATTGGTTAGTAAAATTTGGGGCATATTTAGGTTTGATTGTTTTGATTTCAGTTCTATCGATTGTTTGCCTAGTTCTGCTCACATCACTTTGCTTCAGTTCAGATAAGTCTTTCCATACTTCTCTTAGTTTTGCATTCCTCATTTATGGCATTTTTACAACATGTAATATGCCATTACATTCACGTACATTCATCGGTTTAGTCAAGCATCTACTTTGTTTCCAAAAGCAAAGTAATTTTAAGAGAGATGAGCTCTAATAGCTTGGAGGGAGAAAGGGATCAAAAATGGCCTCATGTGGGAGTTGGCAGCTCAGCTGTGCTTTGAAAGAAGCTAGCACCGACTTCTCAGTCCCAACCATCTCTCTCTCTCACTGACAAAACAACAAAGCAGTTCATTTCTATCTCTAACCCACTTACCCTCAAACAGTTAATGGCTGTCAGAAAGTATCCATCTGGGAATGGGACAGCTAGCAATCCTAATTGTCTGAATGTTTGGGGAAGTCTATGGTAGGCAGCATGAATGTGAATTCATCTCGATCTTGTTAAACCCCGCTATCTCCAAGCCCGAGATGTTGCTGGGGATCTCGCCTTGTATTTGCTGAAGCTGTGGAACAGATTGTGGCTGACTTTACAGTACCATGGCAGATAAATCCCATTTCACACTTTTAGCATATGACTCACGCTCTCAACAAGACGGTTGCCATGCTGATGAGGGCTTGGCTTTTGGAATAGCACAAACTGCAGAGATGCGGAAATGGAACCAAACCATATTTAGCCCATTCCATTTCCATGAGCATTGATTAAGCATCTACTGGATGCACTTTATCAGCCAATATACAATGAGATACAATAGGAAGAAAATGATTGAGTCAGTCTCTGACCTCAAAGAGCTTCCATTCTACTTGCAGGAAAACAAAATGTATACAGATAAGAAGGAACCAAACAGATCAAATATATCAACAAGTAGAAAAAACTAACAACCTAGATTAACAAGTCATGTTTGGAGCTGTCCAGCAGTGGTAATTAATTTCTTATTAAGAATGCATCCCTTATCCCTGGAAGCATTCAAGAAAAGGATACTTTACAGATTCCTGCCCTTCAAGGTGTTTGAAAAAAAAAATGACCTCTAATGTCTCTTCCAATGCCAGGATTCTATTATTCTTCAAAAACTGATTAGGAATATTATCAATATTAAAGCCATCTTTAAGATTTACTTTCTTGAGCAGAAAAACATGTCCTCTGTGACTGATAGAGAAAGAAATTATATTAGATGGTTAGAAGTCAATAAAAAGGACAGTCACTTCAAAGGATTCTGCCTAAAACAAGGTACCCCAAAGAAAAAGGATGATGAGAGCATTTCTCTGACCTATAGAAAAATCTGTTTCCCAAAGAAGAACTGCAGTTCTCCTCAGGAAACATTGGCATGAATATTTCCTGGTTTTTAAAAATAACATGAAAAGTGTAGGAGTCATTTTCTTTTTTTTATTAAACCGATGCTTTATTGTTAGGTCTCCTTAGAGAAATAAAATTTTTACAACTTGAACTGGCAGCAGAAATCCATTTTGGTTACTTAACAAGAGAAGCAATACTACCACCCTGTGGCAAAAAAAAAGTGTTGAAATCATATAAGAGAAAAAAAATCGCCCATGTGGAGATGAAATTTCAGCCCATAAGATAAATCACACCCCTTTGATTTGCTGCCTCTATGAGACTCTGGGCAAGTCACTTAACCTCTGTCTCATTGGTAAGATGGAGGATTGGGCAAGATGACTTCTGAGGTTCTTTCTACCCCTAAATCTGAAGTGCTTTATCACAAACAAGATTCACATTTATTTTGGTTTCTTGCTTTAATAAAGAAAGAAGTATTAATTAATTTCCTGCTATGAGGCAGGTACTGTGTGCTAAGTGTTTTATAAATATGATTTCATTTGATCATCACAACAACCCAGGAAAGTGGCTATTATTGTTATCCTCATTTTATAGAAGAGGAAACTGAGACTGTTTAATGACTTACCTAGGGTCACATGGCTAGTAAGTGTCTGAAGATGGATCTGAAAACTCAGGTTTCCCTGGCTCCAATCCTGGTGTTCTATCAGGCTGACATGTGTGTGTGCACAAGTAGGTATGGTAGCATGAATGTATGAATGTATGAATGTATATACTATGTCTGTGGCATGTGCTAAGGCCCACAGATACAAATACAGAATTGAGCCTGGTTCTAATCCTCCCTTTGAAATCACCTCTATCCACTGGGGGATGTCACTGACCCTCTATGGGCCTTATTTTCCTCCTTTATAAAAATGAGAAGGTCATACCTGAGAATCTTCAAGGTCCTTTCTGGTTCCAAGTCTATGAGAATGATCCCAAGCTGTGGATCTGGAGGAAAGAAATGGAAATTGAATTAGAACTCTACTGCTTATGATTTTAGTAGGATATTGTGATGGACAGAGCAAAGGACCTGTATTCATGAAAAGATGAGTTTAAATCCTGCTTCACATCCTTATTAAGTAAGTGACCTGGGAAAATTATTCTCTCTCAGCCTCAGTTTCCTCATCTATAATATAGGCATAAAAACAGAACCTAGCCCTAGGAATGTTGTGAAATAATATACATATATATATATATATAAAGTATTAATGAGATAATATATATAAAGTATTTTATAAATCTTAAAGCATCATGGAAATTTATTAGCTATATGATACATATATTGTTATTATTATCTATATCACAGATAATATACCTTGTGATATCAAGATAATAGCCTCAGAGTATATTTATATAATCTTTGAAAAAGATATATAAAAATTTATTTAATTTATATTATCTATCTTCTTTCCCAAATGGTCTCTCCTCAAACCCTACCCACCCAGATTCTACAATGATCACCCCTTCCCAAAAATAGAATTTAACCTGCCCCAAAGACCACAGGGCTTTTCCATCCTCCTTGAAGCTGAACTCTTCTATTTTTATCTCCCCCAATTTAAATAGGAGCTCTTTAAGAGCAAGAACTTTATCGATTTAGTGTATATGCAATTATATGTATATATTTATATGTGCAACTTTACTGAGAAACTGAGTCAAATCTTGCAAAGAAACAATATTAAAATAATTCCTGAGAGATTTTGAATGGTGGGACTGTATTTATAGAGTGGTTTACAAAAGTGACTCTAGCTCTGATCTTTCTCAAAGATGATAAATTGTAAATAATTATTTATGTCATTGTTAATTGTTATGCTATTAATAATTTTGATAACCAGTGACACTGTTGTTTAAGCCTAAGAGATAGGGGTAGGGTAGCAGTGGATATCTATTTAGAGAGATAGACAAAAAAAAAAGCTTTTGAGAAAAGAGGTTCTTCAATTAATAACTAAAAATTAATTAACTGGATTTGTTTTTTAGAGCTAATTGATTCATTAATGAGATGTTGCAATTTAACCACTTCAGCTAGTCAATAACCATTTAGTATGCACAAAGTACTATGCTAAGCATTAGGAATACAAAAAGATACCAGAGACCATCCCTGCCCTCAAGGAGCTTACAATCTAATGCTGGAGGTAACAGCAACAACCAAAAATGTATAAGCAAGCTATATACAAGATAGATAGGAAACAAACATCAGATGAAAGGCACTAAGATGAAAAAGAGGTTGGAAAGACCTCCTAGAGAAAGATTTTAGCTAAAACCTTGAGAAAGGAGCTCATTCTAGACATGGGGATCAAAGAGGGAAAACACCCAAGAGCTGAGAAATGGAATATCTTGGTCTGCAACAACAAGGAAGTTAGAGTCACTGGATTGAACACTAAAAAGGAAGCTGGAAAGGTAGAGGTTGGGGATGAGAAGAAGAGGTTAAGTGACTTGCCCAGGGTCACATAATTAATAAATGTCTTAAGTAAGGTTTGAATTTCAGTCTTCCAGACTCTATTTAGCATGCCACCTAGCACTCCAATAAGGGAATATCACAATATATTTCTTTATTGCCTTAAAACCCGGGACAAAAAACAAATAAAGTAATACATCAAGAATCAGGTAAAGAGGCATGCTGACCCCACCATGTAGATCATCAACCTAAAAGTTTTTTTTTCCCCAGCACGGAGAAAGTTATTCTCTAAACCTGCTAGACAAGCAAAGGTTGACCAAGTACCCTTGAGATATGCTTCTTCCTCCTCTTGAACTCCAAGTAAGAATGACCTAGTGCCAACCTCCTTTACTCACTCAAAGAAGACCCAACTTTTCCTTGAGCTGCCACTCCTCTGTGCCTTCTGATTTTATTTCTTGGGACAATATTAATATCAATATTCAACCAATAACCATTGACTAAGCATTTACTAGAAACCAAGCCCTGTGCCTGTTTGCTTCTAATCATGGGACCTGATCCCAGATGAATGTAATAACAAGGAAATTATGAGGCAGAAAGCACTTCAAAAATCTTAAAGCTTTATACAATTATGAGCTATTAATAATGAAGATGAAAAAAGGAAGAAATGAAAGACTTCAGGAAAACAATTAAAAATTAATTTTATGTCTATATAAACCACATGCAAATTTTATATACATTCATTATTATTTCATTCACTGCCTGTAGTATCCAGTAAAATATACTTAGTATATATATATATATATATATATATATATATATATAGCACAAGGTGAGGAAAACAGGACAGGGATTAATTTGTCCTCACTGAATCAGTTAGTTTTTCCCTAATTTCTTTCTTCTCCGTATACCTGCTGATCTTAATTTGGGGCATTATTTTTCTCCTGGAATGTAACTATTCATTGATTATTAATGTATCTTGCACAACTGTTTCTAGAACACCATGACTATTTAATAATAGTATAAATGTTAAAAAGAAAACTAGTGTATACTTGTTCTGTGATTAATGTCATAGTCTCTTTTCTATGGGGTGGGTGAGAATCATAGTGAAAGGTCAGCATGGACAAAAGATCAGCGGGTGACTAATGTTGGGGCTAACATGGTTCAAGAAGCAAAGGATTAACTTGGAAGACAACACAAAATATCTAATGGGCAAGAATGAGGTGAGAAGACAATATTGAGAACAAAAGGTCCAAACCCAAGGAAGAAAGGTCATCAGAATAATTTGGAAGGAGGAACAAGATGATTTAAAAATAAATATTTGTTTCACAAAAACAAATCAGCTCCTGTTATAACATTGTATGATACCTACATGCCAATATTCACATTTCTGACCCCCTCACAGCCACTAAGCAGTGTGGGTACACAGGCTATTCTAACAGCCATGACACAAATCATCTCCAAGTAAACCGCCACCTGGACAGTCTCAGGAGCTGGCTTGCCACCCTGAGAGATAAGGTGAGCTGGAGTCCTTGGGAGCCAGAGTCCTTAGGAGCTGGACATTCCGCCCCACTGACCAAGGGCACTAGACACAGCTGTGCCTTATCATCTCCTCCCTAACGTACCCTCCTATCCTGTAATGCAAGAAGCTACATGTACACATTGCTTGCACCTCCCAAAAAATTACCTCATTATTCTTTGTTCTACCCCGGAAGACCTAACAGTATATATGTAATAGCTAAGCAATAATAAAATTGAGCTGGAGGCATAAGGCAGTAGTGGCTTGACTCCTTATTCTCAGCTCCCCTCCTGGAGGGAGGTCGCTGCTGTGGGCCCCAAGGAAGCAAGCCACAACAAAGCAGAAGGCAAGAAAGCAGTGGGCTTATACAACCATTAAATTTCAGGTTTTATAGATTGATTCCTAAGATACACTCTCTCATCTCTTCTTTTCAGTTCACTCATCTGCAAAATCTGGACATTATTTCCAGGGCCTATGGTAGAGTGGAAATAACACTAGATTTAAAGACAACCTGGGTTTCAATCTAATCACTGACACTTCAATCAATCAATTCACACGTCTTGTACCTACTATGAGTCAGACACTGTGTTAAGTGCTGGGGATAACAAAAGAGATTAAAAACCAGTCCTGGCTTTCAAGGAGCTCACAATCTACTGAGGTAAGTAACATGCAAACAAATGCTTGACCTTGGGCAAGTCACTTAAATATCTTCTGGTCCTCAGGTGTCTCCTCTGTAAAATAAGGGATATAGATGAGTTGGTCTCTGATGTTTCTTTCAGCTCTAGATTCTATGATACCTTACCTAAGTTCAAATCCCCACTCTTCTGTTTATAACTTACATTTTGTTAGGCCACTCTGGACCTGTTTCCTTGTCTGAAAAATTCCTAGATCCTCTCTAGGGCCTCTTTTATCTCCAAATCCCTAATTGATCCTATGATGTCTCCTGTGATAATATAACATATTATTGAGCATGTACAGGAGTTTGTTTTTGTTCTTTGAAAATGGGTTTTCCTATATCACCCAGGATAGAGGTTCAAGAGTCCATTCCATTATTGACAAGTACAGAAGCTTTGACCTGCTCCATTTCCCCAAAAGGTAGCAAGCAGCTTCAGAGAATCAGCAAAGGCTTCATGTAGGAGAAAAGGAGAGAAGACTTTTTTAATTTATCATCTCTATTTAGAGTTAAAGAGCTTAGGGTTATATCCAGTCTCATAAATTAGTAATGATATTCAAATCTAAATCAATACAAACTCCAGATCTAGCACCCCATTCTCTACACTGGACTGTTCTATATATCATAAAGATATTCCAGAAATCAGCTAAGTGAAAGAAAATCAATGTTTTAGAAACTTGGATGGAACAATATGTAAATATAGAGGAAGCTGGTTATCACTTAGCCTCTTTGATGGTGTGAGTGATGGCTGAATTCTTGTCTATAACATTAAACAATTTAAATGGAACTTTTGAAGCTGGTTAAATTAAATGGTTTAATGACAAAATGTTTGGAGTTAACCAACTGAGAAAAACTGTGGGGAGCAGCTGTAATCAAGTTGGATTTAAGCAAATCTGATACACATTTATGGAATAATAGACTTGATGATCAGCTAATCTGAGAAAACTCTGTCCAGCTGCATGTTTATTAAGAAGAAGAAGGAACAAGGACAAGAGGCAATCTAAGGAAATGTGCATAAGACTTCAAGCATCGCCACTGACTGAGTACGTAAGAGTATTTGTTACTCTACTCCTTGCATCTACAAAGGAAAAGAATGATAGGAAGAAAACAGGATTGCATATGTTCCAGTATGCACTCTACAAACAGAGGGTGAGGATAAATAGGGTAATAAGCACACAGGAGTTTGAGATCCTGGGGGAGAAAGAGATGATGCTATACATATCCCAGGCAGAAGATTATTATCTCTATTTATTTGAACACCATATGATCAAATTTCAGAAAGTATAGAGCCACAAGGATTCTTAAAGGAAAATAGGCACCACAGTCCATCAGACTACCAAATAATCCCTTTTCCTAATCATCCATTCATGAACCCCAACTGTACTACTGTTTTATACATGGAACCAAACAGTTATTTGAGTCGTTCAGTCAGTCTCAAGATAGTTCCTGTGTCTTCATCTGTTTTTATCCGGTGATCACAAATGATCACACACTTGTTGGTATTTAATGTACTTTTTATCATTATTTGATTTGATAGAGTCAATTTGGGCTTATTATATTAAATGGGTTGATGAGGGAATTTCCCAGAAATTATAGATTAAATGCCTATTTTCTATGGGGCTAAACCCCAAGACCATTAATATGGGGTGAGGAAATCTTTTTATGATTTGATTTTTTTTAATTTCACATTATCAGAGAAATGGGAATATAAAGAGCACTAAAGGAAATATTAAATAAAAGATATATCATGAAAAAATAGAAAGAAGTAAATTTATATTTGAGGGATGAAAAAATTCTTTATTCTCCTAATGGTAGTTGGTATGATAATTCACAGGAACTTCTCTTTGGTTGGCACAGAAGAAGGTGGGCAGAAATCAAGAGGAGAACTGGATGAGAGCTTTTGATTTCTTCCCTGCCTTTGGTATTATCAGAAAAGGAGAGTAGAACATTTGGAGGCAGATCACAGAAGGGGAGAGTAGGAGTTGGTGCAGATCAATAGAAAAGGAATGCTATTTTAGCATGTCAATCAACATGTATTAGGCACTTATTCTATGTCAGACACTGTGATAAGTACTGGGGAGTCCCTATCTACAGAAGCTTGCAAGCTAACAGGGAAGACAACAATTATGTAAATTGCTATATTCAATATACATAGAGTAGATTGAAGGTAACCCAAGAGGAGAAGACATGAGCATTTGAAGATGCCAGGAAATATCTGCAATAGAAGTCCTGGAGGAAGTTAAGGCTCGAAGGAAGTGGAGGTAAAAAGGAGGAATATTCTAGGCATGGGCAACAGCTGGCACAAGAGAATCAAGATGCATGATTAAACAGCAATGACACTGGTATGGCCGGATGGCTATGGATGAATAAAATGTTAGAGGAACAGCATATCAATCCATCTGCTTGGGATATCAATCATAGAAAAAACATGATTAAACTTTTAATATCCTTCAAAATAGTGAACCCAGTTCTGGCACATACTTCCTAAGGAGAAGCAAAAAGAGAAATAAAGAACAACTTCGTAACAAAATATTTCTAGCAACATTCTTTATGGAAGCAAAGACCAAAAAAAAAGGAAGATTCTATTGACTTGAGATAAACTGAAGATACTATAGTATTGAATATAATAAAACATTATTTGGCAATAAGAATTAATGAATATGAAACAGTCATAAAAATGTGGGGAAGGTCTTTATGAACTGATAGAGAGTAAAATAGACAAAAATAGGAGAATGATATACACAATTATAAATATTAATAGTAAGAATTCTGAATAACTAAAAGAAAGTAATTGAATTATTGAAAAAACGAATGAATTTTAGTTACCTAGTCCAAAACCATGATTTTTAGCTTTTTTGGAATCTTTTGACATATTCTAAACCTTTCTCCAACCCATCATTCTTATTCTATATGAAAATATTTAAAATGGGGCAGTTAGGTGGCATAGTGGATAAAGCACTGGCCCGGGAGTCAGGAGTACCTGGGTTCAAATCCGGCTTCAGACACTTAATAATTACCTAGCTGTGTGGCCTTGAACAAGCCACTTAACCCTGTTTGCCTTGCAAAAATGTAAAAGAAAAATATTTAAAATGTATTTCTTATATTCAAAACACTGCACATGGAAGGAGACGGTAGCTTAAGAATTCTTATCTAGCTTGTCATTTTCTTTCACTTTATGGGGAAGTTTAATCCATTGACATTTATTTTTATTAAGGTAAAAAAAATTGGCTTTCATTTTCCCTCCTCTTAATTCTTTTGTTTTGTTTTTTTTTTTACTCCTTTACCTTTCAAAGCCAGAACTTTAATCTACAAATTAATTTTGTTTATATGGATTTGATCCAAACAGCTTCCTAAAACACCTTTATCCTTTCAATATTCCTGTCTTAGCACATATGCCTTTAGTTTCCTTAAATTATCATCCTTTCTTTTTATTTTGGTGCTTGCTTTTCTCTTTAACCTTTTTCCTCTCCTGTCCCAGGTAAGAATGGCATTCAGAAGCCTAATTGTCTCCCCAATCCAGCCCACCAAATTTCACATTGAGTAATATCCCTTTATGATACTGATTTCTGAGGAAGATCATCTATTTTATCTTTCTTCTTCTAGACAGCTTTGGAATCTAGATACCTATTTATAATCTATACTCATTCATTTTCTCTTATTCTTTCTATTTCCCTGACCCAAAACAGGGTTTTTAAGAGTCAAAAGCTTTGCTCTTTTCTCTGTCTCATTCACCTATTAGTGTTATTATAGACCCTACCTAACTCTTCCATCACTATTTTTTTGTTCTTTTGTTTGGTTTGATATGGTTTGTTTATAGTGAAGTTATCTTTCCATAAGATTCATTTTTTAAAATGTCAATTCACTGTTTCACAGAATCAAATTTTAGAAGTAGAAGGAACCTTAATAACCTTCTAGTCTAACTCTTGCCCAAAAGGATTCCTCCAATAACTTTCACCAGAGGGTTAGTCCAGGTTCTGTTTAAAGACAACCCAGGATGAGGAACTTACTACTTCTCAAAAACCAGTTCACTACTGAGTAACTCTCATTTTTTAGGAAGTCTTTTTCTGTCTGAAGTTAGATCCTAAATTTCCTTCTTTGCTTCTCCCACCTATTGCTCCCAGTTTTTGTTTGTTTTTTTCCTTCTGTGCCCCCAAAAGATTAAGTCATTGGGTTATAGCTTTAGAGTTAGAAGGGACCTAGAGATTATCAAGTTTCACTTCCTGGTTTTTAAGATGATTCATCTTAGGGTTTGGCAGTAGCATAGTGGGATTTGACCCCAAGTTCTTATCCATGTGATGACTCTGAATATCAGAAAACAGTGACCATATCAATCCTGTGCTCAAGCATCTGCAGGTCCCTGCATCTAACATGGGGCAAAGACCTGAGTTTGCATTGACATATGGGACTCTCAGGTGAGAAAATACCCTCTTCCAAAGCAGAAAAATAATCTACTAGCTAACAATGATAAGATGCTCTAAAATTTGCAAAGTTTTCTTTACAAATATCTCATCTTATCCCACCAGCAGACTTGTGATAAATTATAATAATATGTCCACTTTACAGATGAGGAAACTGAGGCAGAGATTAAATGATTTGGTCATGGTCTCATGGCTAAGTGTCTGAGACTAGATTTGACTTCCTGACTTCAGGCCTAGTGATCTCTCTACTGAGCCAACTTCTCTACAACTTAGTCTTAAAGGATTTCTTAGAGCACTGAGAAAGTAAGTGACTCACTCAGGGTCACAAAGTTTCTATATACCCTGACATACTTTGAGATGAGATCTCCTGGATCCAAGATCAGCTCTTTAGCCATTACACCTCACTGCCCTTAGTATGGAATGCCTTTCATATAAGAACTCCAGAGCAATTTAATATGACCCCTCTTCTTATATAATCCTGTCTATCAAATTCTAGGATCCTAGAAATGTCAATTTGAAGATGGAAGTGTTGCAAGAATTTTCAGAGTTCTTTCAAACCATGTATAAATAAGTTAGTACAAGCTACAGACTGGAAGGTACACTCCAATTGTTACTCAAGAGAGTAACAAATTTCATCAGACTGGTGTGTCTCTGAGTTGCCCCAATATCATACATACATACAGTCTCTCCTCCAGTTGCCCCAATATCATACATACAGTCTCTCCTACAAGACCTCTCACATTTGGATAAGATTATGTCAGTCAGGCAGACTTACAAAGTAGTTTGGGGAAAGATCTGGAAAGAAAAAGAAACATTTTTAAGAAGAAAAAGGATGCTTAAGCAGCTACAGAAGTCATTAGCATAGCCATTTGAACCAAACCAAAAAAAGAGAGCATTTATCAGTTAACTTATTAACATTTATTAAGCTCCCATTCAGTGTCTTATTACATAGGATAAAGAAAAATGTGAGAGTTTCTGGAAACTAGAGAGTCTTCTGAGTTTTCCTTTGAAATCTTAAAGTGATAGGGGGAAAAGAGATACTGCAGAAGACTTTCTATTCCCTTTCAACTAGAGGGATCTCAAAGTCCATCCAATCCAATCCTTTCATTTTACTGATGATAAAATTGAAACCTATGCAGATGGAGATGCCAAGGTCACAAAGAGATTTATTTGCACATCTGTGTATCAGAACAAATCATCCCTTTGGGGCCCAAAATGGACTCTCTCCTTTCCTCTCCCTCTTATAATCATGAGTTTCCTAGAAATCTCAGCTTCAGTGTTTCTTCTCTTCTATGAAGCCCTCTATGTCTCTACATTGTCATGGTTTAGGGGTTTCCCCCTTCTCAGATCATTTTTGTACTTACTTATTTGAGCACAAGTTTGTACCCCAGTAGACTGCCCTTGAAACAGGGATGATTGCATTGTTGGATCATAAGAAATGTCTGTGCAGTTGAATATTTTTATATGTTCATATGGAAAAGGAGATAATGGGCTTATCTAGAGGATATTAAAGTTTAAAGCTATAAATATATATATAAAGGAAAAATGGATGACATATGCTGTTAAAGAAAGCTGCCAAAGAAAAATTGTACCTCTGAAACCTTATATTAACAAAAAAAGATTACATTTTGAAGAAATCCAAGTAGCCTCATACAGACTGCAAGACTGGGATTTAAAATTCCTAATATAGTATATTGTTCAGTTGTGTCTGATTCTCAGTAACACCATTTGGAACTTTCTTGTCAAAGACATTGGAGTGGTTTGCATTTCCTTCTTCAAATCATTTTACAGATGAGGAAACTGAGACAAACTGGAGTGACTTGCCCAGGGTCAGCTAGCTAGTATGTATCTGAGGTCATATTTTAACTCAGGACCTCCTGACTCCAGGATCAGTATTCTATCTGTTGAACCACCTAGCTGTCCCAGTGCCTAGGCACATGAGGTGGGAAATACTAAAGGGAAGTCTTATGTGTGCTTCATCCCCAGTTACAAATGTGGATTTCACAAGTGGAATGCAGTAGGTGTATATTTTTAGATAGTAAAAATGTTCTATTATCCAACTAAGGGAAATTGATGTTCAGAATGAAACTGAGCTCAGTTACCTGATGAGCTTCCAATTTAGGGATCCAAAGAGATCCATTGTCTCTAGCATTAGTTATTTATTATTACTCTGGAAGTTAAAGATGTTTAATTAAAATGCGTAAGCTGAGTTCTTAAGAGTTATTGATTGACTTGCTAGTTCAGCATTTTGGAGGAAAAGAAATTTACAGTTCAATGAGGCAATAAAATCTCAGCATGAACCATAGGTTTCCTGCTACTTTCTGCTCAGAGACAACTGGCTAAGCCTCAGAAGCTTAATAGAACTGCACATTGTGAGAGAGTCCATGGTTTTAAAAATGAATCTGGCTTTTAAAGAAATAGGAGCATGAGCAAAGATTGGGATAGTAATTGAATATAGAGTCCACAATTTTCTTTTCCACACCCCCTCCATTCCATCATCCTAATTAAAAGACCTGAAGTCCGGAATTTGTCATCATTGGACTTCTTTAAGTGGAAACTGGAAACCCTCTCTAGAATGTTGGGTGAAAGCATAAGTTGTAAGGACAAATATATATATAGAAAGACATAGATAGGAAATGATATAGGCAATGAGAGATTCTGTTAGTAGAAGGAATATTCATCTCAGGACATCAAAGATCTCCTGTGGTATTTGAGTAACTTCTGTCATCTGAAAAAAAATTTCATTTATGTGCATATATAAAAGTATATATGCATACACATGTACATGTATGTATGAGACAAGGGATCTCTACCTATTATTTCTATGAAGTCTGTTAGATAAATGGATACTATTACATATTTGTTGTTTGGTTGTTGTTAGTTGTGTTCAACTATGCAAGACCCTGTTTAAGATTTTTCTTGGCAGAAATACTAAAATAAGTTGGCATTTCCTTATCCAGCTCATTTTTACAGATGAGGAAATTGAGTCAAACAGGGTAAACTGTCTTGCCTAGGATCACACAACTAGTAAATGTCTCAACTTAGGTCTCCCTGACTCCAGGCCTAGAGCTTTCTCTGCTGCATGACCAAGCTCCCCAAAATTATTATATGTAGATATATATATATATATATATATATATATAGAGAGAGAGAGAGAGAGAGAGAGAGAGAGAGAGAGGGGGAGAGAGAGAGAGGGGCAGGCTTCTTAGGACTTTGTATCTCTAGTATTCAATACAGTACTTTTGCTGGATAAACATAATATGTTTATTAAATTTATATTCACAAATGTTATATATAGACAACACACCCATATACGCATACATATTCTTTTTCAAATGAATATTTTGCTTACAGGTCAGGAGAGAAGGAGAAAAGAGGACTTGAGAGGAGAGGGGAGGGAAGAGGATCTCTACTTACTATTCCTAAAAACTCTGTTAAATAAGTATTATTATAATTTGAGGAAAGGTCACTTAGAAAATAAATCATTCTGAGAGACCCGTGGTTCCAGAGAAGGGTTGAGAAAATTCACACACACACACACACACACAACCTATTCATTGCAGAGGTGGAGGACTATGAATAGGGAGTAGTATCTATACAATGAGATAGTCAAATAGTTTGGTTTTGCTGAACTGATTTTTTTCTATTTCTATTTATTTTTATCATGATGAAGGCATTAATAGAATAGAATGGAGGACCACACTTGCAAATGAATATAATCCAAAATTGCACATCATAAATTGTAAAAAGAAAGTAAAAGAAAAGACAACAAAGTTCTTTTGTTTTTGGTGAAGACTTTGAGACCTGCTTCTTTTCAATGGTCTCTTCTTTCTTTTTCTTGAAATTCTATTTCTATGTCTCTGGACTCTTTCATGGCTTCCCTGCTAAAGCAGTCTTCAAAATGTGCTTCTAGTACTGGCTTCTTTTCCATTACTTTTGTCTTTCTAAACAACATGTAACAATAAGCATTACTTCAGACTTCATATGTTCCACTTATACGTTGCTTTCTTGTTTTTTTTACTTTAATCTCAAAGAAAAAAAGTTTTTCCATTCTTTAATCTGGACATTTAAGAAATCTTAATTCAACTGGCAGAATTTTCATTTGCGGTTTAACGTCCATCATTTTAGAATTTTTGATAAGCAAAACTTCCCAGGTTTATCTAGGCTTAATGGGCAGATTTCTCACAGATCTGGTTTCTCCAATGCTTGCTTAGGCAAGAGCTAAATATTGAGCTTCTGACATCACCTTAAGGTTAAAATTGAAAAGCAAAATGGTAATTACCAGATAAAAGAGTCAAGCATAAGAAAATGGGTCCAATAGACTTTTTGGGAGCTTGTCAACACTGAAAGGAATCCCTCAACCCTCCAAAAACCAGGTCCTAAATATGGCATTTCCTCACTGCCTCTCTTAAGTGTTTCTGGACAGGTTTGCACTGAATCCATTACCATTCTATGCCAGCAGTTATTTTCTGTAGAAACTGCAGGTGGTTTTAATTTACTCCCAAAAGCACTCAAGAAGAAATTATTTAACTAATATGTGGGAAGAGTACACAAAAATACGAAGGCATGAAAATCTACACAATAAACTTAATGGCATCAAAGGGACCAATTTAGTAACATTCAGTGCCCAAAAGCATATAATAACCAGTAACTTTGACTGTCTATTTCCTGCTCCATAAGTTTTGGGGAGGGGAAGAGGAAAATGAGTTACTGTTGGTTTGCTCTTTGGTGTGACTCTTTCTTGTTTGTAGATTTCTTATTTTCCTATTCTATAGTAATAATAGTCACTAATGTTTATTAAAGTGCTAAGCACTTTACAAATATTGTCTCAGATGATCCTCACAATAGCTCTGGATGGTACGTGCTACCATTATCCTCATTTTATAAATAAGGAAACTGAGGCGCCCAGGGGTTCAATGACTTGCCAGGGTCACATAATCACTAAGTGCCTGAGACTGGATTTTCTCAGGTCTTCCTAACTCCAAGAGTAGCATTCTGTGCACTGGGTCATCTAGCTGCCTTGTATTTCAGGAACTGGAAAGAAGCTTAAAAGTGAAGCTGTCCAACTCCCTTCATCTCAAGGTCATAAGGGTAGCAAATGGCAGAGCCAGGATTAGATTACACATCCTGGATCTTCAAGTTCATCATTCTGTCCACTGTGCCTTGCTTGCCTAAGTTTATCAGAGGCAGATTTTAGAGCTAGACCTTACCTTCTATATACTCACTCAGACCTCTATCCACCAGTGATTGCCCTAGCTGCATAAAGGTTTAATTTAGTTGTGGCTGGCACACCTTATAAAGAGGCATTCTCCTGCTCCATGAAAGAAGGTTGTGCTTTCTTTTAGGTGGAAGTGAAGAGGAAAAATGTAAACTCTGGTCACCCAGTGGTGAGGCAGATTCTGGAACCAACCCCAACTGGCTCCTGAATGGGGCATTTCCAGTGAGCCTGGATGCCTAAGAATTTCACATGCTACTATTTGGGGACTGAACTTGTTCAATTGAATCACAGGCTTAAGAAAGTGGTAGAAAAATGGTAATAATGCAGATTTAACAAAATAAAATATGGGCATACATTTAGAGTTTGGGAGGGTTTTTTTTTTAATATTAATGAAATGTTTACCGACACACCACTGCCCTTGGGTCAGAGATTCTTACAAAATGACAGCTCCCACATGTTTAGGGGAACTTTTCTTCTGTGGAGGAGAAAGTCTTAATACTGAGAAAAACCAGTTATAGATTCATAACTAGCCTCATCCAGGCCAAGCCCTTCATTTTACAAATGACTTAGATCCCTTGCCCAAAGTCACCCAGGTGGAAGTAAGTGGCAGAGATTAAGCTGAAACCTGAGCCAGTGACTCTAAACCAGGAGCTTTGATGTGTGTGATAATAATTAAGGTCCCTTCTGACTTCATATTTCATAGAATCTCAGCTGAATATTCTTTTTTTTTAGGTTTTTTGCAAGGCAAATGGGGTTAAGTGACTTGCCCAAGGCCACACAGCTAGGTAATTATTAAGTGTCTGAGATCGGATTTGAACCCAGGTACTGCTGACTCCAAGGCCGGTGCTTTATCCACTGCGCCACCTAGCCGCCCCTATACAGCTGAATATTCTTAATAATTCTGTTAGGGTAAATGATGAGCTCCCAGACTTTTGAAATGTTCTCCTTCCTCCACTCTGACCAGTGACCTCTGAGGCTTCTTCAAGTTCCATCTAAAATCCAACCTTCTACAGGATGCCCTTAATTTCAGTGCCTTCCATCTTTTATCTTTTATATAACTTGTTTTATATAACTTATCTTTTATATAACTTATTTGTACATATTTACTTATTGCCTCTCCCATTATGAGTTCTCTCTCTCTCTCTCTCTCTCTCTCTCTCTCTCTCTCTCTCTCTCTCTCTCTCTCTCTCTCTCTCTCTTTCCCTCCCCCAATAGAAAGATGGATAGATATACATACATAGATCAATCTATCTGTACACAATCTTCCTTCATTGAGGAAGGACTATAGGTATGGATTAGTAAATGTATAGACTATCAGATATAATTAATGGGTTGGTCAATTTTGTTGAAATGGGGAAAAAATCCTTTGTTGCCATAAACAATATTGCACCTAACTCCTCTTCTAACAAGTATGCAATGCCTGGCATTGAAGACAGTCATTTTTCTTTGAAAGAATAAAGAAAACAACCAATGGAAAATCAAATATAAACCCTCCAAGGAACATCCCCTCAGGAGAGCAATGCACATTCACAGTCACTTCTAGGCCAGAATATGGAAGGTAACTTCTCATCTCCCTAGGGAATGATGTTTTCCCTAAAAATGACTGGAGGGGCATGGGGCTCTCCAAAGTTTCCTGTCTTTCTTAGTTGGTCACTTCAAGTGTTAATCTTTAGCTGTTTGCCAAGCTCTCCCTGGACAGGGAAGAAAACTGTTCAGCCTTCATACAAAATAGATTTCAGCAGTTCTAAAGATATGCTTGCTTCCATGTAGACATTATTCTCCTAAATCATCTCTTGGGGAAGAGGGATAATTGCATATATAGAGTTCTGTACAAGGAGATGGGAAGACTTGGGTTCTGACACTTAATAGTTGTCTGACACATTAGTCAAGTCATTAAAATGCTCCATGCCTCAGTTTCCTCAGTTATAAAACAAAAGTAGTACCCCCTTGTTGTTAAGAGGTTCAGATGAGACAAGCCCTTGGAAGTTTTTATTAAGCCATCCTCAAGGGTAAGAGGGATAGCGATGAATGCTTAGAAAGCAGTCTCCAAAACTGGAAGCTTGAAAAGAATGTCAGGAAGAAGAATTTGCATATTTAAAGCCATATACATGTATGATGCATGTGCATACATATGGAAATGTGCATGTAGATATGTGAGATCATATATAGGTATGCCTGTATACATATGTAGATTGAGAGATTATAGCTATGTATTCATGTCATTATATGCAGGTATAAATAACATATATGTGACACATGCCCAATTCTTTCTGTAACCCATAATATCTGGAGCTCATCTTTGGTCTTATTCATATAGCAGTTATGTTACAAAGTACTCTACAAAATACTTTGGGAAGAAGGTAGATACATTTTTCAATACTTAAGGATTTATGATTTCATTCATCTACCCAAACAGACCCTGGCTCCCATCTATCCCTAAAGAAGATATAACAAGTTACAAGTAGGAAAAGAAAATCATTTGGTGGGCAAAGCTTTTTTCCCTCTAAGGACACCTTTCATCTAGACTATCTTTAATCATCAGTAAAATGGAAAGTATAATTGTACCCACTTCCCAGGGTTCTTGTGAGAATCAGTTAGGAAAGTGTGAAAGGTCCCTGGAAATACTAGTGTCAGAGAACTATCAGTTTTCATCATCATCATCGTCATCATCATCATCATCATTATCATTCAACAGTTGAAAGGCATTTCTTAATCTCTCTCTAGGTTCAAGAGACCTGGAGAAGATGAAAGATGGGGACTAAAAAAGACAAAAACAGACTCCCCCCCTTTCTTATGCAAACTCATATAAACACAGGTAGAGAGAGAAATGGAGTTGAAAATAAAATAGTATATGGTTAATTGGGGGGGGGGATTCTCAAAGGAAAGCTCATCTCTCTTTTTCCTAAGACAAGGAAAATGGGGAAAACTTTTTGTAGAAGGTTTTGAGCAGAGTATTTCTGGTTTTGCATCATGATATATTGGTTTTATACTGTATTATATTATGCATAATAAGATAATTACATGATAATATATGTCTACTTAGTAGCATCCTTTGAAAGTAAGCTCGGTGGGAGTGGAGGTGATTTTCGTCCTTTATTGAGCCCACTGATAAAACAGTGAGCTCTTAAGAAATGCTTGTTGATTGGTTTCAATCATCCCTGAAGGACAGATACAGCCAGTGCTTTTCCAGACTAGAAATAAAAATAATAATGTGTATTTCTATGGTAAAAGTTCTACAAAACACCACAAAGTTACCCTTTGAAATGATTTCATCCAAGAATTATAATGCCAAGTTTACAGACTGAGACTCGGAAAAGGTTGTGACATTGACAACATGAGTTTGAATTCTGCCTTCAATACACACTCTGTGCCTAATCCCAAGGAAGTCATTTATCCTCTCTACCCCTCAATTTGAGTATCTGTAAAATCAGGAAGCGAAGGACAGCTCTAAGGACCCTTCCAACTCTGAAGCTAGAGGTCCTGGGATCCCAGTCAGAAAATGCCCTTTCAAAGCTCTCAGCCAAATTATCCTGGGTCCAAAGCTCACACACTCCCACTGCACCAGGCTTCCTCTCTGACCTTGCTGACTCTGAGTTTACTGGGCACAGCCTTCAAGGACCCAGACACAAGTGGTATGCTCATTATATCTGTCCATGATAAAGCTGGGAAGGAAAGCTAACACTGTGCATGATGGTCAGGATCCAAAATGATCTTGACAGGCTGGACACAAAATAGACAGAAGCTTGTGAAGTATGTGCTCTGCCACCTGGCTATCAAAAACCAGCTCCAGAAGTACCAGATAAGGGAAACCCATCAGAGAGCAGTTTGTCTGAGAAAGATCTGGGGATTTTAATGGACAGAAAACTCCATAAGAGTCAACCTTGGAATGTGACAACTATAAAAGTTAATTTGATTATGAGCTAAATTAAGAGGAACTGGACCATTGCCAGTCTTCTTGATTTTTGTCTTGTCACTGGACTCCAATGACTCTGGAGGAGAGAGTGAGGCTGATGCCTTTGGGCAACTCTACCTCATTGAAATCCAATTCACTCCAGTCAAGATACCATCTTTGTAGTATCAGCCATCCTCTTCACAAAGAATGGACAAAGAACAACAAACATAGTAAAAGGGACTTAGCTTCCAGGAAGAGGGGGGTGAGAGTTACATTGAACTCTTCCCCCATCAGGCCCCATCAGACCCTATTGGTTCTGGGCATTGCTGTTTAATGAGAATATTAATAACCTAGAGAGTATCCAGAGGATGGCAATTAGGATAGTGAAAAATCTTGAACTAGGTAGCACAGAAGATAGAGCACTGAGCCTCGCATCAGAAGGCCTACATTCAAATTCAGTCTTAGATACTTCCTAATTGTGTGACCCTTGGGCAAGTCACTTAACCTCAGTTTGTTTCGGTTTACTCAACTGCAAAAAAAGGAACATTAATAGCACCTACATCCAGAGATTATGTGAGAAGAAAATGATATAAAATTTGTAAATTGCTTCCCACAGTTTTGCCATATACTAGGTATTTACAAGATGCTTCTTCTTTCCCCTTCCCTCAGCTGATAGAACCTGGTAATGGTTGGGTTAGAGAAGGGAAGATTCTGGGGATGGAGACCTGACTTTGGTTCAAAGACAGAACCAGGAGTGATGGGTGAAAGTTACATGGAGACAAAACTTGTTCATGAAAACTTTCCCAAAGTAGAAAGGAAGCCTCCAAAAATGGTGGGTCCTCCCTTCTTGGAGGTTTTCAAGCAGTCTCAGATGTGTTATAAGCTGGAACAGTTGAATCCAACTCTCAAATTTTATGATTCTGTAATTGTGGGATTCTATGGCTTGCTCCATGCTGTACTAAGGAATCAGAGTAAGCCTTTCCAGAGGGGAGCATATGTCACATCACACCAACGCTCCATTTGGATCTTTGAACTTATCGGTTCAGAAGTTCTCTCTAGGAGTGCTTTTTTTTCTTTCTTTTTTTTTGCAAGGCAATGGTGTTAAGTGACTTGTCCAAGGTCAGACAGTTATGTAATTGAGTGTCTGAGGCCAAATTTGAACTCAGGTCCTCCTGACTCCAGGGCCGGTGCTCTATCCACTGTGCCACCTAGCTGAACTCTAGCAGTGCTGATTACAACCCTTCCATTTCCAACTATCCTATTAACATCCTTCTGTCCATGTCCTCCCATAAGTTCACTGTAGGGGATCCACCCAACATGCCGAAATCCTTCACTTATTCCTCACATTACAAAATTGGAAGAGGAGCAAGGAGGAACCTTGACTGATCTGCCGTCCTTCATTCTTGCCATAGAAATAGCTCTTCCTATCAGACAATCCCCTGATATCTTTTGCTCCTGTTCTTTGTCAAAGTTCTTTATGCATCCCATGAAAAGAGGGATTACCTACATAACAGTGGGTCTTTCACCTCTCTTGTATTATCAGTTGACATTGTGCTATAGTACCAAATGCCAGAACTTTGCTGACCCTGCTGAAGAATCTAATCAAAGCCTGTGGCCTGTCCAACTGCACAGGAAAGACCAAACAGGTGATCAATGTCTACTGCCCAGGTTTTAACATGAATTTGGATGGACACATCCAATAGTGTGTATTTCAGAGACAGATACAAATCAAAAATGAGCTGGGCCCAGACTTGAGCAGAAGGAAGAGGAGAAAGGACTGGACTACTTTTAAGAAAGTGCAAGTGTCCTTGATTGACCTGGAGTCCTTTATGAAGGCAAAGGTCTTTTTTAATATGAACACACTATCTGAATTGTTATATGGCAAGAAGACATGGAATATTCATCTGCCCCTGAAGAAGTAAAAATAAATATCACTCGGAGGTGTACAGATACTCTTCAAAAATCATTATAGATCTCTTTTCTATACTACTAGTCAGCTAGATGGCACAATAAATAGAGCTTTGAGTCGGGAATCAGGAAGATAAGAGTTTAAACCCAATCTCAAATACTTGCTAGCTTTGTGATCCTAGAAAATCACTTAATTTCTGTTGGCTCCATTCATAAAATTCATCCATAAAATTAGAATAATAATTTCCTCTACTTCCCAAGTTTGCTTTTAAGATCCACTTAGATATTTATGAAATGTTTTACAAATCTTAAAGCACTATATTGATAGCTTGCAGCAGCAGCAGCAGCACCACCAGCACCAGCACTACCACCACCATCATCATCATATCATCGTCATATGCATACAGTTGGACTGCAGTTCTTGGAGTCCATATTTTGACTAAGTAGCCAATGTATTCTACTTCTTCTAGCCCTCTGCTCAACTGAATTAATCCAACATTAAGCATTCGGCCACACTTGTCAGCTGTTATTTTTCTGCTAATGTTAATAATTCAAGTTCCACATTGTTCATTTTTTAATATTACTGACAATCCAAAGATGACACAATTCCTGTAAATCTTAATTGTTCACACATATTCAACATAAAATTAACAGAGCCGCAGGAAGAGAGCTTTCTCCAGGCATCAATCAGGTAGCACTACTAACATATTTATTGTGTTAATTCACTTGCATGCTCTTCTCCTGACCTGCCCCTCAACACATTCTCATCTTACCTGAAACTACTGACATACATTATTTCAGTCACGTCTCTTTCATAATTGACTTGGGTTTGATAATCACTCTCCTTTTCACAATTAGGTAAATATTTTCTTCCTTTCTTTCACCATCTGGGGGCTATCTGCATTTTCCTGTCATTTATAATTAGCAAAAGCAGAAGAACTATAGGGTATTACTTTAAATGAAAAGAACCTAAAATGAGATCCAGGAGGTCTGAGCTCATCTCAGTTCTGTCATGAGCTATGTGCCCTTAGGAAAATAATATGACTTCTTTGTACCTCAGTTTCCTTATCCATTAAATCGACATATGCCAAAAATAGGTCTCAGGCAGAATAAATAGGTCAAAGAAGAAATGCCTTTGGAAAAAGCCAGAGGAAGTTTTTCAGTTGGCACAAAACTGGAAGGGGCAGCAAATACACTGGATGATGGCAGCATCAGGATATGAAATGCCCTTAACCTGCTAGAACATTGGGCTGGATCAAATAAGATGAAATTTATTATGGATCAATATAAAGTCAAACACTTGGGCTCAAAAAGTGAGCATCACAATTCCAAGACAGAGCTTTCTAAAAATAATCTTAGGGTTTTAGTAAAGAAAATGTTTCCCTAAAAGTTGAAGGGACTACCTCAGGAGCCAAGGAGTCATTCGCCCTGGGGATCTTCTTAAAGGATGAGGATGGACTGACTGTCCAAACAATTGGTTGTATTTATTTGGTCTGTTCACCTGTGATATTAGAAATGGGTCATTCTCCTCTGCAGTGGAAGCTAAAATCACATTTAAAACATGTAGAATTGCATGTCAAATGCACAATGAACTAGACCTAAATTTTAATAGATGGGAAAAAAGGAGGTTGGATTGATTACATGTGAGCTATTTGGAAGAGTTTTCAATGTAATCCACAATGACCCAAACTGGGTCTAACTATTCATGCAGGAAAAACCAGGAGATACAAAATATCTCATACCTTTCCTAACTGTGTAACCCCAGGCAAGTTGTTTCCCCTCTATCTCCCTCAGTTTCCTCATCTGTAAAATGGGTTAATAATAGCACCTAATTTCCCAGGAGTGAGGATACAATGGGGTTATAATTGTTAAGAGCTTTGCCTAGTGCTTTTCATATAGCAGGCACTATATAAATTATATTACTGTTAAATCAAGTTACCAGCTCTTCACCATGCATGCCCAACTTTCAACTGGTCAAAGACCTGATACTTCCAATTGGGCTGTTTCAAGCTATATGGTATTTTTCAGGTACATGTGCCATATAACTTTTCAAAATTAATGCAAATAAGTATTAAATTGACATTTTAAATACACATAGAGATATAGATTTTGAGATATATATATATATATATATATATATATACATATATATATATATATATGTTTTTAAACACATCTCCATCACTGTAGTGAATGATGCATTGGATTCATAATCAGGAAGACCTGGGTTCAAATTCTGCCTCTGGTGCTTTCTTTCTATGTGACCACTTAACCTTTCTAAGCTTCTAAGTGAGGATAAATAATATTTGGAGTACTGACCTCACATGACTTCTGTTTCTTCACCTGTAAAGTGAGGATATTTGTAGGATGACTGTGGTGGGACAACTGAGATGATATTTGGAAAGTACTTGACAAACTTTAAAGGAGTTATATAAAGCATCACATTTTTTATGCAACCTCCCCCCCCAAAAAAAAGGCAAAACAAAACTGATGAACAAACATTTTGAGAGGAAAGAATTGTGTTCTGTCTTCTGTGCCTAAGACCCACCTAACCATTTCACTCTGCCCACTAAACTAATATGGTGCTTTTAACAATTTATTCTTTATATCAAATGTTCAAATTTCCTAATAACTCTCTGGATATCTTTCAAGAATTCTATTTCCTTGTCTGATATCTGATAAGAGACAAGTTCCCTATTAATTCTACACAGAAAAATATGTGTTATCATTCATAAGGTTTGAGATTAAGGGAACACTTTGAGGGTTTTTGTGAAAAACTGAAAACAAATGTCAAAATGATTTGATATGCTTCAAAATCAATAATAAATTCAATGCGAAACAAGAAAAGGCTTCAAACCATGTAATACTAGGCTAATTAGAAATTTGATGAACAAACCTAAAGGCATTCAAATGTACTCTGAAAGGTTGTTTCAAAAATAACCAATTCATTATCTTCTTAAATTTGTAAATGTAAGAGTGAAAATAACACTTTTAATTAAAATCCTCAAGGACTGACAAAGACTATGGAAAGGTCCAAAAATTTAAAGATCAAGGCTTGAAGTTTTGGGACTTAAGGAGATGAAAATATATATTCAATAATTGTATGATTTAACATTTGGTAAACTTATTAGCTGACAGTCATCTGCTGTACTGAACCAGTTGGGGCTAGTGGATTTGTGGGGGGTATGTGCTATAGCAGAAAAACATGGTTACACTTGGAATCAAGAGTCCTGGGTTCAAATTTCATCTTTGATGAAATTTCCATCTTTGGTATGGGAAAACTGTTTCCCTTTTCTAGGCTTCAGACTCTTCTCTAATTAAATGAAGGGATTAGAAGCAGTTATCTAACTCTAAGGTTTCTTTCCCAATTCTAAATCCCAGGATAGGGTACAATTGATTCAAAAGTAGTTTAGGTCTGCAGTTCAAAACCCAGCTCCAGCGTTAAGACCTACATGACCCTGGGCAAACCCTCACTCTTCCAGGCCTCAGGTTTCATCAATGAGGGGTTTGGACAAGATGGATTCTAAGGTTCCTTCTAGGGCAGATTGTTCTAATTCTTGGAATAGTGATCGGCAAGCTCCTCAAATTTCTGGGATTTCTGGACCAGAAATCACATCTGTAAAACCCATGTGATCATGTCTATACTGTTATAGCCATGACTGTGGAAGGCTGGGAGTTTTCTCCCTACCTCAGGTAAGCACAAAATGGCCCAGATAATATAAATGAATCAATCTATTAAAATTGTGTTCACTGCGCTTAAAGGTCCTTGATCTTTTTGAGAGGAGTAGAGAGCTTTGATCATTCCATGCTACACAGTAAATAGCTTGAGAACAAAAGCATCAGAAATAGCTCACGACCCACACATGAAACAGCAAACTGTTTTAAAATGGTCCAGGAGCAGGTCAATTCAATAGGAGAACTCCAACCAGGGTCTGGCTCCTGAGAGGGAAGAATTTGGGAGGAGTTTCTGTATCTTTTTATCCTTAGACATTATTCCCCTGGGTGACCACTGGAGTCTGAAGATGCTAAAGGACAATCAGAGGTCCTCCAAGGGTGAAGGAAACTGAGGCAAACAGAGATTAAGTGACTAGACCAGGGACACCCAACCAGTATGTATCAGTGGCAGGATTCACATTCAGACCAGCCTCCTGTCATGAGCTGAACTGCATTCTGTGCTCAGATGGAATGCTCTTAGGTCTTCCAAAAAAGCGCAATTCCTCTGTCGCCATGACAGGTGTTGTGTTTCTTTGCTGGGGACTGGCTCCCAGGTGTTTACGATGGAGTGCCTGGCTTAAGGAAAAGTCTTGCTGATGAGATTCGTTAGGTCCTTCCTCCCCTCTCCCCAAAGCCTATGCTCTAGTGTCACAGCTTCGAGGCCCAGGCCCCATGTGGGAAGGGGCCGGAGGTGGTTCGTTTAACAGAAAACACTCATTCCTCCTCGTAGGGCCCGAAGCGCTGCAGGGCGGCCTCAGCCCCGGCCAGCTCCTCTGGGGGGTGCGCCACCAGCCGCGCCCGGCCTCCCAGCACTGGGGAGGGGGCGCCCCGGGCGAGGCGCCTTCCCCGGGGGCACAGGCCGCTGCCCTTCTGCCCAGCCCCGTGCTCGGGGCCCGGAGCCGCGTGTCGGGGACACCCCAGACCCCGCTGTCCTCGCCCGCGGGCAGTGCGCACAACGCCCGGTCCATACCGTTGCTTCTCCTTTAGCCCGGGGCCCGCCGGCCGGGGGGTCCGCGTGGGCTGGGCCAGGGAGGCTGCGCCCCTCCGTCTGCTCGTGCCCCCGGGGCCGCCCCGGCCCGGTCTGGTGCGCACGGGCCGGCGTCCCGGGCGGCCCCGGGCCCCCTTCCCTGCTCCCCGGGGCTTCGGGGGGCCCCTCAGCGGCCGACCCCGTGCCCCGCCGCCCCTCGGCCCCCGGGCCCGGCAGGCCGGCGAGTCCGTCCAGGAGCCCCGGGCCCGCCGTGTCCGCCTGCCCCGCCGCCCGCGGCGGCCCAGGGGCTCGGAGGGGCCGGGGGGCGCCTGGGCCGGGGGGCGCGTCCTCGGGAGCGGAAGCCCCTGGGGGCGTGCCGGGACGTGAGGGGGCGTGGCAGGGGCGTGGCGGAGGGCGTGCCGGGGGCGCCCCCAGCTCCTGTCCGGGCTCAGCCAATCGCCGCCCTCGGAGCGGCTGGGGAAGCCCCGCCCCCGCGGCAGGCCGTCACGTGGCGCGGTCGGCAGCCAATCGGCGGCGCCGCCCGGGCCATTCAAACGCCGGGCCGGGGACGGTTGGGCCGGGGCGGGCGGCGCCGGGGGAGCGGGCCCAGCCGGGGCCATGGAGAGCCGGGACGCGCCGCCGGGGCCCTACCGGGCCACCAAGCTGGTGAGGGGCTCCCCGGGCTGGGGGCGGGCGCGGGGCCCCGGGGGGCGGGGCCGTGGGGGGCACGGGGGGCCGGCGCCCGGCAGGCCCTCACCCCCGCCCCTCCCCCCGCAGTGGAACGAGGTGACGGCGCGCTTCCGGGCCGGCATGCCCCTGCGGCAGCACCGGCGGCGCCTGCGCACACACGGCGGCTGCTTCACGGCGGCGGAGGCGGCGGACTGGCTGCACGCGCTGCTGCGGGGCCACGCGCACTTCGGGCCCCACGTGAGCCGGCGCCAGGCGCGGCAGCTGCTGGGCAAGTTCCTGCAGAACCACGTGATCGAGGACGTGCAGGGCCGCTGGGGCTCGGAGGACCTGGGGGGCCCCGGCCGCCTGTTCAGGTGGGCGCCCGGCGGCGAGCAGGTGGCAGCTTCTGGCCGCCCGAGGCTGGCATGGCGCCCAGCACCGGCTGCCGGGCTTAGGCAGAGCCAGATTCCCTCACTGACTGCGTCCAGGACGGACATGCTGCTGTGCATTGGGGGAGGCAGCGGCTCATCATCAGGCTTAAAGCTGCATAGTTCTCAACTCTTGCTTTCTTTATGAAGTGATTTCTGCAGAAATAATACTGTTATTTCTGCTCACTTCACTCAGCATTCTTCCCTTTCTTCATCTTTCATAGCATAATTTATAGACCAGACTTTCTTTAAACATTCCCCAATGGATTGGAAACCCCTTCATTTCCACTTCTTTGCCATTCTAGAAAGAACTGCTGTAAATATTTTGTGTCTTTGAGTCTTCTTTCCATGTTCTCTTTGGGGTATAGACCTAGTCATACTATCACAGAGTGAAAGATGCTCCTCCTTTCTCTGTTAGGGCAGTTTCAAATTCCTTTGCAGATGACTGGACTATCCTCCAAAAGTGGTGTATCCATATGTGCATTTTCATCTTCTTTACCAGTCCGATGGGTATGAGGTGAAACCTTAGAACTGCTCTAATTTGCCTCTCACTGGGGCAGCTAGGTGCTTCAGTGGATAGAGCATTGACCCTGGAGTCAGGAGAACCTGAGCTCAAATCCAGTCTCAGAGACTTAATAATGACCTAGCTGTGTGGCCTTGGGCAAGCCACTTATCCCCATTGCCTTGCAAAAAATAAATTAATAAACAAAATTTACATTTCACTGACTATTAGTGAGTTGGACCCATTTTTACTTGGATTTTGATAGTTTAATTTCTTTCTTTAACAATTACTTAGGGGCAGCTGGGTGGCGCAGCGGATGGAGCACCAGCCCTGGAGTCAGGAGTGCCTGAGTTCGAGTCTGGCCTGGGACACTTGGTGATTGCCTGGCTGTGTGGCCTTGGGCAAGTCACTTAATCCCATTTGCCTTGCAAAAAGCTAAAAAAAAATTACTTGTTCATATTTTTTTGGACCATTCTTCAATTGAGGAATTTAAAAAATTCCTTTTAGAGTAGTAATTCTAAAGTAAAATTTAGGATTTTGACATTCTTCATTTTAATGAACCAGGAGGTATAGAAGATGTAAAGGATTTCACTGTTGATGGCCTGCTTTTTTTATTTGTGAAATGGAGACAAGATCGACTGCTAAGTATCTCAGCGCATTCTAGTGTTGTCAAAGAATCCTCAGCACCTCTTCATTTTTATAAATGAAGAAAATGAGGGTCACAAAGATGAAATGATTTTGCTAAGTCACATAACTAACGAGTTGTTAGAACTGGGTCTAGAACACAGGACTCTTTACCACCAGTCCAAATTCTCTACTGAGATTTATTTGTACCCAATCAGATATGGCTATGCCTACATCTTTGGACCAGGCCAAAAGGGGCGAGAATCTATTAAATACTAAGAATACACATAGATGGAAGGGTCTTGTTAATGCCAAGGCAGAAGGAAAAGATCTTTAGAAGTAATAGAGCAGATGGACCTCTACCAAGAGGAGGGTGAGTTCTAAGCTGAAAGTGATAGGGGGCTGGGGGGATCACTCCAGCAGTAGGAAATGAGGGTTATTGGAAGAAGGGATAAGTTGATGCCTCCCCAAAGTAACAAGTGATTCTGACCTGTGTTTCCACCGATTGGTGAGTTGAGGTTGGGAGACGTCCCCTCTTTGCAAAGTTTTTTACATGTTTTCCCAGACAACAGCAAGTTAAAGAGGTAGGAGCCACAGAACCAAACAAAATTATGGGGAAAATAAAATGGTAAGTGATCACTTTTCATGGCAAGAGAAGAGACTAAAAAAATTGATATGAGGGCTAAAAAATGTTAGTATTCCGTGGATATTTAATGTAGGGGCAAAGAAACAAATTGATGTCATTGTATTACAGCATAGTATAGTGATTGATGCTCATGCTGTTGGCCTTGAGTCGATAATAAAAAGTTCTAGTACTTTGGGTATGTTTTATTTACAGAAATAGATAAGTATGATTAGAATGATTTATCTGAAAAAGTCAAGTCAAAACATTTCATTCCTGGCAGGACCAAATAAATCTGATATTACTAAATCGTATTAATCATAGTGTGGTTATCATACAAAAAAAGCTATGGAACATTAATCTCAGCCTCACAATTTATATCAATTCAAATCTATTTTTGAAACAGATTTCCTGCAACTTCTCCACTTAAAACTGTACCTCACCATCATCCAGAATTGAAAAAAAGCAACTTAGAGAATATTTCTAAAGAAAAAGACAGTATCTTTAAGTTACGGCACTTATCTCGCAGAACTCCTAAAAAGCATCAGGTAATGCATGTTTCTAATTGACATGATTTCCAAAATCAGTCAAAAGTGAAGTAGCCATCCAACATCTAAAGCTCATTCAGTTAATGCCACATTTTAAAAAAAGTGAGTTTCAAAAGCTTTTTTGGAATTCAAGAGCAGCCTTGTGGTTAAGTGACATGATGCTGGACAATCACTAGAAACTGGAAGAGAGACCCCCAACAGACCCAGAATAACTAAATAGAGCAGAGGTCACCAAGGGATGATTGAGCAAGACCCAAGGGAAATCAAGCATTGTTGGAGATGCTCTCTCATGCACTCAGTGAAAGAGCAACCCCGGTGAGGGAGACATAGAGTGAGCCAGTGAGGAGCAAAGTTAGCTGTGTCCAGCCAGGAGAAGAGTGATGCAAGTGATGGTTAAAATGGTGTGGATCCTGTGGGATTCAGAGAAAGAACAGAGGATGGAAGATAAAGATTTCTTACCTAAGGAATCCAGATGTAGTGCCATCACCCATTTTATCTTAGAAAGGCTTTTAAATGGTATGGATAGTGTGGTTTCAACTGTCTAAACAACATTTATGAAATTTCTCTTACTTGAAAATTCTGAGTTCCAATCTTGAGTTCTGGTCATCAGAAGTTCATGGAAGAAGGGAAGACAGAAGGCTCTGGTAACCCCTTTCAAGCCTAAGAAGGTCCCTTCCAGGATTTGTCTTTTTTTTTTTAAGTCTAGCAATCTTCAGGTTTCATAATTGAACGTGTAGTCCTTCCTAAGAAGTGAGAAAAGTAGGAACTTAAATGCATTTGCTACTTGTTGGCACATAAGGAGTATATGACTGATTGACCCAAAACCAGGGATGGTCTAAAGTCATATCTTCTGTAACCTTTCACTTTAATCAAAGAAGAAGGTTTTGAGAACATAATCATTTCAGGGATCTGGTGAAAGTTTTACAAAATAGCTCTGTGACCTCAGTGATCAGATTCTCACTAGCTAGGGGAAGTTTTGTTTGTGTGACTTGTGTTGTATTTGCCTTTTTTTTTTAATGATTTAATTTTAACTTAACTTTTCTGACCAATTGACAGTCATTATTAAGCATCTCCTGAATGCCCAATTCTTTGAGGTACTGACAGAGGGTAAAGTATGATCCCTTCTTCCAGGGACTTATGGTCAAAGAGAAGCAATCTTTTATTATAAGATGGGCTATTTTTTAAAAGTATCTCTGTATTATAGTAATTTATCTGAAAACCATGTTTCTGTTTAAAAATGAAAGATTTCTTCAGTTGTGCAAGCTTTTCAATCACTTATCCCAAACAGAATGCCCAGAGAAAAAATGAAGATACAACAGAAATCCCTGAGTTATTTCATAGAAGCCTAAATTTTGGTCCTAAATTTTGGAGCTAAAATAACTATTGGAACCCATGATTCTAAGAAAGGAAGCTGCTCATAGAGATAACCTTTCATAACCCTTATCTGAACAACACTTGAAAGAAATGACTAGATTACTAAACATTTTAAGACCAGCACCACTGGGCCAAATTTGAAATGTTTTAATAGTAAATTATTTCACATTTGGTAAATTATTTAAAACATTTTACCAAGATAAACCTATGGTGTTCATTTTTTTTAGGAAAATACAGAACATATTAGAACTGAAATTAAAGATGAAAATAAAGAAAATCCAATAGAGGAAAGGGAAATAAGTCAAGAAGATATTGAAGAAATTTGGAGACATACTATTTTGATGCAGTAAGTCTGTCTTAGTTTTTGACCAAGTTCTTGAGATATTCAAACTTCGATCGTTTTTTATTTAAATATACAAGTAAAAACTGTAATGGTTTGTTTTTCCCCCTTTAAATCCAAACCTTCTATGCATTCCTGAAATGAATACTGTGAAATCATAAAAAGTTGACCAGAGTGGGAGGAGGAAAGAACTGAGAAGTGATTCTGATTCCCCGTTCCCCCATAGGCACACAATGTATATGAAATGTTGTTAAGGGGGAAAGGGGGGGGGGTATTTTTTAATTACTTTCTTTTCAAATTCACCTCCTTGCCAGTGATTTCATCCCTGAAAAAATCTGGATGTAGCTTTTCCTTGTTCTTCGAAATAAGATTCTTTTTATTATTGTTTCCATTCAGCCTACAAACCATTTTAGGTGTGCCATCTCTAGAAGAAGTCTTGGACCCAGCCCAAGTAATTCCTCAGTATATCATTTATAACATGACCCATACAAGTAAACATGGAGTGGTTGTATTGCAAAACAAGACAGGTTAGTATGTTGATGTGCATCAGGCAAAACTCATCTACAGCCAGGGTTGAGTATCGAAGACACTAGGATGAAGTTGATTACCACATAGATTGACAATGGAGAGAATAGGATCAAAATAAATCAATTCATCTAAATAGAACATTTACAAGGAGTCCAGGCGCCTTATGACCAGTGTTTTCCTTTAACTATATCTCTATTTATTTGGTTGTAGTTTTACTACTTATAGTCATATCCTTTATATAAATGTTCTTGAGTCCCAATTCCAAGAAATAGTAATGAATTTATATTGCTTAAGGCCCAAAAGGAGTGATGTTTGGAACACCTGAAGAAGCAGGATCCCTTTTACCCCATGAAGAGTGTTCCTGTTCTTCTAATAAATGATAATCTGGGAATTAAATGTGCTTTTCATTTAAAATAATGTGATATATTCCATTAAGTAGGTCTTTTGTAGTTATAACTATGTTAATGTATAACAACCTTTTAAGCTATGCTCATTCTCAGGTAAATACCATACTAAAATCAGAAATGTGTGTGGGTAATTTTAATCATTCCCTAAAGCCTCAGTGGGTAGCAGGAAGACAGTCTGAAGTTAGCCAAAGCTAACCTGACCAAAGCTCAATCAAGCCAAAAGGGCTTCAGGAAGGACAGTTCTGTGTTTGAGGACTTGCCAGGCTAAAGGATGAGATGCCAGGCAGTAAGAATGGCAACAGCAGGTCATGATTACTGCCCAGTGTCATTGAGGGACTGGTGTATCAATCCTGTGAGCCTAGGTTTAGGAAACTGGTGTTTAATAAGGTTACTTGGGACCAGATGAAACACAGGAGGAACAAGAACTTGAGTCTTGAGTGAATGAATGACAAAGCATTTGGCCAAGCGCTTGTCTGCTTCCAAAGAAATCACACTCCAGCAGAAGCCACAAAGGGTTATTGGTCATAATCTCCCAGCGTTGTAGAGGAAAACAGACAGAATCAGTTATCTCCATGGATTTGGGGTGGGGAGGGGGAGAACCACACTCTCATGACTAGAACAACTCAGCCCACTACTGGAATGACTTGTAGTTGACTGAAGTCCACCTGCATGCTACTAATTAGTTATTTATGGGATTGCTTTTGTTACCATTTTACCATGTTACCATAAGTGGGTGAGATACTGTTTTATTTTATTATGTAGATGACCTTCCTCACTGGGTATTATCTGCTATGAAGTGTCTAGCAAATTGTAAGTAAAAAAAAATCTGTTCCATTATGTTTAACAAGAGATGATGTTTAACATTTTATTTTAAAAATATTTGAATAAAATTAGAGAAAGAAGAGTTGAATTTTTCCTCTTTCAGATAGGATTGCTGTTTGATTTGACCTGCTTTTCCTTGTCTTCTCAGTATTTCTGAATCACTTTATTTGGATCATAGAATTTTAGACCTGAAAGAAACCTTAGAAATCATTTAGTCTTAGATCATTTGCTTGCAATGAGTCTTAATGGATAAGGGATCCAACATGGGGAAGTGAACATTACGGAGAACCAGAGTCAAGGTGTGGTGGGGAGAAGGGGCAGAGAGAGATGAGATAAACAGGAGGAGACAAGGGGATGGGGTTGGGGGAAAGTAATGTATAATGATATTTGAAATGGCTACATGCCTACCAGCTGATGAAGAACTGGAATTCCAAACAGTCTATTTCTTAACTTAAAGGCTATAAGGAACTTGCTCAAAAGTATAGAGTAAAGGAGGGATGCTGTGGGACTTGGAATTTAAAGAAAAGCCTTTGTCAGCTGCTGGCACCGGTTGACTTGGAGAATGAAGAGGGATGACTAGGAACCAGATAGGAAGGAGGTTCTTCTTAAGGGGGTGGATGTGGGAGAGGAGAGAAGGAACTGAATGAGAGTCAAGCTGGTGGCAGAAATAGTCCTGAATCACAGAGGAGATGCAGGGGATATGGGAGGGTGGCAGGAACCTCAGCAGGAACAGGGAAATTCAGACAGTGGCTCCGTTTCCCATTCTTATATCTCCCATTCACTCTTGTCAGTCCAAAAATCATTCTCCTTGGCAAGAGAAAACAGACAAGACAAATCGAACATTTCTCTGGGCCACCCTTTCCACCTAAAAGAGCAGGCCTTTTGTCTTCTGTTAGTGTGGTTCTCAGTTCACTCTGAGCTTTTGTATTTCCAGCCTTGTTCTGGCAGGTTCATGCCCCTCTTCACTTGCCCTTGCTTCCATCTTTAGACCTGAGCTCTTTCCAGTGTCACTTTGCTGATGTCAGCTGATCCCAGCAATGAGTTTCCTCTCCCCACATTTGTCCTGTCCCACCTTTAACCGAGGCCTGTCCTTGAAGTGATGTCGAGCACCCGTGTATCTCATCTCAGTTGTACTTACTAGCTTTCCTACTACAAAGATAGAGCTTTACATAAAACCTGAAGGATCAGTTACAGAGAGCTTTATTGCTGAGGTTTATAGCTCTTATACTTTATAGATATGTCATGCAAATATACATGTATTCATGTATGTATATACATATTTATAATATCTAGTTCCTGTGTATACATGGCTATATATTTTTATGAACATAACCCATTTTTCCCCCTCAATTTTTTAGGGCCAAGAAGTAATGACCTGAGCCAATCAACTTATGTTGGATTTGAACGTGATGTATTCCGAACCATTGCTGACTATTTTCTAGCTCTCCCAGAACCTCTACTTACTTTCAAATATTATGAGTTATTTGTTAATATATTGGGTAGGTATAAAGTCTTAGCTCCTATGGATTTTTGGTTTTGACCTTCCCTTATATAATAAATACAAAGGAAACTTTTATAGTAGAGAAATTTTTAATTTCATTATTAAAAATTATTGAGTTCTTGGGGTAATTAATATATGAATATAGAAAACAGAAGTGCTAATTATATTTGTAGTAGAAATTTTAATCAGCTGTGCAATTTTTTAAAAATAAAATGGTCATATTTAAGCAGAAAACCTAATGTCTTGCATGTTTGCATTTTAATGTGGCATGGTGGCTTCTGAATTAAATATCTGCATTTTGTATATTACTAACAAAAAGATACGTTTTTAAAAAAAAACTTTTCTGTTTTTGTCCACTGTCAGACCAGTTGCATCTTAATTTTTGTTTATTTTCTGTTAGTTGTCTGTGGCTACATCACGGTTCCAAATAGAACCAGTGGAAAGCATAAAATCCAAGATGATCCACAGTCTTCAAAAGCCTTCAATGTAAACAGTATGAACTCATTCAAATCAACTGAGTGTCTTCTTCTTAGTCTACTTCGTAAAGAGAAACATAAGGAAGAACCTGAAACTCTTCATATAAATGAGCAGGGATTTAAAAATCAATGTACCAAGAAACTTTGTGATCCAAGCAACAGAAGATCCAGGACTGATGTCTTAATTGGAGGGAGTTGTCAGAACTTAACAGTTTTGAAAAATGACACTATCTTGCCTTTATCTAAGCTTAGGCCAAGATGCTATTCTTTGGAAGGAATTGTAGATACTTCAGGGCTGGGTAGTTCAGAAGGCCAGAGCTTCAGTCAGTCCAGTCTTAATGTAGCAAGTCAAAACAAGGAAAAACCATTGTTGGATTTGGACTCTGAAGAGAACACTAAACTGGATCTTTGTTCAGATAGAGAGAGTCAAAAATCACCCTATGTTGGTTTTAAAAGAACACGCACAGTAACCGTTCAAGACCAGGAGGAGTCCTGCAGTGGGAAGCTTAAATCGAAGCAGCTTTGTCGGTCTCAGAGTTGGCTTTTCAGTAATAGAAGAAGAAGTTGCCGCATCAATGTGCCTGTTGCTGAAATTACCATGAAGCCAAATCGTGGGGGTTCTCTTGGACAGAGCACCCCAGACATGTCTGTAGCCATGGAATGTGAGCCTGAGGATTCCAGGACCACAGTCAGGCAAAGACTCTGCCAAAGTACCTTAGAGCTTTCAGGAAAATCTTTTCCTCCAGTTTCTTCTATGATGACTGGCACGCAGTGTAAGGTTGATGCTTCTCGGTGCATGAAACATTAACTTTCAGTGTTTGCTAACCCTGTGTTTTTTTGCTTTCCTGTTGTACCTTAGAATTTGCTTTAATTTTTGCAAAACTTGTTTTGTTGGCCATGCTTTTTATAGATATTTTATATTTTGAAGAGTTTTATTTTAGTTATTTAGCTTTTCCATAGAGTATTTTATGTGATAGCATTACTTCTCTGCCCAGCAGTCTTGTTGTGATTTGGGTTATGAATAACTTTTTTGTTCTTGTTCTTGTTCAGATGAATGATTTTTGACATCCAGATAGATACCTAATAGCTGACTTTTATGAGGAGCTTGATGCTTTACAAAGTACTGCATGGGTAGTAGCGTAAGACTGCTTAACTCCATTTTACAGATGAGGAAGTCTAGACCCTGAGAGGGTATTTGAATTTTTACTGTGATCACATAGTTGGAATTGTTCTAATAGAAATACTGGTTTCCCAGCTCTGGGTCCAGTCTGGTCTGTTTCACCATATTGTTACTATGTGGTATGAACAAGAATCTACTTTATTTGAACATTAGTGCAAGATTACAGTAATAGGAAGGAAAAAATGAAATATGGCAATATGAAATCTGTCCTGGCTTTTGCTCCATGCTAATGACCATTTGATATCCTGACTTTTTTATGGTAATAACTTTAACTTGTAGGTTTGCTGCAGCCTCATTTAGAGAGGGTTGCCATTGATGCCCTACAAATATGCTGCTTGTTGCTTCCTCCGCCAAACCGGAGAAAGCTCCAACTTCTAATGAGAATGATTTCTCGGATGAGTCAGAATGTTGACATGCCAAAACTTCATGAAGTAATGGGAACGAGATCACTGGTAAGTTTACGCTATAAGAAATGACAGATTCTGGTGGGAAAACGATAGAACATTTAATACTGAGACATAAGTGTGTCAACCTTGTAGATGAATGTAAGAGAAAATATCAAGAGATTGCCCCCTCTAATCTCTGCTCTCACTTATTTTCAATCTTTTCCTCTCTACTGCCTTTACTCTCTTTCCTTTTACTCTTTCTCTTCCACCAAAACCATTCTCTGCCAAGTTCCCAGTGATCACCTGGTGGCCATATCCAAGGGCCTTTTCTACATCTTCTGCCTTCTTGACTCCTCTGTAGTCTGTGACACTGATGACCACCCTATGTCCTTGAGTCCTCTCTTGTCTCTGGTTCCCCTCCCTCTCTGTGGCTTCTGACCTGCATCTTCCTCCAGACCTAGCCCTCTGACTGGAGTGTCATACTGGACCCTTCTTGTCTCCATCTAGACTACTTTATTAGATGAACTCATCAGCTCTCTTGATGTAATTTTTTGTCTCCAAGCCTGACCACTCTGTTGACCTCTAGTCCACAAATGCCTTTCAGACATGTCAAACTGGATGTCTGATGGACATCTCAACTCAAATGTCAATAGTCAGTAATAAAATATCTAATATGAGCCATACACTGTGCTAATCACGAAGGGTACAAGGAACTCAGAATCTAATGGGAGGAAATCAATGCCAAAAGAGACTGTTGAAGTTCTGCAGCCAGAAAGGACCCTGGGCCCCCTCCTTAAATGGAATATTTAGGAAAGTTTTTTTGGAGTTCGCCCTCTATCCTCTCCAGTCAGAGAGGAAGAACCCTCTGAGGCAGGAAGCCCTGAGGAGTTGTGGGCCTCAGAGCTGATTCCATCTTACAGAGAAATATGAGCTTCTGAAATTGAGAATGAAATCCAGTTTGGAACTGATAATATTACTGCTCTGACCACCTCCTAAAATAGAGAAGCTATCCTATGTTCACCCTCTACCCAATCCAATCGTATTTAATGAGGTGGAATGGACAGACATACAAAGCTGATGTTCATTCAGCCCCATAAAGAAACATTGCAAATGATATTCTCTCACTACCTATCCCCAAGACCATATATTCTGTCCAACATGAAATGGCTATGAGGAAGAGTTTTCAAAATATTGTGAAAAATTATCCACAAAGTACTCTGCCCCTCCATGTGCTGCCATTTTTAAATCCTGCCTTTCTAAATGAGGACATTGAGGCTCTTTGGAAATGAGTGGTTGTTCTTTGAGGTACTGTCTCTAAGAATTCTCTCTTGGGACCAAATCCTCAGTAAGAAGGCTGTTCCCTTAGTGGCATCAGCTTTTGAACACTCTCCCATAGTTCCCACAGCACATGTACCACTAGAAGGCCTGGATTCCTATGTGACATCATATCTGTGTAACAATCCAGATTTGTAAAGGCTTAAAAATTGAGGTACCACAATGAGAAGATAAACTACCCAAACCTGAAGTGAAGAGCCAAAGACTTGGCTTCTGCAATAGGTGAGAACCAGGATCTGTAAAATTTTAAAAATAGTCATTGTAATGTCAGTGGTTGTATTTTTAAAAATGGGTTTAGGGATCAACATGGATTGTTGCTTCTATTCCAATCACCATCTCTTCTAAGACCCACTATAAGGTCCTCTAGGCTACTAGATACTTCCATCCTGATGGCCACCACATATTTGAAACACAATTAATTTTCCCCCAGCCTCCAAGTCCTAACTTTTTTTTTTGTTTTTTGATGATATTCTGCCATTCATCTAGACTCAACTCTTAAACCCTTTTGGAATTTTCTTCTCATTGAACCCTCATGGTTAGTAGCACATAGTTAGACTAGTTAAATTTCCCACTTCATGAATCCCTTGTCAGTCCATCTTTCACCTGGCAAACTACTGAATTACTGGGATAGAAATTTGCTTGGATCTGTCCTCTGCTCAAAACCTTCAGAAACCATAACCTAGTAAGTGAAAACAAGTACCTTGCCCTTTTTCCAGGCTCAGACCTTATTTTACACAATTACCCTTAACATACCTTATGTCTATTCTGAACTCCTAGCTGGTTCTGATCTTCCCTGGTACTCTCCTGATCCCCATGACTTCGTTATCCCACCGCATCTTTGTCATCTTTGGCATTTACTTCCTTCAAGCTCAGGGTGGGTGCCTTCTCTTCCAGGGAGGCTTTCTGGACCTCTCAGAGTAAATGGTTCTCCCCTCCCTCTCCTGATTGCTTATATCTGTCTCTGTCTTCTCCTGGGAATTTGTCCCTTCTTATCTTTTAGATTTACCTGATCATACATTTATGTTTAAATCATCCTAAATGGTAATATCCTGGACTGAGAGAAGTAATTGTGTATATTGGATACTTAAATCTTGATTGCATCAAGCTGAATGTAATAGGAAATGCCTTGTTTCCAAAGTTTTAAAACATAAACTGGTTCCAATCTTGCAATTCCTGATGAGTGCTAGTTTTCAGTATGTTATATATTCTTCTAATTTAAATTTTTCTTGTCTTGATTTTATATAAGAAGTCATTGTTTTCAACTTAAGCCACTTACATCAATCTGGTATTAATGAGTACTGTCCAGTTTCCTGACAAAAGAGGGAACATTTATTCAAAGAAAATCCTAAACCTGTTTAATCCTGATTTTGTTGAAAAATGCTCAGCTAATGCAAGATTATTAGTAGGGAATTAAGCAAAGCCAACATACATAATCTTTCTAACAGGAGTAAATTGTCTTCACTGGAACGTTGAAATCAGCTTATGGCTCCATCTGAATGCTGCAGCAGCCTGGTACTGCCAGGAAATGATCGATCTTCTGATTCCTGGCAAAGTCTGGGTTTTTATTCCCAATTTCTGAAATGCTTGCAGATGATCCAGACATTCTCCCGATGTGTGCTGTGCTGTGCCGAGGAGGTTGATCTTGATGAGCTGCTTGCTACCCGATTGGTTTCCTTTCTGATGGATCACCATCAAGAAATTCTTCAGGTGCCGTCCCACTTACAGGCTGCCGTCGAGAAGCACCTGGACTATTTGAGGAAAGGCTATGTAGGTGCTGCTAGATAATCAGTGATTCTTCTTAAAGTGACACAAAAACTTTAAATAAGCTTTATAACTCATTTCATTGTCTAAATGAACCTTTCCCCAAGAGTTTCATGAATGACAGCTACAAGCTGGTAGTTCCCTGATTTCATTGAAAGGCTCCTTTTTCCCCATAAGAACAGAAGTAATAGAATTGCCTTCTATTCCCTGTCCTTCTCAGATTGCATATCCGGGGGATGAACCATTTGCTGCCTTGCCAACTTACTCCTATTGTAAGCAGATAAGCACCCAGGAATTTGACGAACAGAAAGTTTCTACCTCTCAGGTTGCAATTGCAGAACTTTTGGAGAATCTTATCAAGGATAAAAGCTTACCTCTAAAAGAAAAAAAGAAAAAATTAAAGCAGGTAAGAGAAGAAATCCTTTGATAGTTATGTAACCATTTTCTTAGTTGAATACATGATTAGAGAAATGTAGCTTACTCAGAGGAGAGCTCTGATAACATGGTCAGAGTGAAGGCAGAATGAGAAGACCTGGATCCCAGTGGAGTCCATCAGAAAGTCCTTTGCCTCTTGAACACATTTCTCAATGAAAATTTGTTCTTCTGTTTTTTTAAATGCTTTTTGGTGAACATAATTAAATTTCCCTTTGATTTAATATCTTTCAAGATTTTCAGAGCATTGGCTATCATTACACTAAACTAAAGACAAAGAAGTTAAGGAAAATCAAAGGAAATGTATTCTGACCCCCTTGATATCAGTGTTTGTTGGTCATATGCCTTTAGGGAATTGAGGTTTCCAAGTCTAATTTTTGGAAGTTTGTTTTTAACACACCACACGGATCTGCATGATATTCTTACAGTCCCTGTACAAGTGTGTGGTCTGATAATAAAACTGAATTTGCCAGGCTGTGACTCAGAGGCATAAGTGGCTTAACAAAAATACCTGCTGACTGTTCCACACTTCATGGTCTCTCTTGGTGCTTGTGCATTGCTTGGTTGAATTCCTGAAGCAAAAGGAGAAACATAGCGAATACAGGGAAATTTGCAATATTGAGAAACATGTTATTTTCTAATTTACTTATGCCTTAGAGTTCATCTAGTCCATCCTCATTTCCCAGAATACAAATAGCTCAAGCGTGTATATATATATATATATATATATATATATATATATATATATATGTTATCATAGAGGTGAGGCAGGGACCCAGATCTGTGACGTCTCCAAACCTTACTCAATTGTCCTTCCAAATCTCCTTTTTAAGTTTCAGAAGGAATATCCTGCCATCTACCAGAGAAGATTCCCAACTACAGAAAGTGAAGCCGCCCTGTTTGGCGATAAGCCGACAATCAAGCAGCCAATGCTGATTTTAAGAAAGCCAAAGTTCCGTAGTCTTAGGTACTAACTTTTTAGCAGATGCTCTACAGTGAAGCCATACACTGAAGGCCAGAATATGAGGCAGTCTGCTGCTTCTGTCCTTTCCCAAGATTCTCATGCTACAGACATAGAAAGGTGCCAAAGTAGTTAGTGATGTATATGCTCCGTGTTTACTCCTGAAGATCACAAGGAACCCAGTAGGTCATGATGGAGAACAAATGAAGAATGAATGATTAGTAACCAAAAGTATTCTGAGCATCCCATGCAAATGACCTGAAAAGCCATGATGACATCCCAGAGATGGATGGACTGGACCATTGACTAATTAGCTGCAAAACTAGCTCAGAATTCTCTGGGGAAAAAAAAAAAAAAGACTGGCCCATGTGTTGGGTGGACAGGTGGTGAGATGAAGTTCTAGGCAATTAGGGAGACTGGTTAGCCATCTAGCCCAAGCATGGCTTGGTGCAGATTTTGTATCAACTTGATAACTTATATATTCTGCTATATTTTGCACTCCTGTGTTCTTTTCCCTTTTTATATATTTGTGTATATTTGTTTAGAAGTTTAAAATTCAGTATGACATTTCTCTGCATTTATGTATTTCCAATGTGGTTGTTCAACCAGTCGAGATGCACTACTGGCTTAAGAACACAGAAATGTAAGCCTTGACCTGCACCTCCCAACCAAAGAGGGCAATACCCCTACTCCACCTTGGACCCATTATGGGCCCATTTGAGGGGAGCATTTTTCATAGGCACAAACCCAGAACCAGGGTTAGTGCCAACAGATTTCTTTGTAAAATGCCAGTAGTTCTCTCAGAATCATGATAAAGAATGATCTTTAGAAATTTTACCTGCCTATGAAGGATGATGCATTGTTCTTCCAGTAGGATGTCATCAATAATATTGAAATGAGATAAAGGAGCTGCTTATATGGAGGATCCTCATGCTGTGGCCTTACATAAATCCATGGAATATTTTCCTTTTCCGGGTTCCTAATGTGTTTTCCACCCTAATAATTTGATGCTTCAAGTCAAAAGAGACTGAATTGAGAAATATGATACATTCAACTTCTCACTGGAATTTCATGGTGCCTTAATTATTAAATGGTAGCATTCTATTTAATATGTTGCCACTTTTTATTAAAAGTTTGGATAGTTTAAACAGAGATGATTTAGTAAGTGTATCTGTGTATATTTCAGCTATCTAAAGCTGTGGAACATAACTGAACCTAATTACAATTTAAATATGTCCAAGGACTTTGTATACCAGCACATTTGCTTTTTGAAAGTGTGTGATAATATGATTGTGTTGAAAACTGAGGTTAAAATCATTACGGGGGGGGGTTTATAATGGATTAATTTTGTTTATTCCCATATTTAATTACCTCAATAAATATAGTTGTCATAGCAACAAATTTGTAATCATGAAATTGAAAGTATAAAATGCCTTGTAAAAATAAAACTTTTCAGAACAGTATTGTTTATAACTAGTGACAATCCCCAAGTATTTTTGTCAATTTTAAAACACCCATTGTGTGTGGTTGGAAAAAGTTTGAAAGTTAGTTATATTCACTGCTATTTTGAAATGTCATATTAACAGCTTCAAAGTCCTGTAGCAATTAGAGGTCTGCCCAGTGTATCCTATTAGATTCTTTAAAATTAGTTAATTTCATACATTTCTATATAATAGTATAGTCTCTTTGCATTTTTAGTGATGTTCCCTGCATTTTTTTCTTATACAGTCCTTGAATACTTTTTTCTTTTAAAGATTTTATTTATTTTGAGTTTTACAATTTTCCCCCTAATCTCACTTCCCTCCGCCCACCCCACCCCCCACAGAAGGTAGTCTGTCAGTCTTTCCTTGTTTCCATGGTATACAATGATCCAAATTGAATGTGATGAGAGAGAAATAATATCCTTAAGGAAGAAACATAAAGTATAAGAGATGGCAAGATTAAACAATAAGATATCAGGGTGGTTTTTTTTCTAAATTAAATGTAATTAGTCTTTGGTCTTTATTCAAACTACAATTCTTTCTCTGGCTACAGATGGTATTCTCCATCGCAGACAGCCCCAAATTGTCCCTGATTGTTGCACTGATGGGATGAGCAAGTCCCATCAGGGCTGATCATCACCCCCACATTGCTGTTAGGGTGGACAGTGTTTTTCTGGTTCTGTTCATCTTGCTCAGTATCAGTTCATTCAAATCCCTTCTCTGAATTCCCCTCCCTCCTGATTTTGAATAAGACAATAGTGTTCCATGACATACATACACCACAGTTTGCTAAGCCATTCCCCAATTGAAGGACATTCATTTAATTTCCAATTCTTTGCTACCACACACAGGGCTGCTATGAATATTTTTGTCCCTTTTTCATCATCTCTTCAGGGTACAGACCCAGTAGTGGTATTGCTGGATCAAAGGGTATGCACATCTTTGTTGCCCTTTGGGCATAATTCCAAATTGTTCTCCAGAAAGGTTGGATGAGTTCACAGCTCCACCAACAATATAATAGTGTCCCAGATTTCCCACAACCCTTCCAACAATGATCATCCTTGAATACTTTTGAAAAATTAGAAGACTGCCATATCTTCTAGGTCTTTTGGTTTAGGATCCTGTAATTTTGATAAAACCAGAGCAATAAAATGAAGAGGAAAGGGATAACAGAATTCTTGTCCAATCTAACCCACCCCCAGACCCTCTTAAAACAGCTGATCCCCAATGATTATCCAGCCTTTAGTAAAGGTGAATATCTATTTTGGTAGAGCTCACATTCCTTGTTCTGAACAGACCAAATCTTGTCAATCTTCCACATTAAGGCCTCTGGAATATTTGAAGAGAAGCATCCTACATCCTGCATCCTATGGTCCTTCTTCACCTATTAGGGTTTCCAATTCTCTCATTGCTCTGTTCACCCTCCACTGTGTCTCATTGTTTTTAAAGCATCTAGAACTAAATTAAGCTTTATACATTCATAACAACATACAAGAGAAATAACCCATATTGTGTACAATCCTCTATATCTTAGAGCTATCCCAAGGGTCTCCAAATAACTTTATTAGTAATTATTCATTTGATTAATGTAGGTAGGGTGTTTTTTTTTAATTTTCTTTAAATTAGAAGATAAGAATTGTCCATCTTGGGGAACATCATTTTTCAATAGGAGTCATTTCTTTGTGTAAGTTTACACCAAATGCAATGTAGAAATAAGCCACAGTGAATTGTGGTTTTGTTGTGAATATGTATTTGCTGTACCATCCCCAGAGTCTCTCCCTACTACAGACCAGGCTGGGAGCGTCCTTTGCTGCTCTCCTGATCAGTTCCCTTCTAGGCCAGCCTTGGTTGGGGAGTACCACTTAAGGTCACTGTTCATGGAAGTTCCTCTGCTACTTCTCTAAGTTCTATGTAGTCATTATCCAGAAGGCTCTAAGGGCAAAAATAGGGGCAACATTCCCTAATTGTGTGTGTGAGGTGGACCAGAGGGAGAATCTCTCTTTGTTGACAGTTCTAGGCTGCCTTACCAAGGGCTGCTCTGGATATTTGCCTCTGTAGCTTTCCCAGCACAGATGGGGAGATCCCAAAGCAGGAACATTTGAGTTCATTCAATCTAGAATGACTGAACCCTTTCTCAGCCCACCAGCTGTGTGTTCATGTATTCATTCACATAGTCCCTCTGACCCCTAGGATCTTTTGAAAGACCATCAGTTTTACAAGGAAGGAGTCCTCATGCATCTTGACACCTGCAGAATCTGACACCAGTATCTACTACCTCACAGTTCTTGGATTTCTGCAGCATTCTCTGCAGGTTCTCCCCATCTGGCTACTCTTCAGTTTGCCATCCCCCAACCATGAGTTCATGTACCTCTTTCCTGGACCCTCTTTCATGCTTTTTTGTGACTCCAACCTCTCTCATCTCTGCAGGTCCTCCCAGGTCTATCCCTGAAGCCCTGGTCCCAACTCAATGTGTTAGTAGCTCAGCACCTTAAATCACCCCCCTTCCTTGCCTCTGGAGAAAGCCACCCCCATTCTGCCAGTCATTCTAGAAATTCATCACCTAGAAATTATCGAGAATTCTTCATCCTTCCTAGTCTGCCACCTTCAGTACTAATGAGAGCATATATGCAGCATCTTCACAACCCTGGGGCTCCCATTTTACAGTTGAGAAAATAGAGGCAGTTGACTTGCCCAAAGTCACAGTGAGTAATTGTCAGGCCAGATTTGAACTCAGTGCTTCCTGACTCTAGGTGCAGACCGTCCACTGCACCACCAACTATTCTATTCCCTCTTCCTTAGGATGGCCTTTCAAATGTTTAAAGATGGTCTTTGTATCTTACTGTTTTCAAGTCAGCAAACATTAAGCATATACATCCCCAGCCCAGATGTGTTTGTGTCCTGACCTTGAGCAGAATACACTTCTAAATGCAGTCTAAGTTCACTTTTTTGACTGCTGCCTCTCACCATTATGGGCTAATCGTGATCTTGGGAGTCCACTAAAATCCCCAGCTCTTTTTCAAATAAACTATCCAAAGTCACATTTTATATCTTCCAAATTGATATTTTTTTGGACCCAGGTAAAAGACTTTACATTTATCCCTATTAAATTTCACCTAATCCATTAGTCCTATTGTTCTATCCTGTCCAGATTCTATTTTTCCTGGATCTGCCACGAAATGTTAACCATCCTTACAGCATTGTGTCATCTACATATTTGGTACAATTTCACAACAGTAAATAGAAAAATCAAATGGACACTAATGAGATCTCCAAAATCCATCCCTTAAATTCTTAACTTTCTGGAAGCCACAAAATGTTAGGCATTGCTTATAGAATGTGAAGGCTCTGGTGTAGATCTGAAGAGTGGACTGTCTCTGGGCCTGCTTTCGCAACTGGCACTCAGAATGCCTTCCTATTCTGCCATGAACAAACAGATAAATGTCCTTTCTAAAAATAATTCATTTCAAACACACCCCCGCATTGATTCTCAGAATTTAAACAACCAGCCTGAAGTGACGGACTCCTTGGGTTCTGTTTCTCCATACCTACTTGCTATCAGGATGATGCGGATTTTTTAAAATAAGCTCCCAGCAGGATGCTCTCTCTGCAGCATCCTGCACTAGAAGAAGAGTGATTCTGAGTCAGGGGAAGGTCTGCAGTGGAGAGGACCCATGAATACCAATTGAGCTGTGGGAGGGTTGAGGCTGAGCTTTGAGATGATGCAGCCTCAAGGATCATGAAAGAGGGTGGGGAGCGAGATTTCATAAATCATGAAGCCGATGAAAAGCCCATCACAAAATGAGCTCTGTTGGATGAGCCCTGTTTGTGCAATGCATTACAAGAGGTGATGTGGCCTATTACTAGAGTATATATACAGTGGGAATGCTTCCTGAATCTGTAAGCAGGCATCTTGTCCTTGGCATCCAAACCTTGCTGCCCTTCTCTGCATGCTTATGACTAGTCCCTCATGCTAACCAGAGAGTTACATGACTGAAGAGCGAGCCATCATTTTCTCTTTAGTATTCGTTATTCAGACATCTGTCACAAATTTCCTGATAGTCCTTTTACAGTGTCATTTATGTTTCCTTGCTTTCAGTTTTATTTCTATTAATGGTAATGATCACAAAGAAATGGGAGCTGATCAGGAAAGTCCATGATCCATTTGAGATGACACGGTGTGTGCTGGAAGAGGTTCCCGCTGGTGGAGCCAGGCGTGTAACCCCTCATTAAGGGGTTTTTCTGCTCCACTTGCCTCCACAAAAATCAGTGGGTCAGTGGTAAAAGTCACTTTGCTGTCCAGATGCCAGGCATCCATGCATTTTTCTCTGATGGTTCATCCTGCTTGGAATTGCCTTTCCCCTTACCACTGCCTCTTGGCTTCCCTGAGCCCCTTCAAGTCCTAGCTAAAATCCCCTCTTCTGCAAACATTCTATCCTGATCCCCCTTAGTCCTGGTGCCTTCATTCTGAATGTCTCCATTTTATTCTGTTTACATCTCTTTTGTACATAGCTGTTTGTACGTCGTAGAATAAGAGTAAGAATAAGTGAGAACAGAATAAAAGTAAGAATAAGGGGAGGGCAGGATCAATTATTTGCCCAAGATAACATTGCAGCATTATTCACCACAGGATACACCAAAACATGGAAGAGTCCAAGTGGCTTCATGACTGCAAAAGGATTGAACAAAGTGAACAAAAGAGTAGACTGCTTGATTTGTTGTTTTTTAGTGACAAAGAGACTGGAGTGGTTTGCCATTGCCTTCTCCATTTTGGTGAGGAAATTGAGGCAAACAAGCTTATCCAGGGTCATGTAGCTAGTAAATGTATAAGACCTGGCACTGCCCACAGTGGCAGCCACCAGCTTCTGAATAATTTAAGAAATGACAAACATGAAGATTTACAAGAGGATGTCACAATGTAGGAGAAAGCAAAGTAAGTATAATGTCTACCATCACTACACATGTGTTTAGGTTTTTCCCAAAGAATCCATGATGTTGGAGCCAGCTGGGTCCATGGTGCCAAGGTCTAGCAGGCTCCACCCAACTGACAAGCCTCCAAGTCCTGTCTCAGTGCCAGGCTACAGCTGCTTTCTTGGAGGCAGTCCACCACCTTCTGGAGAGGTTCAGCCCCCACAGGCCAGCCACTGAGGCTTGAATTCTTTGACCCTAAAGGACAAGAGGAAAGGCTAAAGGCAGCATTTTTACTTCCTGCCCTCAGGAAAAAAAAAACACTTTGCAGTATGTAAAACTCTAGGACAAAGAAAATAGGAGATGGTTTTGATAATCCTTTAAATGCATTTAATTAATGTAAAATTTAAACATTATTAGTAATAATATACCAGTCCTCAAAAAATGCACAAGAAATAAAAAGAATTCAGAAGGGAAGCTGAAAGCGAATGAGATTTTTTTTATTATCTTGTTAAAGGTCACACACTACATCCCCCCCCCCCCATAATAGCCTTCACTCTTGGGTATTCAATCTGAAAGAGCCCTTATTAGAATCATGTTTTTTAAATGCATAAAATAAAATGCAGAGGATTACAAAGAAAACCAATTATCCTGAAGTACAGTTATCAAAATAAAAAAACCCAAAATGTTCATTAAGCCTAAATTAAGAATGTCTGTTTATGCTTTCATGTGCAATCATTTTTCGCTTTTGTATCTTCCATGATTATATGCCTGTTTAAAGCTCCTTCCTTCCCTCCTCCTCATCCTGTCATCTCTTATCCCACCTCCCATCCACACAGAGAGGAAGCAGAGAGGAGGGAAGAGCAGTTTGGGGGAAGGTTTCAGTGACTCAGAAATTGTTAGGAAACAAAGAGAGGGAAGGAAGGAGGGAGGGATGGAAGGAAGGAAGGAAAGTAGGAAGGAAGGAAGGAAGGAAGGAAGGAAGGAAGGAAGGAAGGAAGGAAGGAAGGAAGGAAGGAAGGAGGGAGGGAGGGAGGGAGGGAGGAAGGGAAAAAGGAAGGGAGGGGAAGGGAAGGAAAGAAGGAGGGAGAGAGGGAAGAAGGAAGGAAGAGAGGGAGGAAGAAAAGGAGGGAGTAGGGAGGGAAAAGAAAGGAAGGGAAAGAAAAACAACTTTTGACTTCCTTGGTCATCCTATAGCCAGACCTAAAGTCATCAAATGTTTCCTAGACTCAGATTCCAGAAATGAATGACATTATCTTAGACCCAGATTCCTTATCTTCAAAGCAAGCTTAAGTCACTCAGAACATTTCTGAATAGTAAATCACCAGAACCACAGTAACCAACTTTGGGGCTTTAAGACTTACAGAGTGCTTGGTGTGAATCAGTTCCTGCATCATCATCCTTCTACTGTAAATAAGGAAACTGGTTCCGAGAGGGTGTGTTGCTCAGAAACAAACAGCTAGTGGGTTTTGAATTCAAATCTTCCACGTCCAAGTTCAGTGTTTGATCAACTAATCCGCATTGCTTTGTAGGGAAGGTACACTACCACTGAAGCACAGAATGGAATGTTAAATTGAAACCACAATCTGGATAATTGAGGATGGAGACTCATGCTGTTCCAGTGGCCAGAATCTTCAAGGGGGAGTGAAAATTGTTGAGGATGGTGTAGTTGATGGTCTCCTTTGTCTGCCTTGGACATCCAGGAACTTCTGAGCCAAAATTGACAAGGGATTTAAACATATCCACCAACCAGAAGGAAAGGCAATTTCTGTATTTACAAGGGACTAAGTATCATTTTCATAAGCTGTTTCACAGCTTTAATATAATTTAAAAAATTTTGTTGCAAATGAATCTACTAGTCTAGAAATTCTGGGTATTAGAAACCCCCAATCTGTTTTTTTCCCTCAACTTTTTTTTTAGCACTGCAAGATAAGCAGATTCTGAGATTGCCCAAGTCATTCACTAGCCTGGCTTCAGGTCCCCATGAGGCTTCATTAGCTGCCATTTGCTTTCCCTTAACTTCACCTGGAATATTTCCAAATGTCTTCCTCAGATTTGCATCCCAGAAGCTCACTTCTAAAATCATGACTTACATTGCCACCAGGTAATGCCACCATTGCCACCATCTCTTTGTGGATGTCATTTCCTTCCATGCTTGGGACTTGGTCTTGCTCTTTAGAGGGAAATCTTCTAGGCTACATATTCCTGAAGACTATGGCTTCCATGGCTCTGTGATAATATCATTGGGTACATTCTAAGATTCAGTGAAAAAGCTGAGCGTGGGAGGTTTAACAAATACTGTGAGAATCTCTCAGGATAATCCAGTTGTAGGAAGTGATGGCATCCTCAGAAAAAGATGTGGAGGAAGACATGGGCTTCATGGACTTGGCCATGATGCCAGGAAACATTGTTTTCTGTTCCTTTGGGGATCAGTATTCCCTAGATCGGGGTATCAAACAGATAAAAAACTGATTCCTGAGAGCTCCTAGTGACATAGAAACCCACAAATTAATAGTATATGTGTCCTATTGTATTTTTATTTTGCTAAAAATATTCCTTATGTTTTTATCTGATTCTAGAATCACTGGAATGTGTTGGTCTTCACCTCTATTCAAGATTGCCATGACTGACAAATCAACAAACATTTTTGAAGCTTCTATCATGTGTTAAGAACTGGACATTGAAAGAAAGGCAAAAGGCAGTCTGTGCTCCTGGGCAGCTTCCAGGCTAAAGAGGGAGACACATGCATATAACTGAATACAAGCAATATACATAGACTGAATGGAACCTGTCAAAGGAAGGAAGGAATTGGTTAAGGCTTCTTGTAGAAGGAAACCAGGGAAGGTGGGAGGCAGAGGTGACGTAGGGGAGAGGGTGTTTCAGACAAGGGGACAACCCAAGACCCATCGTGGAGGCAGGGGATGAGTTATATTGTTCTAAGAACATCAAAGGGGCCAGTGTCACTGGATCACAGAGTATATGAAGGGAAGTAAAGTCTAAGAATACTGGAGAGGAGATGGTATTGGGGGGGTAAAGAGAATTGAGTAGAATTTGAATAGTGGATTGGAATTGAAGTTTCTCCAAAATGTTGTACCACACCAAGGAAGCAGACAAGATTCCAGAGCCAGCTAACCCAGAGGTACATTCATGGGACACTTTGTGATTATGAAGCACTTCTTTCTTTACAATAGGTAGGAAACCCATTTTATAAATGAGGAAATGATGGTTCAGAGAGATTAGCAGCTCTACTGCTATATGGCCACCATTTTTATTTAAACTGAGGTCAACAATTGTCCAACCTGTTGGGCTTTCCATGACTCCTATGACCTACACAATGCAGAACTGCAACAGTAAGAGTTTTATTACCACCTTCCTCATGTACCTTTGCCCTCCCCACAAAAAACTTTAGAAAATGTTATTAATGTAGATTATTCTTAAGTATGCTACATGTCCTTTTTTTAACTGAAGTTAGTAGCTAAACATATGTCACCCCACACCCAGCTTTTATTATTATGAACTGAGAAAGCATCAACAAATATTCTATATAAAAAGAGCAAAAAGGAGGCAGCTAGGTGGTGCAGTAGATAGAGCAGTGGCCCTGGAGTCGGGAGGACCTGAGTTCAAATCCAGCCTCAGACACTTAATAATTACCTAGCTGTGTGACCTTGGGTAAGTCACTTAACCCCATTGCCTTAAATAAATTTTTTAAAAATTTTAAAATAAAAAGAGCAAAGAAAAGAGGATTGTATATGAATCTGAATCTCTGTTATTCAAATAGAATTAGTAATCCTCTAGATGATAAAATGGTTGAAGCACTAGACCTGGAATCTGGAAGACCTGTGTTCAAATATGTTTTGCATATTGATTAGCTATATGACCCTAGGCAAGGCATTTAACCTATATGTCTCAGTTTCCTCATCTGTAAAATGGAAATAATACCACCTACCTCTAATTATTATGAGAATGAGATAATTTTTGTAAAATGCTTTACAAATCTTAAACCGCTGTAAAAATGTTAACCATTATTATTTTTAAGTAAGTAAATTCTACATGTTAGTTTCTTGTCTAAGAGACTTTTTTTGAATTTCTTCCCATTTTATTCTGGAAATTTGTGAAATATTACCATGACATTCTTTCTTTTTAGTTTTTTGGGGGGAGGCATCACCAGTCTCCCCTTGCCCTTAGAACTGCACACTGCCCTGCACACAAGAGTTCATTTCTGAAAACATTTATCTCCTTTTATCACTCTGTTATTTTTTTCCTATTTATGTGATGGACTGCCAGTTACCCCTCCTTAAGAAAGTTGGCGCTGTGATTATCATTGTTCTCTTGAAATCTCTACTATTATGGTTGATTATTCCACTGATCAAAGTTTTTTAATTTGTCAAGTTATTTCCTTTGTAATGTTGTTGACATTATACAAATTGTTCTCCTGATGCTGCCCTGTATCAGTTCATCCAAATCTTCCCAGTTTTCTCTGAATGCATCACATTGTTTATCCTACCATAATATTCCATTACTTTTGCGTAGCATAATCTGTTCAGTCATTTCCAAACTGTTTCCCTTTAGTTTCCAGTTTTTCACCACTACAAAAAAGAATAATTAGAAATATTTTTCTTTATATTGCTCTTTTCCCTCTTTTTTTTTGAACTCTGTGGAGTAAAGGCCTACAAGTGGCACTGACTTAAAGATGTGCCCAGTTTAGTAGCTTTCTGATTATCATTACAACTGACTTTCCATAATGGCTGGACTGCTTCACAATCCCACCAGCAGTGCCTTAGTGGACCTGTCCCTAGACAATGCCATTTTCCTTTATAAAGTCATCTTTGCCAGGCAGTTGGTGTGAAGTAAAAAGAAAAAAAAATTGAGCTGCTTTAATCTATATTTCTTTCATTACTAGTGATTGAGTATTTTTCAATCAATTAATGTTCTGCTCAATCAAAAGACTGTTGAGAGCTTGTCTGGGTTCTTATCAGATCTCTTTATTCAGAATCATTGAAAATCTTGGTCCTTTTCGGGCTTCAAATTAAGTAACTTATTCCTGGAATGTTCCTTTTTCCTCATGTTGACCTCTCATTTGACTGACCTAGTTTGAATTCAAAGTATTAATCTACATCATGAGATTAATGAGACCACTTTAGCCTGAAAGAAAATATTATGCAAATGTGATATAAATAGTGTAAGTTGTGCATTCTTTTTTTCTAAAACAGGAAAGTAAAGAGTATTTAAGGAAAAAAATATATAAATAAGAAATAAACTCACTAAATGAATGAATGAATGGAAAATCATTTGTTAAATACTGTGTTCCAAGTCCTTAGGGACAAAACAAATTTCCATGTTGGTCTGCTCCCCAAAATGGCAGCTTTCCCTTAATCTACTCTCCTTCTAGTTCCCCTTTTGCACTTTTACCCTTTCCCTCTTATTTTCCTGCTGAGTGGAATCTATGAAATATATTTCTAAACCAAAGTCTAAATGTATTTTTCCTTCCTTTGACAAATTCTGGTGAGAATGAGGCTCAGTTGTTTCTCCCACTCTTTGATGTTTTTATAGACTTCTACCCCTGTTAGGTGCACTCCTATAATGTGAGATAATTTCTCCAAAATTTCCTCCCTGTCCCCTTTCCTTATCTTGTCTTCCTCTTCCCAGCCCTTGGCATAAGACCTAACACATAGTAGGCTCTTAATAAATGTTGATTGATTGATTGAGACCTGATGTCAGCAAAACTTAAGCTATGAGTTATCTTAAAACTCCCTTTCAGAAGTAATGAGCCCCACCCCCTTCACTGAAGGTTATCAGACTGAGTATGAATAGTCAATATATCAAGTGGGTTATGGAGGGGATTCAGACATTTGGTTGCATATGAAGTTCTTTCTAGTTAAAGAATTGTGAGATTTTTAAAAGCAGAATTCATATAATCTGCACATTGAAAATAAGTATTCCGCCTGAGAATCAATGTAGGAAAAAACATAAAGGCTGAGCACAGTAACTGGGACATGGGAACCATTTAACAAATACTTAAGCATTCATTATGCTTAAATCCCAAAGACCCAATGAAAATATTTTGAAGCCTTTATATAGTTCATTGTCTGTGGTTTCTCCTAAAAAGAATGAACAGGGAGGTCCCTCTTAGAAATAATCTCAATATATGTTTTTGTACTCTTTATCTCTATTCTCTTTATAGCAGAGCAGATTAAGTAAGGGACAACTATTTATTTCCTCCACTCTAAAAGAAATATTTAAAACATAAAGACTTCTCAACAAACTGGAAATCACTCGAAACAATTCCTATTTTACGCCACTGGGAGGTTAGCATGGGCAATATTGAGGCACTAAACATGGCAGACTTGCTGGACCAATTGACTAAGCTCTAGACTGTCTGAGCAGTTCTTTCAAAGTCCTTATAGCCATCCAGACATACATGAGCTCATCATCTCCAAGATGTCACAGAGATCACCTGTGGCTGTATCATCAGCACCTGGACCCAGGAGCTCCTGACCTCTTGAACGAATGAGGTTTTCCTCACCAAGGCTAGAGAACTACATCTCTGTATTGCTATTGTGCTATGGGAAAGGGGAAACGTAACAGGAAAAGAGACAGTTACAATCTAGGGGTCCATTTTCAAGTTAACCTCAACCAGCAGCCCATATTCTTGCTCCCATGTGCTCCCAGTGCCTAACTGCTGAGGAGAGAGAACCCCTTGCTCTCTTTCTGGAAGTCTGAAATGAGACCTTGAAGAGTCCTCCTGGGATAGGGGGAATATTCATTACTATTCAAGTTTGCAAAATGGGTCTCCCTCCCTGGTCACCTCCATTGCCCATGAGGACAACCGAAGGACAATTAGAAGATTCTAATGACACACATGTCCTCTATCAGGAGACTAGAATATAACATGTAGCCACATCACAAAGCCTACTGTCCATGATCAGGGGGCAGATTCAGCTCCACATGTGTCCACAATATGGTAGATTAGAAGAACTGCTCCAATTCGCTCTCAGAGAATATCTCCTCAGTTAAATCTCCGTTGGCCTAAGCAAATTGCATGAAGCTATGTCCACACCCCAATTCTAGAAATGCTTCCAGGCAACTTCACATAGTATCTTTTTAGTTGTACCTCAGCTACAACTTAGAGTCAATTGTTCTAAATTACTAATAGTGAAGTGCATGTTATTCAAGTACCAAATCCCACCTATTGGATGGCAGAAAAGGAAAATGACAAAAACCTGGAAGGATGTAAAATAGAAAATCTGCCATTGGGCGGCTAGATGGCGTAGTGGATAAAGCACCAGCCTTGGAGTCAGAAGTACCTGGGTTCAAATCCGGTCTCAGACATTTAATAATTACCTAGCCGTGTGGCCTTGGGCAAGCCACTTAACCCCATTTGCTTTGCAAAAACCTAAAAAAAAAATCTGCCATTGAAGGAGTTCTGACTGAGAACCATTTGGAACAAAGGGCTCTAAAACGAGCATTAGCTCAGCAATACCACTCCTAAGTCCAGACCCCAAGGAAACCAAAACAAAAGGATCTGGATAATCATGTGTAGCAGCTTTTTTTTTTTTGGATGTCAAAGACTTGGAAATTGATGGGATATTCATTAATCGAGGAACAGCTGAACAAGCTGTGATATATGATTGCTATGGAATATTATCGTGCTATAGGAAATGATGAAGGGGATGGTTTCAGAGAAACCTGGGGTGACATGTTCTCTACCTTCAGAATGTTTAGGGAGAGAAGACTTGGAAAGGACATGAGGGCTGCCTTGAAGTATAAAATGAAATATTAGAGTTCTCCTATAAACTAAAGAGATTTGAATGATTCTGTCAGTCAGTAAAGGTGAAGATGGCTTCTGGGTAGAAAGATGGAGCAGGGTCAGACTTGATCCAGGATCCAGTAGCCCTATTGTGCAGTAAGAATGCCAACTGAGACTCTTCCTTGACCAAATCTTGAGGAGAGCCCAGGAAGTGGGGGTGATAACTGGTGCTGGGGAAATCACTGTTCCTTCAGTGTGAATCTGTATCTTGCCTCACCTCCACCCTCTGATTTCTTTGTCACCCACCTCTCCCTGGAAAGGATTGAGGTCTCTGGAATACAGTCAAAGATCTCTCCCATGGGAACAACAGAATCTAAAATCTTGAGAGCATTAGAAGGACTTGAGGGTTGAATGCAGCCTCTGTTCACCCTCCTCCTATGACTGGTTGAGAGGTTTTCTCAAAAGCTCTAACTCTTCAGAAGGTCTTAACAGTCACATAAATAGCACAGCCTGAAACCTGGCATCTCCACTGTGCCTCTGCTGCCACCCTGTGCCATCCACCCATCTGGAGAACATGTCTAGCCGGTAAGTAGCTGCAGGAGGTTTTGTTTTAGCCTCCGGAGTGGAATCTAGGGACTGGCATTTGGGCAGCAGCAGGGTATTTTGTTCAGGAGTCTTCAGGGAGAGTCTTTTTCCGGTACTATGAAGTGGAACAGACTTTACAGGATTCTGTACTGAAGGCACAAGGGTTTATGTGCATCTTAGGACAAGAACAAGAGAAGGAAACCCCTTCCCTACTGGTCAAGGAATGTACCCTGGGCCCAGGGAGGAGGCTGCCCAGGGCAAGGGAATAGAGGATCATTCCACTCAAAATAAATTCCTGAATTTTAAAGCAAAATTGAACCTTGACTGTGGCTGCTGCTGCTGCTGCTATAGCTTCTAAAATACAGATAGTATTTTAGATGAGGATAGTAGCAGTGGAAAAAAATCAGAGGATTCAAACCTAGAATGCTGTATGATCTTGACCAGACTTCTGAGGCTTCAGAGCTCTGAGGCTCCTTCCTGCTCTAGGGCAAAGAGCCTTATAATAAAAGAGAATATTTCTATAAGGCTGGAGAGTGAAAGTTATTTAATTTGATCTTCAAAGCAACCCAATGAAGTAAATGATGCAGATAGTTAAATAGAAATATATATATAAATGATAAATATAACAATATATTTATATAATGTATTAGTATAATATAACATTTATGTAATATAGTATTATAACATAACATTTATATAAATAAATGATACAGATAGCTAAATAGAAATACATACATTATATATACATATATATATAGATATATAGATACATAGATATACACAAATTGCTGGGCCTAGAATCAAAAAGACTTAGGTTTCTAAGTTCAAATCTGACCTCAGACACTTCCTAGCTATGTGACTCTGGGTAAGTCACTTCATCATGCTTGCCTCAGTTTCCTCATCTGTAAACTGAGCTGGAGAAGGGAATGACAAACCATATCAGTATTTTTGCCAAGAATACCCCTAAGGGGGTCACAAGAGTTGAACATGACTGCAAAATGACTGAACAACTGAACATATTTATAGAATCCATACATATACATGAAAATATGTACAAATGTTTATATTTCTACAGTGTTATACATATAGAAATGAATGTTTATAGACACATATATGTGTCTATGTGTGTATATATATATATATATGTATGTATAAATATAAATAAACATGGATATACAGAGCTAGATGACAAAGCAGATAGAATGTGGGACCAAGAGTCAAGAATTCAAATTTTGCCTTGGATATTTACCAGCTTTGTGACGCTGGGCAAGTTGCTTAATCTCTGTCTGCCTCAGTTTCCTCACTTGTATAATGCTTATTCCAATAGCATCTCTCTCCAGGGTTGTAGTGAGGACCAAAGGAGATCATATTTTTCAGGTGAGGAGGCAGTATCAAAGTAATCCTTGCACCTGCTGAATTCATGCTCCTAGGAGAACACCAGGGACCAGGGGAGCAGTTCATAGGGGAAAGAGCAATGAACCTGGAGGCAAATGACTGGACTTCAAAACCCACTTGTTCCTTTACTAGCTTAGGGACAAGTCACCTGACCTTTCAGATCCTAATGTCATCAACCTTGAGCTGGAAAGGACCTTAGAGGTTGCCTAGATAGGAATGTTGGGGGGGGGGGTCAAATTTGGGGCCTGTACACAGGTCCATAATACTCCTGAGTTAGCAGAACCAGATTTAAATGTAACTAGAAAATAGTAACAAAATAAATTTATAAAAATACAACATAGGTAATGTTAATTTATGGTTTTCCAAGTCAAAATGCAGCTATAGTGTCTGCTTCTGTTTAAATCTGATATCACTGATCTAAACTGATCCTGCCATTTTACAGATAGAGAAACTGAAACCAAGAGCAGGGAAGTGATTTACCCAAGGTCATCCAAGTTGTAACTGGGAGAGAATGTATTTGTATCTAGGTCCTCTGACCAAAAATCCAATCTGCCTTCCTGTAAATGACATCCAACCACAGAAAGAGTTGTTAAGCTGAGGTCCTTAATTCCTTAGGATTACATGGGTAGATTTGGGGTCGAGGGGTCTTTGAGCTTGGATGAGAAAAGGAAAAAAATCTTTATTTTCCACCAGCCTCGAAGGGACACAGAGATTTTCCCTTAATTATTTAAGAACATGATTTGAGGAGGGGATGGCCCAGGAAGGGGCTGTCCTTCCAGGGCATCTAGACCAATCACCTCATTTGACAGAGGAGGAAACTGACTCCCAGAGTTGAATTGTGAGTTATTATGGCCATGGCCATATGGAAGGACTTTGAAGATCTTTTCCACTGGCACCAAAGGAGCCTCTCTATATTTCCAGGCAGTTAATAGCTCAGTGACTTATTCACCTGAATACTGACCATCCTCTTCCCTCCCTTGGAGGCTCCCTAACCTGAGTTGGTGCTGAATACAGAGCTTTGGTAAAATCACAGGATGGGCTCCTGGCCTCCCCAACCCTCCTTTCCATGACTGACTTCTTTCTCTGGGATTTCTTTGGGAGTCAACTTTGACATAGTCCTGACTCTTGACCCATTTCAGAGTTGAACACCCAGCTGGAGGCTACAGAAAACTTTTCGAAACAGTGGAAGAGCTGTCATCACCACTCCCAGCTCACGTCCAAGGTGGGTCCCTCAAATTCTACCTTCCCCTATTGACTGTCATGTCTCCCACATGCAAAGACATGCAAGAAGGAATAAAGGAATCTGGACATTTTTAGGAGGGGCTCATTGCATCTGCCCTGGACTCCTCATCCCTAGTCTAGAAAATGAAGGAAGACCTCTTGGTATTGAAGCAATCACAAAGGGACATCATAATTGGATTAATAGATTCTCTGGAGAAACACTTAAGATTTAGAGGCAGGACCATGGGATTGAAGATTGAGAGGGAACTTAAATGTTATCCAGAACAAACTTATCTTTTTTTTATAAAAAAGTAAACTGAGATCAGGGGAGGTAAGGAACTATCCCCAAAGACAGTGAATTGGATAATTACAAATTTTTATTCTCATCAAGCTCCATGTCCATCTGAAGAAGGTATGTACCAGATGTTAAGTGGAATTTCAAGCATCAGTCAAATTTCAAATGGTAGGCCCTGGGGGTGTAGCCATGGGAGGTGGGAGGTATGGCCATGTAGTGCAGTGGGAAGAGCAGTGGCCTTCAGGAAGTCCAGTCTCATCTACTTAATAGTTGAGTGATCCTGTACCAATCACCTCATGTCTTCAGGCTCAGTTTCCTGTTGGGTAAAGTGAGGTTGATCAATCTGGCATATTTGCCACTGAACTGGTGAGAAAATCACTGTATGAATATTGGCTCTGTTAGTGTCTCAGTTCTCAGTATTTTATCTTCCATGGACTTGTTTTTCTTTTTTTGTTTGTTTGTTTTTTGCAAGGCAATGGGGTTAAGTGGCTTCCCCAAGGCCACACAGCTAAGTAATTATTAAGTGTCTGAGGTCAAATTTGAACTCAGGTACTCCTGACTCCAGGGCCAGTGCTCTATCCACTGTGCCACTAGCTGCCCCTTACGCCACCTAGCCACCCCTGGTTTTCTTAATTATGCATTTATATATGCAGATATGATAAAAATACCCATTTCACAAATCATTCTGGAAAACAGGTTGTTGAATTTTTAGACAAAGGATCTAAATTCAAATCTTGGCTTGTGTGTGACTTTGGTCAAATCTCATAACCTGGTTGGGTCTCTGCATCCTCATCTGGAAAAGAACGTTGGGTAAGCAACAAATGCCTTGTGATTTTGTCCTCAGTGAAAGGAAGGAAGGAAGGAAGGAAAGGAGGAAAGGAAGGGAAGAAAATGAAAATAGTATACCATCTGTTATTTCTCTGGAAGCAGATAATATTTTTAATCATGAGTCCTTTGGAATCACTGTGTCACCAAGAATAGTTAGATCATTCATAGTTCATCATGGAAAATTTTTGTACTCTGTACCACATTCTCCTGGTCCTGCTCAGTTCACTTTGTATCAGTTCATATTAGTCTTTCCAACTTTTTCTGAAGTCATCCCTCTCATTTCTTGCCAATCTGATAGGTGTGAGGTGGTCAAAGCTGCTTTAATTTGAATTTAATTTTCAAATTTAAATTAATTTTAATTTCCATTGTTCTAAACAATAGTGATTTAGAGCTTGTTTTTATATGACCATAGATAGATTTGATTTCTTCATCTGAAAATTGTCTGTTCATATCCTTTGACCATTTATCAATTGGAAAATGAATTGTATTCTCAAAAATTTGACTCTGTTCTCTACATATCTGAGTAATCATGAAAGATTCTTGTTGCCAAGTTTTCCACCAGTTTTCTGTTTTCCTTCTAATTTGTATTGCATTGGTTTCGTTTGTATGAAAACTTTTTTGATTTTATACAGTCAAAATTACTATTTTATATTTCATAATTCTCTCTTCATCTTGTCTGGTTTCAGATTCTTCCCTTATCCGTAGATCTGACAGGTAAACTATTCTATGCTTTTCCAATTTGCTTATGATATCACCATTTATATGGAAATCATGTACCCAGTTTGATTTTAACTTGGTATATGATATTAGATGTTGTTCTTAACCTAGTTTCCATTATGCTGTTTTCCATTTCTCCCAGAAGTTTTAGTCAAACAATGAGTTTTCATCCCTAAAATCTGAATCTGAGTTCATCATAAACTAGATTACTATGGTCAGTTACTATAATGTGATTTGTAGCTAATCTGTTCCACTGAGTCACATTCTTTTCCTTATCCAGTACCAGATTTTTTTTTATAATAACTGTTTGAGATCTGGTTTGTCTAGATTACTTTCATACACATTTTTCCCTTGATTCCTGTCATACCTTTGACCTTTTATTCTTCCAGATGAATTTTGTTATTTTTTTTTAATTCTATAAAATAAATTTTGGTCATCTGATTGGTCAATGAGAGATTAATTTAGGAGGAATCATAATTTTATTCTATATATGACATATGCTTGGCCTATCCATGAACAATTAATATTTTTCTAGTTGTTTAGATCTGACTTTATTTGTGTGCATTGTTTTGTAGTTGTATTCATATAGGTCTTGAACTTGCTTTGGCAACACATTTCATTTGAATATCAATTTTCTCAGTTGCCCAATGGAATCGAGCACCTTCTGAAAGAGTGGTACAACCAGACTTAGTACTGTGTCTCCGCAGGAAACTTTTAACGAGAAAATTAGTGCTACCGATATAGGCCATGAGCACACCTGCTCTGAAGATGAAAACCTTCAAGAGCTGCTGGCTCGCAAAGCCAAATTTTGTGACTGCAGTAAGACCTGAATCCAGATCAGCCTGAGTGTTAGGCCATCACTCTATTTACTTCCCTCTGCCCCTTCAGGAATGAGAACTTCCCCAATAGGGTTGTCTTGAGACTGAAATAAGACAAGGCACATAAAGGGTTTTGCACATATTGTAATATTGAAAAAAAGATCTGGGTTTGAATTTCACATTTGACATTTGCTACAAGTCAAATACAATTCCTAAAGCCTCAGTTTCCTCTTCTATCAAATGAGAGACTTGGACCAGGCAGCCCTCTGAGGTCCTATCCAATTCTATCTCTTCTTTAAAGCAAAGATGGGGTCTACATTCCCCTTTGAAATATCAGAGGCCATATCACATCAACATTGTCCCTGTGGCCCTGTCCTTCATCTGGAGGGTAGATTCATACCCTAACTGAGGGCCACATCTTTGCCCAGACTATGGCAAGAGGTTACTAAAATGTCAGGTCTTATCGATCAGCTCTTATTTTCAGGACCCATAATTCTCACCCTGAGATCCCAAGTGCCCCCAAAAGCAGGCCAAGGGATTGAATCTCAAGAGACAAGGTTATTGGTTTATACTTTCGCCACCTCTCCACCTTCCCTTCCATCCTTTTCTCCATCTCTTTGTTCTGTTTCCCTTTTGTCCTTAAGGAGCTCACACTCATCTTGGACAGACAAGACTGGCAGTGACTTGAGCTGCGACTCACTAGAGCATGTTCTTGTCCCTTTCCTCATAGGCAGAATCCCGCCATGGCTCACCGGCAGCCTCCTTCGATGTGGGCCGGGTCTGTTTGAAGTTGGAAGTGAACCGTTTTACCATCTGTTTGATGGTCAGGCCCTTCTCCATAAGTTTGACTTTAAGGAAGGCCAAGTCACGTATCATAGAAGGTGAGTGAGTGGGAAAGACTGAGACACCAGTCTCAGAGCATCACAGACAGATTGAGGGCTGGGGAGGAGGGATACAGGATGACCCGGGCCTGGAGTCAGGAAGGAAGGCCCAAGTTCAAATTCAGCCTCAGATATTGAGTAGCTGTGTGACTCTGATCAGGTCATTTAGCCTCTGTCTGCCTCCATCTGCCTCCGTTTCCTCAATGAAAATACTCGGGATAATAGTCAGATATCCTTGTTACAACTATAATAAGGATTAAATGAGATAAAATTGTAAGGGCTTTGTACTTAATAGATGCCATATAAATGCATATTCTCTTCCTTTCCCCTCATAAATTTAGAACTTTAAGTAACTTTAGAGACCATAGAACCTGATTCTCTCATTTTACAGATAGGGAAACTGAGTCACATAGAAAGTGACTTATTTGCCCTGGATTACCCAGCTACTGCAGTGTCTGGAATAAGATCTGAACCCATTCCAAATCCAGTACCCCTCCACTCTGTATCATTGATTCTCACATATGGGTGGCAATCACCATTCCATTTTGCTTCTCTTCTCGGCAACTGTGCCCTGGGCAAGAATCTGGAAATCCACCTGACCAGAATACACCTAAGGGTGAAATGGTGACCTTCATAGGATACATATCTACCTAGAAAGCAGAAACTCAAAGCTTTGGTTTTCCCCTTTGAATTCTTTTTTCCATTACTTATATCATTACTTATAAGAACAGGGAACATTTATATGATACATTAAGCATCATTTGATACTCACAATACTGAGGCAGTTAAAGGTCTAGAAACTTGCCTAGGGACACACAACTAGTGTCTGTTTAAGGACAGATTTGAACTCAGATCTTTCTAACTGTAGGCCTAATGCTCTATCTACTGAGCCACCTAAATCATTTTAATTTTAATAGTCACAAAGTGAACATTCAGGAAGCGTTCATTAGTCTCTGGGACCTGTAGAACATGAGGGTGTCATTGTCTCTCTGCTGGTCAGTCTCATGAAAGGCCACCTTTACTAAAAAGTCATATGTTAGCATTGTGTGGGGGATGTTGGTTGTTTATTTATTCTGACCTGGACCTACAATTCATCTCAGCTGCAAGTGATAACCCCAGACAGTTATCTATAGCTTCGAGCAGTTAAGAAACTTGTCCAAGGTCACTCAACTTGTTCATCAGAGACAGGACTAGAATCTCAGACTTCCTAATTCCCAGAACAACCTTCTCTAAGCTACCTCCCCCTTTCAACCCTCTTCACCAAAGAAAATGATTACACAATAATTCAAAACTAAAGCACACGTACAGGAAACAAATGAAGAGCCTGGGATTGTGAGCAGCACAAAAGGCAAGAAGGAACCCACAGGCTCTTTTATATCCCTGGGGAAAGCCCCCCCCAAAAAAATAGTTTTTCTCCAGAGATGAGAGTTAAAAACTAAGGAAGCACTGATGGAAAAGAACAAACCAAAAGACCTTGGATCAAAGAGAAGGAATGAGAGGCCTGAAGGTCCCTGGCACATTGGAGTAGAGCCTGGAGGGGAGGCAGGGACAGAGGTCCAGCTAGGCCAGGAGAGATGCAGGAAGAGCATGAATATGGTGGCAGGGTGGCCTCTTCCTTCCCAGTGTCCCTCAGGATGACCCAGGATAAAATATTCCAAAAGCATTTACAAGTTCCTGCTTTGTGTCAAACATTAGAGATACTAACCAAAGTTCAAAATCACCCCTGCCCTCAAGAAGCTTCCATTCTAGTGATGCAAGTGTTCTGGGGGATATTGGGGGTCCCCACTACAACTGCTGCCCTGGGGCAAAAATGAACCAGTTCCTTTCCTATTGAAAAAGGTAATCCATAAGCAGGTAAGCATAGACACGATCATTGGAGGAGAGGGACCACTACCAACCAGATCAGACAGGACTTCCCACAGGAAATGGCTCATCATCTGAGTTAGGAAGGAAGTCACAGATTATACAAGGTAAGGGAAAGAGAAAGTATGTTCCAGTCATTGGGGTCTGCCTGTGAGAATATTGGATGATGAAAGAGTGAGGATGTTGGGGGTGAGAGGGGAGGAGATAAAAGCCAATAGAAGAATTTGACCAAATCATACCACCATATAAACTAAGCCTAGAAATGGTCCAGAACCAGACTCTTCAAGAATTTCAAAAGGGTTTTATCCTGGAGGGAATAAGAAACAGTGAAGGACCGTGGGCAGGATGTGCTAGGTTCCAGTTTGTGCAGTTAGGTAGATCTGTGAGGAGGATGAAGTGAAAGGGAGGCCAAATAGGAGGCTGAGTCAATGCTCCAGATGCAGGAAGGGGAGGATGTGAGCTAAGAGCAGAAAGGACAGGACAGATGTTGGGAAAGGCAGAACCACCAAGACTCAGTGACTGACTGACTATGGACACTGGGACAGAGGGAAGGCAAGGTGGTGCTATAGTATCCCAAAGGAAAACACTATCCAGAGAAAGGGGCCTTTGGGAGCTTTTGTTTGGAAGTGGTTGAGTTTGAGACTTATGGGGCAAGCCTGCCTGTACATTTATAATAATAGTACCCCATTTGCATAACTCCTAAAAGTTTGCAGAGTACTTCATGTTTGTTATCCCAAGCTTCAACATAACTCTATGAGTGAATATGTAATATCTCCATTCTACTGTTGAGGAAACTGAAGCTAGGAGGGGTGTAGGATTAAGAATAGTTTAATATTTTGCTACCACAAAACAAGATGCCAAACACTTGCTTAGAGAACTGCTTAATAACAAAAAAATCAAATACAGAAACAAGGAATGCTTTCTTAAATGTACAACCAAAACAGAAGAACAATACTAATATAATAAGTAAAATGATTAATGTAACTATCCATATACTAGAAAAAAGATAAAGAAAACATCACCAGTTCGGGGAAGCACCAACTCGATAATCAGTGGTCGGGGAGTCCCGAGTGTCGGCTCTTGGGTCCTGAACAGAAAAGTAGCCCCAAGCAAAGCATCCTTTCCATGGGTGAGATTCCCAAGAGGGGAGTTTAGCTGAGGATTTTTGTAGGGTCTTAGACAAAGAAGGCATTCCACCAGGGAACCGGGATATGGTTCAATTAATTGACATGAATTATTAAGGATGTGTTCTCAGGAATTTAGCATGAGACATCACTATCTGGAGCAAAACATCCTTGTTTTGAAATAGGCTCTGAGCAGATAGCCAGTCCCTCAGAGTCTAACATGGTCCAAGAATGGCTAGTTCCTGGAGTTCAAGAGCTAACACAGATGGTGAGGTTCATGTAAAGGACAAATCAGTTCATACGGTGCATGGGCCTTCATGATATCATCCCTTAAAAGGATATTAATTTATCCTTCAAAGTTAATGTGATTTACCCAAGGACCCATAGATAATAAATGACTAAGGTAAGATTTGAACACAGATCTTTTTGATTCCAAGTCTAGTTCTCTGTCTAGCCTGTCTCAATAACTCTCTAATTCATCCCCTGTAAAAAAAACTGATCCAGTGTGGGCATTACCCTGCCACCAAGTGTCTCTTAAATTCTGAGTGCCTCAGTGTCCTGATTGGTAAAATGACGAGATTGGATGAGAGGACCTTCAGAGTCTTTTCCACTTAGGAATCTAGGATTCTATAATACTACTTGGGTGACCTTGGACAAGATGTAAACCCTCTGGGCCTCAGTTTCTCATCTGACCTTCCAAGTCCTGTTCAGCTCTAAATCTTTGATCCTCTGGCCTCTGCTAACAAGGGGTTCACTCCCTTGAAAAACAGCCCCTTCCATTTTGACTCAGTGACCGTAGGAGGAGGTAGTTATCATTCTACATGAAACTCTTGGACCCATATCTATCTGTTGGATCTAATTCCAACTGCTGGGCCTCATTCATCCTTCTCTTTCCAGCTCATAGGAGATCACAAATGAGGCGTCTCAGGGTCATGCAGGGCCCCCTCATTACTGTCCCTGCATATCAGGTGATGTGTTTCTTGCTCTTCTTTAGGTTCATCCGCACGGATGCCTATGTAAGAGCCATGACAGAGAAAAGGATTGTCCTGACAGAATTTGGCACCTGTGCCTTCCCTGATCCCTGCAAAAACATCTTCTCCAGGTGACTGAGGCAGAGCCTTCTCTTCTTCTGTTCTGGCTTAGCTTGGCTGGTCTTGTTTATGAGAGAGTTTCAAGTCTCAGCCTTCACTTGCTCCTGCAGGTTTTTTTCTTACTTTCGAGGTGTGGAGGTCACTGATAATGCCCTTGTTAACATCTATCCTGTGGGAGAAGATTACTATGCCTGCACAGAGACAAACTTCATAACCAAGATCAACCCCGAGACTCTGGAGACAATTAAGCAGGTAAAAAGTTGTGCTTTCTGTTAAATTCATTTATTTGTTTCTAGACTGTGATATCATCTGCATGGACAACTCTCAATGGGAAAATTCCCTCTACTCATGCAGATTGGCAGTTCTTAAGGAGCTTTCAGTTGTAGAGAGATTTAAAGAGCTGTCCAAGGTACCTCATCAAGTAGGGTTCAGAGGTAGGATTTGAATTCATGTCTTAATGCTTGGGGAAAATTGTTAGTTCAATAACAAAGATTTAAGTTCTACAAAAAAAGGAAAGATTTTATTCTTCACAAAATCCTAAAAAACACAAACTCTTTATATACTCTTCCTTGTAAATAGGATGAAATTAGGGAATCTCTCCTAGACTCAGACGAGGCTGAATTCATTGAAATCAGGCCAGGCAGTGTTCCAGTTCTAAACCAACAGAATCACATAGGATCTAATTACTGACTTAAAAATGGAAATACCCTCAGAGACCATCTAGTTCAAGACCCTCATTTTGGAAATGAAAAAACTTGACAGGGAAAATTGTAAGTGATATGTGTGAGGTCACACAAGTACTAAGTATCAGAGATTAGATTTGAATTCAAGGTTCACATTTCATCATAAAAATTACAATTTAGGATTCAGAATGAATTGGGCAGATCTGAAAGACTTAACAACTCATTTGTGAAGTGGGTCCAGCTACTGTACTGTGCCAGAAAAAACGTTTTAGGAGGATTAAATCAATAAGGCAGAATTACATGGAAAATGATAATAATAGCTGATAGCTACATGTGATCCTTCACAAATACCCCATGGTTTCATCAATGGACAACTATTCTGCTTCCAATTCTTTGCTTTCATACTTTCATGCAGCTGTGACTGCTTTGATATAAATGAGATCCTTCTATCTTTGATTTCTTTGGTCAAAGGATCTCTGGATCAAAGGGTATGGTCATTTTGTCACTATTTTTACTATAATTCCAAACTACTTTTAAAAAATGTTTGAGGGCAGCTAGGTGGCACAGTGGATAGAGCACCAGCCTTGGAGTCAGGAGTACCTGAGTTCAAATCTGGCCTCAGACACTTAACAATTACCTAGCTGTGTGGCCTTGGGCAAGCCACTCAACCCCATTGCCTTGCAAAAACCTAAAAAAAAATGTTTGGGTCAATCCATACCTCCATCAACTTAGTTTTAACATTTCTGCTTTTCCACAGTCCCTCCAACACTGACACTTTATATATTTGGGAACTAGTTTTTCACATTTTTTGACTAGTTCCTTACTGGAGTAGAACTCCTATCTTATATAATTGCTTTTGTTCCTTGTATATCTTGAATATCAGACACTAATCAGAAGTACCTGCTCCTTTTATCTGAGCAATAGTGATATTCTTCACACAAGAATTTCAATTTCATGTAAACAAAAAGGACCTATTTGGGGAGAGGAGTGCATCTTTTATGCCTTCTCCCCCTAGTCAAAGTTAGGAAAGAAATCTGATTTTAATCTCTTCTCATTTTTTCATGGTACAACTTTATATTCAGGTCACACCCATTTTGACCATTGTACTATGTCAGGAAAACAGTCTTAGAAGGATTCCATCAATAATACAGAATTACATGCTGAAGGGTCATAATAGCTAATAGTTACACATGATCCTCACAAAACCCCATGTTATCATCAATGGACAACTAGTCTGCTTCCAATTCTTCGCTGGTGTGTGTGGTGTAATGTGTCAGTCTAAGCCTAATTTCCGCCAAACTCTCTTCCAGTTTTCCAAAAAACTTTTGTGAGTCAGCAAATTCTTTCCTAAGTACTTTGTCTTCTAAGACTTCTCTTAAATCTCTGTTATTGTAGTTCTGGTTCTTGCTTATCTAGGAGCAAAAGAAAATAGGATCACAAATTTAGACAACAGGGGGCACAGAGAGCTCATGGACAATCTACCCATTTTGCAGATAAGGAAACTGAAGCTAAGAGAAATCCAATGATTTTCCCAACACTTCTTGGATAAAATATATCAGAGGAAGAATTTGATATTAGATTCCCCCACCTCTAAATATAAGATTCTGTCCCATAACGTGGGTTGATTTTTGTGTTGACAATTGCTTCTTTATAACATAATATGAAATGAATTCCTTCCCTTTCATTAAACTTTTCTCTTTTAATTATTCCCCTGGAGGTTCTACACCTGCTATTCCTCTAAATTAATTCTGTTATTATCTTGTCAAGCTCTGCAATGCAGGGCTTGATTGGCGTTGGCATAGTAACCTATAGCATTTCCTCTCTTGTAGGTTGACCTTTGCAACTACGTCTCAGTCAATGGTGCCTCAGCTCACCCCCACATTGAAAATGATGGAACTGTTTATAACATTGGCAACTGCTTTGGAAAAAACTTTTCTATTGCTTATAATATTGTCAGGATCCCTCCCCTCCAAGCAGGTATACCCACCAGCTGGACCTTTTCTTAAGCAAACTTCCCCAGGTGTGAGGAAAGGACCATGGCAGGATGGACCTCTTTGGGTCTGTCTTGAGGTTGGAGCTGGGCACTTTTTGGAATCTCAAGGCCCCTTTGATTCCCTGTAGATTCAATAATTTCACTGGAAATTTGTGAACTGCCCAATTCAATTTAATCATGGTTTATTAAGGCTTAACTAAGCGCTGAGACTGTTTAAGAAAAAAGCTCCTCCCCTTAAGGAGTTTACATTCTACTGCATTCCTGAAGACAAAAACAAGGTAATTCAAAGTAATTTCTGGAGAAGAAGCTGGTGGGATCCAGGGCAGGTTCCCATAGAAGGAGGCTCCTGAGCAGGAATCCTATGCAGTAGAGTGGACGCTCATGAATGCTTCTTTTCATGGTGCCTCATCAGCACAGATAGAAGAGTGTTCTGGGAAACAGCTTTGGGATGATATGGCTGGACTGGAGAATGAATAGAGAAAAGTCATGTGAATAAGGCTGGAAAAATCAGGGAAAGTCAACCTTTGGGAGGGAGGGATTTGATGCTACACTTACTAGGGAGCCATTGAAGACTTTTGAGTGGAGTAGAGGGAAGGGAGGAAATCATGTCAGATCTCTATTTTAGGGATGTCAGCTTTCCAGTTATGTGAAAAATGTGCTGGAAAAGGAAGAGACTGAAGACAGGGAAACCAACAAGAGGATGGTTATTATAGTTCCAATGGAGATGAGTCAGGCTTTAAGATGGTCTGAGGAGAGAGAGGAAAACAGATGTGAGGAAGGCTAAGATTAAATTTCCTAATAAACAACCAGTTTGTTGACCCAGAATGAGCTCTGCAAAACACAATATACTTTTCTTGCACACAAGATTGTGTCTTTCACATGAGCTTCTGCAATAGCCCTATGCAAATTGACTTTATTTTAGACAAAGAAGACCCAATAAACAAGACTGAGGTGGTCGTTCAGTTTCCTTGCAGTGATCGATTAAAGCCGTCTTATGTCCACAGGTAAACTCAAAGGTCCTCTTCAGTATCCAAGAGACAAAAAGGAAATAGTCTTATTGTCTCACCCATCTTTGATCAAATCCAAATGTAGTATTTCCCTGCAGTCAATCACATTTAAATGGCTGTGTCCTGGCTAGGCTCTTGGTCTACAAGTCAACCCTATGTCTGTATCTGCCCATGAGCGGCTGCCCTCCTGCCTCATACATCCCACTGTAATTTTCCACAGTTTTGGGCTGACTCCAAATTACATCGTTTTCGTGGAAACTCCTGTCAAAATTAATCTGCTCAAATTTCTTTCCTCCTGGACCCTTTGGGGAGCCAACTACATGGACTGCTTTGAGTCCAACGAAACCATGGGGGTAAGCAGCAACCTCACTAAGCTGAGGACTTGGGGGTTGTTGCAGAGGCACCTTCTAACTCTCTTCCCACTTTCCAAGGTGTGGCTTCATGTAGCTGATAAAAAACAAGGCAAGTATCTCAACATCAAATACAGAACATCCTCTTTTAACCTCTTCCATCACATTAACACATATGAAGAGGGCAACTTCCTGATCGTGGACCTCTGCTGCTGGAAAGGGTATGGATAGAAAAACATCAGGGGCATTATCCCCATGCTTTGGTCCCATGTCAGTCCCAGGGTACCCCTTGTGGGCATCCGTTTCACCAAAACGTGGGATTTTCTCTCTCTAGAGTTGAAATCTACTCAATGGCCACAGGCACTCTCTCCTGAAGCCCCCGAATTTATTTTAAACTTGATTTGGATAATCATATTTTAATACAGTTGGTTCCTTTTATTATCCTATATACTTTATTTTATACATTTGCAAACACAATCTGAGGAAGGCTCTATGGACTTCCCCAGACTTTTACCCAAGAAGTGTAAGACACACTTGATCTTCTTCAGCCCCCTCATTTGACAGATGAGGAAACTGAGGCTCAAGGAGGTTAAGTGTTTTAGGAATTCCATAGGGTCACCAAACTGGACAAAGTCTGAGGAGCCATCTTGTCCAACAGTTTCATTTTACAAATAAGGGAACTGAATTCTAGGAACCACAATTCACCTTCCAGTAACTCAAAGTGAAGGTTAAATCATATGTTCAAGTAGATAGAACTGTTTTCCTAGAGACATCCCCCAAAGAAATGATATGTGTGGCTTGTTCAGTAAGAATCTGAATTAGCTAGGTGGATACTGAGTAGAGGACTGAGCCCCTAATTTCAAGTACTACCTCAGAGACTGATGTGCTACGTGAAACCTGGCAAGTTCCTTAGTTGCTCTCAGCCTCAGTTTCCTCTTCTATTAGATGAAAATAATAATAATTGTACATACTTTATAGGGTTGGTGTGAGGATCAAATGAGATATCCTATGTAAAGAACTTTCAAACCTTCAAATGCTAGGGAATCTTAAGCTGTTATAATTCTTAGAATGGTTTTCTCTCTGGTTTTTTCCCAGTCAGCTCATTTTAGAGCATGGAGGTAAGGGGGGAAGGGAAAAGGGCCATAACAGGCCTAGTTCAGACCTGGCAGGGGGTTGCATACCTTTTATCCAAAAAAGAAACCTGGATAAATTTGGAGCCATTAGCTGGCAGGAGGCTGGTCACAAAAAATTGCTTTGACCACAGCAGCTCATGAAGGATGACTTGGCATTAGATCTTGGAGGAAATGAGAAGTGGGCTCTTCAAGGGGGCATCCTTCTTATGTCCTCAATCAGATCCATGTTGTAGAATATAAATCTCACTCTGCATCTAAAAGTCAGGGACCACCTCAAACACAGCCTATCATTTCTTCCAAGACAATCAGGTGATCAATGATTAAAAGGTTGGATTTGTGGCTAAGAAGACTTGAGCTCCCCTTTGGCCTCTGCCTTAGTTTTGCTTCTGTAAAAGAGCAGCACCTACTTCCCAGAGCTATTGGGAGGTTGGACAAGATTTGAACTTACTGTTATACTGCTCATGGTGGAATTTTTTTCCTTGACAGATTTGAATTCGTTTATAATTACTTGTATCTAGCCAATTTGCGGGAGAACTGGGAGGAGGTCAAAAGAAATGCCACCAAGGCTCCCCAACCTGAAGTTCGGAGATATGTGCTTCCCTTGACTATTAACAAGGTAATTTCACCAAAGAGGTTTGAAAACTGGTTGGTGACCTTCCCTTCCCCAGAGTAGGTCCAAACCCACCCCCTTGATGTTTCTGACCATCAAGGTTCCAGGCAAGGTCACAGTAGAAGAAGTCCCAGGGCCTAGGAATCCAATGCTATCTCAGACACTCATGACCCTGGGAAAGTCACTGGACTTAGTACTTACCTACAAAGTCCTCTGTCTTGGGGGAGGGCCAGATTTGCTTTTCTTTGTTCTTTGTCCCATTTGGGAATGGCCTCCTGTCTATTCACACACAACTCTTTTCATTTTTTTCCTGATGCTTGTCTGGTGCTAGCCAAGCCCAGTTCCTTCCTATTCCACTGGTGGAGAAAGCATCCATGAGGTCTAGAGGTGAACCATCTCTCTCTGTCCTTTCTTCTATTGCCTATTTTCCAGCATATTGGAGTAGGTTGTCTCCACCACCCATTCCCTTGTAGTCACCAAGCATTAAAGTATATTTAGAATTAATTTGGAAATCACACACCTGTGAAATCACAAAACCAGGAAGCTACATTTAATTGGGAATGAGGGAAAGGGTGTTAAAATTACATTTCTTTTTAAGTTCAATTTTCTCAGTGTCTTCTCTCCTTGAACCCAGAGAAAATAAAAATAGACTTTTAGAATGAACTTGAAACTGAATTTCCTCAGCTCCCTTGGCTCTAATGCAACATAATTCCAATTGTGGGATGGAGGGTGATTGTCCAAAGTTTCCAGTGGCCCTTCCTAACAGTCTGGAGGTAGGCCTATGATTAGCCACTCTGGGAAAATCAAACTACGAAAAGGAACCATTGACTGCGAAGTCATATGGATCAAAGACAGTCTTCCAAATCTGCTTTCAAATCAGATTGTAAAATTTCTCTCAAATGAATTCTAGGATTTAGAAACATATCTCTAAGTTACTGTGTAGACAGGTCTTATATCCAGTACATTTATGTTGGTGAATTTTGTTTTTGCAAGACAATGGGGTTAAGCGACTTGACCAAGATCACACAACTAAGTATTAAGTGTCTGATTTCAAGTCCCCCTGACTCCAGGGCTGGTCCTCTGTCCATTGTGCCACCTATCTACCCCTATAACAGTATGTTTATTAGGCATTTAATAGATTACAAAATACTCTACATATGTAATCTCATTTGAGCTTCAAAAATAACCCTCTGAGGCAGGAACATCACAACTTCTCCTTGCCCATTTTTCTCATAAACAAACCAAGGTCCAAGAAAGTAGACTGACAGCTGGTAGCACAGTGAGTTGAGTATTAAACCTGGAGTCAGTGAGAAGTGTTTAGATTCTGCCTGTGTCCCTGGGCAAGTCATTTAATTCTCTGAGACTCAGTTTCTTCATCTGTAAAATGAGGGGATTGGACTTGGTCTCTAAGGCCCTTCTATCCTGTTTTCTTCTATGATCATATGGCATGCCCTTGGTCACATAGTTAAGAAATGTCAGAGATAAGATAAAAACAAGATTTTCTTATTTCCAAATCCAGCACCTTACCCTCTCAGTCTCTTTCTGGCTCTCTCTCCACACACATGGCAGAGTAGAGATACGATACTTATATATGGACAATACAGTACAAATATATATGTATAATTAGGGTTCTCTCAAATAGATTCTGGATCCAGTCCCCAAGAAAATTCTCATGGAAACTACTTTTATAAAACACATTTCTCTAGAATCCAAGACCTTGGGGGCTTAGAGAACTTTTGAGGCAGCAAAGTGACAAAAATTTAATGTCAATCCTGGAATCAGGAAGACCTGAGTTTGAAACCTGCCTCAGACACTTGGTGACTATGTAACTTTGGGCAAGTCACTTTGCCTCTGTGCCCCTCAGTTTCCTCATGTGCAAAATAGGAATAATAACCACATCTTCCTCAGAGGATTGTTGTGAGATCAAATGGGTTAATATTTGTAAGATGCTCTGAAGTACCTAGATAAATGCTGGCTCTTATTCTGAGGTCATTTAATCTAACCTCACCACCTTCCCTTCCCATGCCTCCCACCCCATGCCTTACGTAGCCCCCAATCTGGATCACTATACTTGAGAGTCAGCATCCCTGGTTCCAGTCATGCTTTGGACACATCACAAAACTGTGATCATGAACAGGTCACATAATATCTCAGAGCCTTGACTTCCTCACTAGTAGAAGAGGGATAAATATAACATATACACTCCATTCGGCCTCCCAAAGCTGTGATGAGGACAACATTTAGCAAACCTTAGGAGTGAATATTATCAAAACTTGAGCATATCAGTAAAAGGTAACAATGGCATAAGGAGGCAAAGGAGTCAACCCAAACACACCCCACCATTTTGCTTTTTCTCTCTCAGTGACTTTTGTTGTCTCTCTCTCCTAGGCCGACACAGGTAAGAATTTGGTCAGTCTGCCCAACACCACAGCTGCCGCCATTCTCTGTAGTGATGAGACCATCTGGCTGGAGCCAGAAGTCCTCTTCTCTGGACCCCGCCAAGGTAAGATCAATCATACAGGACATACCCAGGCAATCCATCTCAACCAACATTTAATTCTATAAGCCAGATCTGGGAATGCAAAGACGAAAAGGAAATCTCTTTCCCTTAGATGACTTTCAGTCTGCCGGTCACATCCCCTGATGTGTGCAACTGGTTTGCATCTCATTGAAGTCAAGTCTTGGTCATTTGCTAACTCTTGGACTTTGATTAAGCCTTGTCATCTCTCAGTTTCATCTGCAAAATTAACATAATATTTAACCTCCCTTGGAAAGATGGTGCCTTATTAATATGCATCATGGCTAGACAGTCTTAGAGAGATCAGGCTTGAAGCCATTGGGTCCAAACCCCTCATTTTACAATTGGAAACATTCTGTCAGGTAACAAGTTTCAGGTTCAAGTTTTGAACCTAGTCTTCTGACCCCAATCACAGCTCCTTCTATAAGACCACATGTAGATTTTGCTTTTACTTCTACAAGCAGCATTTTAGATTTACAATCAGATGACCTGAGTTTAGATCTCAGCTCTGCCACTGAGTGACCCTGGACAAGTTATTTCCACTTTTATGAGCTTCATTTCCCCAACTGCAAAATAAAGAGGTTGAAATCATGCTTGTCATTATTGATGTAGGGGAATCATTTTATAATATGCGGCACTCTCTTGGATTTGTTCTCCTCTTTCCAAAGTCTAAGTAATTGGAATTTTCTCAGTGCTCTCTATATAAATGGTTACTATATTTACTGGATGAAACAAGTAAATAGGACCCTCCTGGGAAAAGATGAGCTGATTACAATTCTAAATTTAGTTGAGAATTCTCATTTGGCTTACCCTTTTATTATGAAGCCCAATTTCTACACAGAATTCAACTTTACAGGCACAACTGAAGCCACTTTCAAATCCAGTTGCCTTCCAAGTACCCCTCCCTTTCACTTTCTAGCAAGATCCCGTTGGAACAGCATCTCCTTGAGGGCAGAGGCAGGTTGACCTTCATCTCTTTGTATCCCCACTATCTAGCACAATGCCTGGATAGTAAGTGATTAAGGAATTCCTTTTCATTATTTTCATTCTTTCTTGTGCCTTCTTTTGCAGCTTTTGAGTTTCCCCAAATCAATTACCAGAAGTATGGTGGGAAACCCTACATGTATGCCTATGGACTTGGCTTGAACCATTTTGTTCCCGACCGGGTAAACTGTGGTGCTTATATTGGGGAAGTCACTGGACAGCTCTTTTATTCAAGAAAAACAAAACCTTTTCATCATGTGTTTCTTGTCTTCTCTGATTGTGCAGCTCTGTAAACTGAATGTCAAAACTAAAGAAACTTGGCTATGGCAAGAGCCAGACTCCTACCCATCAGAGCCTATCTTCGTGGCCCACCCAGATGCCCAGGAAGAAGATGATGGTAATGGAGACAAGAAATATCTCCAGCTAGTGGTCCTTGCCTGTGTTCTCATTTTCAGGTCAACAACTAAGGGAACTGGTCACACAACCCTTTGTGGTCAGAATATAGACACAAGGTTGGGTTTCCAGTTGGGAGAAGGGTCCATTGTATGAAGAACATTGAAGAGTGGGCAAGCATCCAGAGGAGGGCATTGAGGACCTGGAAACCCCAGTGCTCAAAGTAGCTGTAGATTTCAACCTCTTCACTTTGAAGATGGGGAAATGAAGCCCATAGAAGTGGAAATGACTTGTCCAGGGTTACTCAGACAGTCAGTGGCAGAGCTGAGATCTAAACTCAAGTCATCTGATTGTAAATCTAAAATGCTGTTTGTAGAAGTAAAGGCAAAATCTACACGTGGTCTTATGGAAGGAGCCCAGACTGGAGTCAGAGGACTAGGTTCAAAACCTGGACCTGAAACTTGTTACCGTTTTCCTAGAGAAGAGATTTAGGGGGAATGCTTCATAGCAGGGGAAGGAGCTGAACCAAAAAGACCCAGGGCCTCCAGCCACTCCCATTTCTACCAATGTGGAAGGACACAGAATCCTTTGCTACCCAGACTCATCAACCTTAGCAGCTAGACTCCATAGAAGTAGTCATGGGCTTTCCTAGGAGTATCACAGAGCATTGGACCTGAAATCAGGAAAACATGAGTTCAAATCCAGCTGTATTCACTTGTCTGCCTCAATTTCCTCACTTGTAAAACAAACATTATCCTAGTCTCCAGTTTCTAGGATCAAAGGAGAGAATTGTAAAAAGCTTAGTCTAACATTATAGTAAAACTTTATAAATGTTTAGTACTAGTCAAGCCTTAGCATAGTTACTCACTGGCTATCTGAGCATGGGCAAGTCATTTTAACTAGTTGAACCTGAATTCCCCCATCTTTAAAATGTTAATTAAAAACACATTTCAGGGCAGCTAGGTGGCATAGTGGATAGAGCACCGGCCCTGGAGTCAGGAGTACCTGAGTTCAAATCCGGCCTCAGACACCTAATAGTTCCCTATCTGTGTGGCCTTGGGCAAGCCACTTAACCCCACTGCCTTGCAAAAAAAAAAACACACACATTTCACCAGCAAATTGTGAGGATCAGATAGGTTCATGTAGGTAAGGAATAACAATGGCTAATGCCCGAGATTCTCAAAGTGCTTTCCAAATAGTACCTCATTGGAACTGTACAGCAATCTTGTGAGATAAGGACTATAATCTCCATTTTACAGTTGAGGAAATTGAGGCAGAGGCAAAGTGATTTGCCCAGGGTGACACAAATAGTATCTGGGCTGGATTTGAACTCAGACTATTGCCCTTGACAGGTAATTAGGGTTGACCTGAGAGTTCCCTGCCCTATGGAAGTGCCTGCCCAGGGTCATATGGTCATTAGATGTCAGAGACAGGACTAATCTGGGTTGTTCCTGTTTCTGCAGCTCCCCTCAATGTAAGCAAAGAGTGATCATGATCTTTAACCTTGACCCTAACTCAGTGTTCCTGCTGTTTGCCTTTGATTTCCAGGAGTGGTTCTAAGCATTGTGGTGAGCCCTGGGATGGGACAGAAGCCTGCTTACCTCCTGGTCCTCAATGCCAAGGACATGACTGAAGTGGCCCGGGCTGAAGTAGAAATCAACATCCCTGTCACCTTCCATGGGTTGTTCAAAAAATCCTGACCCTGGGTCGTTCTTAATCACCATCAACAGTCAACCCAACCTTCTTATCCCCATGGGCCAGGCCCAAGCTTCCTCCTTCCCATAGTCCTGCCCAGCTAAGTCGAGGACACCTGATCTTGTCTTCACCACAAACTCTTAGACTGTTTCAAAATTTTCCAGACTATGTCAGGGCTCTCCTACCAGACCAGGAGCTTTACTGCCCCCAAAAAGACTATCAGTGGGAATTCCCAAGAAGATTCCCTTGTACATTTGACTATATTGGGCATGCTTGGATGGTATGAGTGTGGGCATCATTAAAAGTGTGTGTTCAACAAATCTCTGTGTTATCTCTTCTTTTTGTTGGTCTGAGACCTGCGTTCTGATTTATGTGTAGTTGTAATGAGTCCCAGATCTGTGATGGGGAGGTAGGGATTGAGGGAGTCCCAGGTGAAGAGAACTCAAGATTTGAAGTCTTGGGTGCTGGATTCAAATCCTTCCTTTTCCACTGTCACATATCTGACTTTGGGCAAGTTACTTTCTTCTTTGGGCCTCCATTTCCATATTTGTAAATATTAAGGGATTAAATGAGCTATTATCTCAGGTCACCTCCTTCTCTGATCTATGACCCTCAGATAACTGATCTTTCATGGGTTCACTCTGGCTAAGAGACAGCCTAAGGAAGTGGAAAGAGTCTGGTTTGGGTCTGAACAGTGAAATTAAACAATATTTATCAAATACTTTCTATATGTAAAGTGCTTGGGATGTAATAGAAGTATGAGACAAGCCATTCTCCCAAGGAGCTCCCACTCTAATATAGGAGTCATACCCATGGGAGTGATCAGCTGCAGGGTAGGAGCAAGGGTGGAGGTCCGGGGGTTCAGTAACAAGGAAGGTGGCCAGGCACAGCTATTAAGTTGCATCTAGATGGTCAATGGGAAGACCCAGGAGTCTAAAGAACATTCACAATAAAGGACCAAGGCAAGGTGATGGGGAGGCAAGGAGCTCACTTTTAACCTCAAGTTAAAAAAAAATTTTCCCTGGCATAGCAGCAAGGGTATTAGATGAGGAATCCTCTGCCCCAAAGTACCACCACTGCTGCCATCTTGAAGTCTCAGATCCCACTTGACACCTGAGTGACTGAGGTCAAATTATACCTCTCTCCAGACTTCCTGCTCATCTTTTGTACAGTCAGGGGTTCAACTCAATAGTCTGTAAGCTTCCTTCCAGTTCCAAATCTAAGACCCTGTGATTGTATTACCTTTTTCCTTCTTTTCCTCAGATGGCATCTGACTGCACAGGTTTTCCATGTTTCCAACAAGAAACCTGAGCTCAATCACTCTTATACTTGCTGTCCAGTCCTTAGTCTGTGGTCCTCAGTATCACTTCCATGTTGGTTTATGAGTTAAACACGGAGTTCTAAAGCTCAGTGTCCATTGCACTTGGTTCTCCAAGTTGGGTCCCCAGACCATAGGTCTTACTTCTCCCCTCGGGGTCCTAGGGATGACCTAGAGGGTTGGAAGGATTCTTCTAACACTACTTACTGCTCCTGAGCCCCAATCTGGTATGTGTCCCCCGATATCAATCACCAATAAATACTTTCCCAATTTAATCAGTTAGCTTTTACAAAGGAATATTTACTGAGAAGGTAGAGGAAAAATAATGACAACAAACTCCCAAAACTGAAAAAGATTCCCTCTGCCTCCTTGATTCCCAAAATTGGAAACAGTAGTTACCAATACCCCCCACCACCAAAGTCATCTCTGTGATACAGCTGATAGATTAGTCACTCTGTTTTTATATTTGTATTCTTTGTTTATTTTTTAGTTAACAAAAATTGATTTTTCCCTCCTTCCAACCTCCTCATTTTTTATGAAAAGAGAGATTAAAAACAAAAACTTTGTAAAAAATATGGATAGTAAAGCAAATTCCTGAACTGGCTATGTCAAAGATATAAGTCTCATTCTGGCTGCTCCCATTTAAGAAGGAGACAGCATTCTTCATCACTGGTTCCTCCAAAATCATGGTTGGGCAATGGGGAGTCACTCCCTTGCTTAGAGGACATGGTATTGCAACCTATTGACCCACTGACTGCTAGGTTAGCTTAAGCAGTTTTGAGCCTCAGGGCAGGGCTGACTCCTCATTTTCCTCAGCAGCTGCCATTTCTGGTAGAATCTGGAATAATTGTAGCTTCTGGTCCTCTTGGAACTCTTTCTTTTGAAGATCAAAGATCATCACCTGTTCTCTTCTCTCTCTGATATTCATTCACTTAAGACCAAGAAGAAAGAAATGCATTGACTAGAAATGTGTTCAGTGGGGAGAAGTGGGGGCCAATGATGGGGAGCAGGCTGCTCCTGCTTCTGCCTTGGCTCTCACCCCACTTCCACCTACCCTGTGGAGGGTTTACAGCAGCCCCTAGGGGTCTTGCCTCATCCATGTTCTGTTATATCCTTTGCATACATGCTGAATTCTGACTCAGCACCCAGTGAAATGTGTTTCTGTGACCATCTAACAAGAAGATAAGAAATAGAGGGTGCCTTGAATCATGGAGGGAGATGGCCCTTCTATCACATATTTCTAGAGGTAGTCTCACCAAACCATATTGCACATATTCTAAAGACTAGGACCTCATTGATCAATCAACAGATGATGAAATCCCTAAAAAACTGAAAGATTCAAGAGGGTCACACAGTAAGTGTAGGAGTCAGGCATCAAACCCAGGTCCTTGGGCTCTAAGCTCAACCCTTTCTCCACTAAAATTCTCTTCCCTTTGCTAAGAAACCACAAAGTAAGCCTATGTCTCTTACAGATGTGAGAAAACTGAGGCTCTTGCAGGTTAATGATTTAGCATTCTTAGGAAACTTCTCTTTCTGAGTTTTGTTCAATTTGTTCAGTTTCCGTAAATCAATACCAATCCAATCTCATGGTTGCAAAAATCAAAAAAGTCACTCGAAGCCATTGTTTGCACAGCATTTTATACATGTAACAGTCACTTCTAATTACATTCGGAGAATGGGCTGCTGCTGACAGATGAAAGTTTGGTGGTCCTTCTGTTTGATGATCTCTAAGCATTTTGCAATCACCTAGACATAAAGGAAATGCAAGAAATCCAAATTGGGAATGAATTAAGTACATACATGCAGCATGATGGTCTTCTGTTCTTCTATGCAACATATGAAAGCTATGTTGAAGAGTTAGAACAGAGTTCAATCTACACATATCAGCACAATGTGGTGAAGACAAAGTTGTCCTCTGGGATACCCAGGTTCAAGTTCTGCTTCTGACATATTTTGACTGTTTGATCCTACACTATCCCAAATACTGGGGCTACAAAGAGAGAAATATAGTCCCTACCCTCAGATAGATTACAGTCTATTGTGAGAAGACTATACTCAAAAAGGAAGCTGAAATAGAGGGAGCAGGGGGAAGGGTAGGTATTCATCTCAAGTTCATAATGGCAAATCCCAGAGAAATGAAACCTGGTAGAAAATGAAGAGATGACTGTCCTGGATGCCTCCTTTCAATGGGAGTTCTGAAAAACTCTCCATTCTTCACCTGAAGGAAAGGAGGGACTATAGGATCAGAGGGCTTTCATAAGGTATAAGTTCTAGGTTCCCGAGGCATGATAATGATATCCATCGGAGCATTACTCCAAAGAGGAATTGGCTAATTTGGAGCATAATGGGCTTCCCATCATTGAAAGCCTTCAAAGAAAACTTGGATGGCCATTTGTTTGAATGTGTCATAGGGGTGTAGGTTAGACAAGATGACTTTGGAGATCTCTAACATCACAATTGTGATTTTGTGATTCTAGTATCATAAGGATGTGGAAATGGAGGAAGGTGGCAAGTCTATTTCTTAATAAATACTGCTTGACTCAATGACTTTTCTTCAACCAAGGACAGAATAACAGCATGACAGCTGTTTGTCCTTTTTATAATAATCACCAGAAAGGGAACTTCTTGGCAGTGCATTGCAATGCTACACAATTCATACATCCAAAATAGTCTTAATATTTAAAATGAATCCCTAAAGCAGTCATTTAGCCTCTACCAGGGCAAAAAGACATAACACTGTCTATGTTGGTGTAGTGAAAAAAATTACTGATCATGAAATTGAGAAGAATGTTTGTCTGACTCTGCCTACAACTGACAAAGCAAATGTATTCTAATCTATGATTTCTTCACCTCTGAAAATCAAGGTTGTAGAACAAGATGATTTTTGGGGATCCTTCTGGACCTTAAAGATTCTTTTTTCTTTTCTTTCTTTTTTTTGGGGGGATGGGGTTCAAGGCAATGGGTTTGAGTAACTTGCCCAAGGTCACATAGCTAGGTAATTATTAAGTGTCTGAGGCCATATTTGAACTCAAGTCTTCCTGATTCCAGGGTCCATGTTCTATTCATTATGCCACCTATCTGCCCCCACCCCGGACCTTAAAGAGTCTATGGTTTTAGGAAACTTGCTGAGTTCTCTACAAATTTTTAGCAATGATCTCTCATAAAATCTCTTCCCTAATTTTCATCATCATTTTTCTACCTTTAGAATGTTCCTAGGGGAGGCTAGGTGGTGTAGTAGATAAAGTACCAGCCTTGGAGTTAGGAGTACCTGGGTTCAAATCTGGTCTCAGACACTTAATAATTACCTAGCTGTGTGGCCTTGGGCAAGCCACTCATTTGCCTTGCAAAAAAACTTAAAAAAAAAAAAAAAGAATGTTCCTAAAAGCACCTAATAGCAAAATGGTTCAGAACATGGACCATAAAATAAAGATGATCTGAATTCAAATCCTGATTCAGATACTTCCTAGTTGTATAACCCTGGATAGTCACTTAAACTCTGTCTGCTCTAGCTTCCTCATCTTCATAAATGGAGATAATAATGAACCATCCCCAGAGCTATTGTAAAGATCAAACTAGGGGGGCCGCTAGGTGGCGTAGTGGATAGAGCACTGGCCCTGGAGTCAGGAGTACCTGAGTTCAAATGTGGCCTCAGACACTTAATAATGACCTAGCTGTGTGGCCTTGGGCAAGCTACTTAACCTCACTGCCTAGCAAAAACCTTAAAAAAAAAAAAAAGATCAAACTAGAGAATACATGGAAAGTGCTCTGCCAACCGAAAACCTCCATATAAAGGCTGAATACTTTAATTTAAATTTTCCACCTTTTCTCACTCTGGGATGTGGCATCTTTTTTTAGCTGAAGAATGCTCAACAGAGGTGAGGAAGAGAGAGAATTCACACCAAAAAGGTAAATTTCATTGATTGTTTCATACTTAGATTTTTTTCCTGTCTAGAATTATAGACACTAAGTCTCTCTACAACTAATAAATGCTAAAGACTTTATCTTGAAAACTCCAGGGCAATGATCAAAAGAACATATTCCATTTTTCTTTCATTTCAACAATCATTTGTTTGACTGAATCAAACCCATTTATATACTTTTGACCTCTCAACTCTCTTTAATAAGTCAAGGGAAAGAAAAAAACAAAACTTGGAAGATTCATCTTATTGCACCAAATAAGAAATAATTAGCAACTCACTGGACCAGTTATTATGCCAGACTAACCTGCCAGAATCTCTTGTCCTTAAAGTTGCCATCTAGAACCCAAACCCAAACTGACAGAGCCCAAAAAGCGACCCACCTCTCTGGAATTCTGGGGCAGTATCACTCCATCATCCCACAGTCTGGCTGAGGAATAAAGTGCCGTGCTTTCAGTCTCTAGTCTGATAAAGAGCAGCAAAGTTGATGTTTACAAACAGTTTATTCAGTTTGAGCAAAACATCAAATATATTCTGAACACAATGATAAGAGCTGGGAATAAAAACAAAATTAAAGGATACCCTGCCCTCAGTGATCTTGTGGTCTACAGACATGTATGAAATAAAACACAGCTGCAGATGAAATGGCATATTACAGTAGAACCAGTATGAAGAAGAGTGGGGACTGTGAAGGAAAGAACCCAAAGGCAGCATGTTAGAAAAGATCTGAATTTAAATCCTACTTCTTGTGATGTGGAACTGAAACTCAGAAGAAAAAGGATAGGTGAATATATACAAGCTAGCAGACAGACAGAGATAGATAGATGATAGATAGATAGATAGATAGAGAGAGAGAGAGAGAGAGAGAGAGAGAGAGAGAGAGAGATGGACAGATGAATAGATAGATGGATGGACGGACAGACAGACAGAGACAGACAGGCAGACAGATAGATAGATGATGGACAGATGGATGGATAGATGGATGGATGGATGGGCAGACGGACGGATAGATGAACAGGCAGACAGACAGACAGATAGATGGATAGATGGATAGACAGACAGACAGACAGACAGACAGACAGATAGATAGATAGATCAATAGACTGATAGATAGATAGATGGATAAATAGATGGATGGACGGATGGACAGACAGATAGACAGACAGATAGATAGATAGATGATGGACAGATGGACAGACAGATGGATGGACAGATGGATGGGCGGGTGGACGGATGGACGGATGAACAGGCAGACAGACAGACAGACAGCCAGATAGATAGATCGATAGATAGATAGATAGATAGACAGATGGATAGATACATACATAGATACATAGATAGATAGATAGATAGATAGATAGATAGATAGATAGATAGATAGATAGATAGATAGAAGGATAGAGATAAGACACATATAGACATAGATGGTTAATATATAGGCACAGATAGATTGATAGCATTTATCAAGTGCAAGTTGGGATAGGCATTATAAAGCTGAGCTGAGGCCATCTGAAAGGAGATGATAAGGTGATCTGGAGGAGCTGATGAGGGCACCAGGTTAGAGAAGTGAGAAGAAAAAGGAGGGCTCAGGACAGTACCTTAGGGTACTCTCACAATTAGGGGCACAGGCTATGGATGATAATCCAACAAAGGAGACAAAAGGAGTGATTGGGTAGATAGGACAACCAAGAGAAATGAGGGTCCTAAAAACCCAGAGAAAAGGAAATATCCCAGAGCAAAATTTGGTAATCAGGGAGGTCAAGAAGGTGGAGAATGTAATTGATGTAACATTTGGATTCTGTTCTATTCTATTTTCTAACCCATTCTGGGTCCAAGTTTTAAAGTTTTTCGTTGCCTCCCCATGTGTTGTGGGGCTCAAAGATGTGCAAGAATTTTGCAAACTATAAGATGATAACCAAATCTAAGTCACTACTCTTTGTTAAATGTCCAGTTAATATTAACTAAGAAGCTATTTGGTAGATGAGCATATCTTAATTTAAAAGTATTCAGTTTCACAATCTGCAAACTTTTTTTAAAGCTTACTCTCAGAAAGAGTTCATAGAATTTAGAAAGGGAGAAACCCTGGTGATCATCTGTCCCCAAGAGCCTTCACTTTTTTAGAATTAGGAACTTAACAATAACCAATAAAATGAGCACTTATATTTATTTTACGATTATACAGGAAATTATGAACCTCAAATATATACTCACTTTCCTTTTTTAAGTATATAATAAATTCAAAATTAACTTTGTTTAGGTTTTTTTTTGCAACGCAAATGGGGTTAAGTGGCTTGCCCAAGGACACTCAGCTAGGTCATTAGTAAGTATCTGAGGCCGGAGTTGAACTCAGGTACTCCTGACTCCAGGGCCAGTGCTCTATCTCCTGTGCCACCTAGCTGCCCCCAAAATTGACTTTCAAAGTTGTCCTGCTGGTCTTTGGCTCTTTCCAGTTTTCCTTCCATTACATTCTTTGGAGGGGTGGAGGTTGGGATAGGGTAGGTGAAGAATCTTATTCTTAACCTTCCAATTCCAAACCACCTCCCAAATGGGAAAAATGCAAATAAAACCCTTTTGATAAATAGGTATTTTCAAACAAAAGAAATTCCCAAATTGGTCATGTATGAAAATCTTTAAATTATTACCTACTACTCTTGGTAGGACATGGGTAGGACATTGTATCATGAACCCACTGGAATCCTAGTTGGTCATTTAATTGATCAATTATTAAATCTTTCAAAACAGTTTTTCATTATTATGTTTTTTATTGTCCAATTTGCATCAATTCATACAAGTCTTCTTGGGTTTATCTGGTTGCATCCCTCATGGATAATATGGTATGATGTTATGTTATTACATTCATATGCTAACTGCTTCAGCCATTCTTTAACTGGAAAACTTTACCCTTTGTTCCCATGTCTTTGCTTCAATTAAAACAGCTGCTACAGTTTTGTACAGAACAACCATTTTCTTCCTTTTTTGCTAACTCCTTCATTTTATGGAAAAGATCAATGAAGCCCAAATTGGTGAGATGACCTCCCAAGGACACAGAGCTTAGTAAACAGAACCAAGATTCCAACTAGCCCCCCTAGCCATCAAATATCCATGTCTTCTGAACCTGCATCTAGTGTTCAATTCAACAAGTGATTGGAAAATTCCTGATCTGTCTTCCCAACAGAGCTGGGTATAGAAAGTCTAACAACAAAAATATTCCCTGCACCATGGCTATGAGTTAATGATCTTTAATTGAAGATATTAGGAAAGAAGCTAAGAGGAAAATTAAGAAAGCTACAAATCTGAATTCTCTCTCCTAAGTCTGGCATTATTCCTGTTTTAATGATCTTTGGCTAATTATCAGTAAAAAGTCAGCAAAGTAGGCACCTCAACACTTACTTTTTCTCCAGATGTTTTAATGTGGATTTGTCCATAGAGAGATATTCATCTCCTTCCAGAAAGTCAGCAAATGGAGATCTACAATCAACAAGACCAATTCTTGCATTGGGCCAAAGGAACAAGAAATTAGGGTTGAATGATCTTCCACACTAAAAAAACAAGTGATCCATCAGAGTCATTTATAAAAATAAGAATAAACTGCCATTAGGGTACATCATGCTGATAATGACAAAACCATAGATCTGGAGAGGGAAGAGACCTTTAAAGTTATCACAGTCAAAAGCTTCCTTGTGTTATAGGTATGGAAACTAAGGCACAGAGGGGTTGCCAAGTAAGTTCCTGAATCAGAATTGTGTCTCTAGTGTCCCCTGAACAAAATCCACCACTCTACATTGCATCCTCAAATGTCAGAAGTCACTTACCTGAAAGAAGACATATTGAAACTCAGATTTTCAATCCACAATGGGAGAGACAATATGGTAGAGTGCATAGCATATTGATCTTTTGAATTGAAAAAACTGCGATCTGATTCCTTCCTCTGATTCTTATTACCTTTGGGATCAGTCACTTCCTTTTTCTGAACTTTGTGCCCAATCCTCCCACAGACTCTGTACATATTTGTGGAAGGGGCTGTCTCACATTTGGATAAAGGTAAAGGAAAATGCCCTTGTACCAACAACTGGTTTTTAGACACTTTCTTAGTAAATACCTTTGCTAAAATCTCTTGACACCATGTTAACAGGAGAGTCATGGTGATACAATATGATATGATATAATGTGATACAATATATGATATAAAATAACATGTTGCATTGCATCAAGATAACACCCGATTAATATACATAATATAACAGAATTGCTCCTAGAACTCTGAGGCTTGTAATATGTAAATGACTTCTAATAACCTATGCAAACCAAGGGAGGGGTAATTGGGACAACAGCTTCAGAAAAAGTGCTACATTTGGTTTGGGAAAACTTTAGGAAGGCCACGAATATGAGGGATTATGTAACCCAATAAGCAATATTCCTGTACCATGGCATAGCTGTCATTTCCAAAATAGCCACCAATGACCAGAGTTATCTTGGGGACTTCTGCACAAGCAATGGTGGCCATCATACAGGCCTGGGCCTTGAATTTTCTGCCTAGATCTTCTGCCTGAAATGAAAGTGGAAAGTGGTTATGTCATAAGGACTATTGCAAAAAGTCATTTTTCCTCTAAAAAACAAGATTGGTATAATGGAGAAAGCTGTGGTTTTAGAGTCTAGATGGACCCAACTTGATCTTGGACCTTGACCTTCTCCAGGGTTCAGTTTTCTCCTATCTAAAATGGTGATCTGGATTAAATACTATAATGTCTTTTCTTGCTTTTTGTATCTAGGATTCTGTTTTATCATTTCTTCCTCCCCAGCTGAGAGTGCATAAAAGAGGTCACACTTCAGTGGAAAATTAATAGAGCAATTTAACCTACGTTTACTGTCCAGTATGTTTAAGACATTGAAAAAAAAATGGGCCTTGGTTTTCTTTCCAGTTCTTCCAAGAACCTGCTGTGAGACATTCTGAGACCACCTAAATGCCAGTCTTCTCAGAGGCCCATTATCTAACCTGGGGCATTCTGTAAAACAGTCTATGATTCTATGAAAGCTGAACTCATTTTTTTATTAAACAATTTTGTTTCAGGAAGTTTAGTAGTGTGGAGATATGACAGAACTTGGGTTCAGTAGACATCTTAATTTCAAACCTTAGTTCTGATAATTGCTAGTTGTATGACCATGGGCAAATGCCTTTAATTGTCAGAATTTTAATTTTCTGATCTGTAAAATGAGAGCAACTGTTCTTGTTATATCTACCTCAGAGGGACGGTTTCTAGTGCACCAATGGGGAGGAAGAAGCCAGCAAGGCCAAAAAGAGAAGAGTGGAGGAGGGAAAATGGGAGAAAGGTGAGATGAGTCACACACTAGATGCAAAGAGACAGGAGTGATGTATAGAACACCTGGCAGGAGAAGATACCAGACACTGAGGTCCATTCTTGAGCTAAGCTGCCTAGCATTCCAACATTATACAGAGAGGGCAGCTACAATGGGCTGGACATGACATTAGAATGCCAGATGTCCACTTGCCAAAAGAAAAACCATTTTAGGGGTGGCTAGGTGGTGTAGTGGATACAGCACCGGCCCTGGAGTCAGGCACACCTGGGTTCAAATCCGGTCTCAGACACTTAATAATGACCTAGCTGTGTGACCTTGGGCAAGCCACTTAACCCCATTTGCCTTGCAAACCCCCCCCAAAAAATTATGGAGAACTCCCACAGGACAAGTGCTCACAAGGGATCAGAAGAAGCCATACCAAGACACTCTGAAGGTTTCATTGAAGAACTTTGAAACTGACTGTACAGCATGGGAGACGCTGGCACGGGACCACCCAGTATGGCATGCCCTCCTCAGTGAGGGGGGCTACACTCTATGAGGAAGGCAGAATAGAATAGCTCAAAGGAAATATGACATATATAAGTTTAGAGAACCTATCCCAGGCATTCTCATGGACTTATTTGTGCCCAACCTGTGATAGAGCATTCTGAGCTCATATTGGTCCAATCAGCCATAGTTGGACACACTATCATTTGTCTCAGACGCAGTGATGTCATTTTGGTCTTCTTCGATAATGAAGGACAAGAACCAACCAACCAACATAGATCATGAAGTTTAAGATCAAAAGGACTTAAGATATTTTCCTGGTCTGACAACCCCCCCCTGACCTTACACACACACACACACACACACACACACACAACACACATCCCATTTCACTGACCCAACTTGATCTTGGACCTTGACCTTCTCCAGGGTTTTCTCTTCTGTAAAATGGTGATCTGGATTAAATACTCAAAGGTCTTTTCTTGCTTTTAGCATCCAGTATTCCATTATAGCATTTTTTCCTCCCCAGCTAAGAGTGCATAAGATAGGTTACATTTAAGTGGAAAATTAATAGAGCAATAGATACCTGAAATAAAAATATTGACACTCTTCAATAGAAATCTAAGGAGAAAACTGAGCCCCAGGAAGAGGTCAAGGGCCTTGCCCAGGATCATGCTGCATAGTCCCCTGCTTCCAAATCCTATCAATCTTTCCATCAGACTAAACCATCAATAAAGAGGTCATTTGTGACACCCAAGTTTGGGTAGCTAGGGAACAATGGGTAACAACATTGGGCTCAGAATCAGTAAGAACTGAGTTCGAATCTTGTCTCAACCACACCATTTGATTATGTGACCTTGGGCAAATTCCTTAAACCTCTCTCAGTCTCACTTTCCTCATTTATTAAATGGAGATAAAAATACACTAACCTATCAGGTTTATTGTGAGACTCAAATAGTTAATTCATGCAGAGACTTTACATAGCTTAAAGTATTTTATAAATACTATAGTTATTATGATTATGACTATTATTTAGCCTTATCCCCAAATAGATCTTTCTTGTTCAAATGGCATGAATATAGTTGACTTCTCTCTTCCCTAGTACAGTCTTGCACAAGGTGAACACATTCTAATTGAGTGAAAACAAGTAGAAATAGTCACAGTGCATTAAAAGTCCCCGGCTAGTTTTCATGTGTATCTCTACATTCCTAGAATCCAGCAGATAGTAGGTACAAAGTAAATATTTCTTGTATTATATTGTATTGATATGTTTTAGAAATAAGAATCAAAGAGATGATAGATGATTTTTTAAAAAGAGAGATCATGGAAATAAGGATCTGAATCAGGAAGTAGCTCTGAAGAGAAGGAAACAAGCCCCAGAAAGAAGGGCTATAACCTATAAGCACCTTGATTTTCCCATGGGAGTTCATCTCATACTATTTTATCCTCAAGATCATTACCAATAACTAACATTTATCTAGCTTTAAGGTTCACAAAGTATATGACAAATAGTATCTTATTTCATCCTCATAATAACTCTGAGAAGTAGGTGTTATTGTGATTGCCATTTTACAACTGAGAAAACAGAGATTAACTCACAACAGTGTAGTTGTCTGTGGCAGAATTTGAATTCAGCTCTTACTGACTATAATGACTTCACTGCCTGGATACATGAGATTACTAACTTGTTCAAGTCCCTGACCCAAGGATAATATCCCTTTTCCCTATAATTCCAAGAGGTCCAACAGTAAGGAAAATATTCATATGTTTGAAAATATTTATAGCACCTCCCATTATGGTGGCAAAGAACTGAACACTAAGGAAGCATCTATCCATTGAGGAAGGATTGAACAAATTGAAGAAATGATGAAGAGGATGATTTCACAGATACCTGAGATGATTTCTTTGAACTGATGCATAGAGAAGGAAGTAGACACAGGAGAATAGTTTCTTTTATATAAACAACATTGTGAAAACAGGCAATTTTGAAAGACTTAAGCACTCTTATCAATGCCATGACCAACCATGAATCCAAAGGGCCAGTGAGGAAGAATTTTGACTACTACCTGATGGAGAGAGGATGTACTCAGAAAGCTTATGACAAATATAGTTGGACAGGACCTAGGAGTAAATCTTTGTTATAGTGTTTTTATTTTACTTTTCTTTTTTGCCTTCTTGGGTATGGGAAAAGGGAAAGAAATAAATACATCGATTTTTAAATTTTTTTTAAAATAGTGGATAGAAGACCCAGGACCAAAACTCAAGTTTGATTCTTAAGTCCAATGATCCTTTGAACAAAAATGAAACAACAAGAGCAGGTTGTTTTGAGTTAAAGGATTTTGCTCTGAATCCCAGCTCTGCCAATCATTAGTTATGAGTCCTTGGGCAAATCACAGAGTTGGATATGGCTGAAAAACAAAGAAACAACCAAAAGAGGTGGTTGCCTTACATAAATTCTAAGGTCCCTTCTAGCTTTGCTGTGATGGCATAATCTGTTAATTCCAAAGAAAGAAAGAAAAAATGGGTCTGATGTGGGGAAGGAGCAGAGAGAGCAGTGATTATAACTGATCGAAAAGAATCAGTTGAGAACAGAATAGTGCGAGATGAACTCTGATGTAAAAATCAAGGTGCTTAGAGGTTATAGCCCTTCTTTCTGGGAACTTTCTACCTGTCTCAAAGGAGACTATTATAATGTTAAAACTTCATACAGTGACTGGAATGGAAAAAATTTACGTGGAAAAACTACTGAATTGTAAAGTAAAAGGAAAACAAATCCATCCCTATAGGAATGTGGAGGGTCATGAATACTGTGACTAGAGTCACAGAAACTAAGGTCAAACTCAAACTTGACCACCTATAGATGGCATGACCTTAGGACAGTCATTTAACTTCTCTTTGCTTCTTCTTTCTCCTCTGCAAAATGAAGATAATAATAAACCTACTTCCTCAGATTGCTGTGAGGAGCAATAAGATGATATTTGTAAAGATCTTCGCAAGCCTTAAAGCCCTATTATAAAGATAAACTATTGTTTGCCCGAGATCATACAGCTAGTAAGTGTTACAGGCTATTTATTAAAATTATTATTATTATTATTTATTATCCTCTCAGGGTCTCAGTCCCCTGACCTGGAAAATGAAGGAACTGGACTACATGAACTCTAAATGTGTAATATTATGACCCTTTCATAAAAGGTAGAGAGAGCTTTGGACTAGGAATCAAATAGTCTGAGATGCTCTTTCACTTTTCCTTGTAAAAGGTGAGTAACCTTGGACAATTCATTTCCCTTTTCTGGCCTTGGAGTCCTCACCTATAAAAGGGTATCAAGGACAATTTGCACTAACTCTCCATATGGTTGTAAGATTTCAGGGGGATAATGGATGTTGCCATGAAGTCTTATCTAGAGGCAAACTCTCACCTCTCCTCCCTGTTGGAGGATCGCATACATACCTGCGCAAGGCTCATGCACCGAGATGTTTGTGGGACAGTGTTCAGGAGAAATAGAATGGGGATGTTCCGGTGGCTGCACAGGTTTATGAAGTGGCTACCCTTGAGGGAGGCCTGGTGGGTTAGCTCTCCATTGTTCGCCACCAGGCCTATGAGATGGCTAGCAAAACAAAGACAAAAAGAAAGACTTGTTTTTTTTCTTTCCACATAGATCACCATCACAGGAGAGGAAAATCCCATGGGTATATTAACTTTTGAAGTTGAAGCAGTTAGGATCAAGTCATTTTGATTTCAAGACTCTGCCTCTATGAGAGGCAAATAAAGCACAAGGGCAGTTGGTGACCCTGGAGTTAGGAGGATCTGACACTTAAAAATTAGCTAGCTGTGTGACCTTGGGCAAGTCATTTAATCCAACTGCCTTGAAAAAATTAAAACAAAAAATAACAAATAAAACATTAGTGTAACAATTTGAACCTTTAGTCAGGCAGACCTGAGTTCAAATCCAGCCTCAGATACTTGATGACTCTGGTCACTTAAACTTGTAATCTCAGTTTCCTGTTTGTAAAATGAAGAAAATGAAGCACTTACCTCCCAGGGTTGCTGTGACAATCAAAAGTAATGATAATAGTAAAGTGCTTGGCAAATTGTTAATTGTTTTTATGACTGACCAAGCAGCAAGCATTTACAAAAGATCTAAGGCGAGGCATAGAAAGTCAGAAAGGAGGCCCTTTTGGCCCTCAGGAAGTTTGCACTCTACTGAGTCCAAAAAGTGCATCATGCTACAATAGTATGCTTCTGGAGCTGGAAAACACCTCACAGAAAACCAAACTCACCCCCTTCATTTTTGATAGAAGAAATAGCCCTAAGAAGGCTAAATGACTTGTCCACAGTCAAATCAGGAGCAGCTCTGACCCAAAGATTTAGTTCATTTGAACCAATCTAGCCTTGCCAGATCATCATTCTGAATGACTGACATGGTGGGGTCTCCATCGGTCACTGTAGCCCAGAGCTTCCTCCACAAGTCAAAGGCAGAAGAGGTTTATGGGTAGACAAAGTCCATGGCACCATGTCAGGAGGTTCCCACATGTTCTCTGCCCCCACATTGGATATGACTCTAACTCTTGACCCAATCCATTTTGACAGCTCTCATAGGTAGGAAGTTTCTCCTTAAATCCTTGTGAGGCATCCATCGCTCCTGGATCTGCCTTCTGGGGTCAAGCCTAATCTGCCATAGAATAATCCCTCAAATACCTGAAGTCAGAAAACAAGCCCTCCCTTCAAATTTCTTTGTCTCGAGCTACCTAAGTCTAACTGAGATTTTCAATAGGTCCTCACATAACATGAATACAGTACCTTCCAGTTCCCTGGTCATTCTCCCCTGGACAAAACCCAGCTTATTATTAATAATAATAATAATAATAATAAAATCCCAACATATCAATGACTTCTTTCACAGCTAAAATGTCTTCATTGACAGGAAAGCCTGGCTAGTCCCCTTTGCCTCTGTAGATTATCTCCAATAGATGTCATTTGTACAGAGCCCCTTGCATATTCTCTCTTTCATTTTTCCAGTTCCTTGAAAGTAGACATCTTTCCCCTTCCTTGGTTTTCCCAGTACTTAGTACTGTGCCTCCCATATAATAGGCTCTTAAAAAATGTTGATTTCCTTGATGACCTAAAAGAGGCTTCAGAGCTAAAACTTTCACTTCAAATATGGTCTGACTAGGAAATGTTAGTCCCTCACCCTCCAAGAAAACTATGCCATCAGGGCAGTGATGCCATGGCAAGCACATGAATTGGATTGGAGTGAGGGGGACTGTGCTAAGTCACCAGTTTCACTTTCTCCTCCAGAGCCATCTGGGTCCAGTGGCCAGATGGGAATCAGGATAAATGGAGATAGCCCTGGATGCAAGGTAAGCAAGGCCAAATGACTTGCCCAATGTCACACACATCTAGGTAACTATTAAGTATCTAAGGCCAGATTCAAACGCTTATCCTCCTGACTCCAAGGCCAGTGCTCTGTCCATTGTGCCACTTAGTTGTCCTTACTAAGAAAGATAACAAGAGGAACTCCTAGACCTAAAGCCCTGATGGCAGGTTTCAGATCCTTCCCAAGTCATCCCTCCTCTTGTCAGTAGCCCAGTTATGCTATCTGGGGTGCAGCGTGGCATCGTGGGGCATTGCTCTTGGAGTAGAAAACCTAAGTTCAAATCCCAGATTTCACATTTAGCATATGTGAATCCTGGACCATTGGCAGAACTTCATTGAGCTTCAGGTAAACTACCAGATAAAGATGAGCTATTCTTCTTTACTCCACTATTACAATGGCTCCCTGTAAGCACCAGCTGCAACACAAGCTCCATTCCCAATCAGGCACAAGCATTTATTAGGTGCCTACTGTGTTCTATTTCACTGGGAATTCAAGGACAAAAATGAATCAGTCCTTACTATCTAGGGACTGGGATTCTGTCTTCAGCTAAGTAGTCATTCAGGCAGACAATGAGGTTTTTTAAAGTGTTTACTAGGAAGGAAAGGAAGGAAGGAAGGAAGGAAGGAAGGAAGGAAGGAAGGAAGGAAGGAAGGAAGGAAGGAAGGAAGGAAGGAAGGGAGGGAGGGAGGGAGGGAGGGAGGGAGGGAGGGAGGGAGGAAGGGAGGGAGGGAAAGAGGAAAGGAAGGGAGGGAGGTGGGAAGGAAGAGAAAGAGGGAAGAAGCATCTATTAAGGGTTGATCATGTACCACACTCTGGGCTTACAAATGTGAACAAAATCAAGAGTTTCCCTGTTTCAGGAGCTTGATGTCTGTCACGTTCCCCTTTTACACTAAGCTTCGTTGTTTGCTTTTTCATTCCAGGGGAGTCATGAAGTGGAGGCAGGAGAGCAGAGGAGCATTAGTGCCTGGGCTTGCAGGTCAGTCTGAGAGCCACCCTAGATTGGCATCTCCTCTCTGGTCATATGTGCCCCCCTAAATACCACCCTTTCATTTCCTCTGACTTTAAATGAGCCCAGGACAAGAACTGAGAAGTAGGAAGTCAGAACCTCCCATGCCAAAGCAGGGCCACAGTCCTCACTGCCCCTGAAACAAACTGGAAACCATTGCTGGTGGATAAAAATCCTTTAACTTCCAACTTTTCTTCTCCCACAGGTATTGTTCCCCTACCGCAGGCCCGCTTCAATGACTGTTCTCAGTTGGAACCTGGAAAGGATCCCCAGGTCCCAGAATGGCAAGGGAGCAGTCATCGGGAATGTTTTTACAGGAACTGTAAATGCCACACTTCCTGCAAACCTCCCCTTACCTCCATTCTCCTCCATCACAGGGAAGTTTATTGTTAGACAGTTGCCCCTACTGAAAATAAAAAAGTACCAGGTTTACCCTCTAAGACATCTTTTTTTTTTCTAAAAACATCTTTCCTAGTATTTTAATGAGAAAAAAATTTTAAATGAGAAAAAAGAATCATTTCGAGAGCTCCAAAATATTTTTATGTTTTTTTAAAATTTTGTTTTAATGACTTTGGGGAAGCACATTATTTCTCAGTTTATGAAGGCTGAGTCAGATATACGATTGAATTAAAGTTCAAACATTAAAATGCAACTTACTAAGTAATCACTGAGATTCACACCTTTTGACTATTAAAGTCAAAAAAAATTAGGGGAAAGAAGAAATACAAGAGAAACATATGAGGACAAAACAAATGGAGGCAGGAAGCTGTTGAGGAGATGCCCTCCTCCTGCTTTCATTCTTAATTCATCTCTGAAGATCGAGGCTCTCAATGAACTAAATTTGGGCTGATATATACTAGGAATCAACCTGACAGTTTAGGGATTTGGAGCAGCAGATCTACGATGTCAATGGTGCAAGTCATAGATCTAGAAGACCATCTAGTCCAACCCTTGTGTTTTCAGATGAGGAAAATGAGGCAGAAGAGTTGTAGTAACTTAAAATCCCCCAGGTTATAAACATCAGAGGCAAGGTTTGAACCCAGGTACTACATCTCCAAAGTTGGTATCCTTTCCTCAACACCACGTGAAAAACATCCTTCAACCAAGGCAGATATCAATTTGTTCTCCAACTTAGTCTTCCAGAACTTCCTGGGTTAGTACAATGAATAGAGCTCCAGACCTGGAGTCAGGAAGGCCTGAATCTAAAACTGGCCTGAGTAGCTGTGTGACCCTGGGCAAGTCACTTCACCCTGCCATTTCCTCATCTGTAAAATGAGCTGGAGAAGGAAAAGGCAAACCATTCCAGTGTCTTTGCTAAGAAAGCCCCAAATTAATCATGAAGAGTCAGACACAACTGAAATGACTGACCGACAACAAGAACTTCCTGAGACTTTGAGAAATTAAAAGATTTGTCCAAGGTCACTTGGTCAATGTGACTCAGGGGTGGGATATCTATCAGCTGGGCAAAAACAATCCCTAGTCTCAAGGAACTGAAGAACTAATAGAGGAGACAGTTTTCAGCTAGTGATGTAAATACAAGATACATATAATGTATGTAAGTGCTCATCTCCTTGACCTTGGCCTTGAGTGTAAAGAACCATAAAATAAGAGGAAGGGAATGCTGATTCTGAAAGTGCATATGACCCAAGGATCCAGATAACATGACCTACAAAATTTAATTGACTGAGTGTGGCTAGGTGGTGCAGTAGATAGAGCACTGCCTTAGGGTCAGGAGGACCTGAGTTCAAATCTGACCTCAGACACTTAATAATTACCTAGCTGCTTGACCTTGGGCAAGTCACTTAACCCCATTGCCTTGCAAAACCTAAAAAAAAAAAAAGATAATTGACCTAGGATGTCCTTGGAGGTCACCCCATTCAATCCCCTTCTTTGGGCAGAACTCATTGCTTTGAGAAACACCTGCTCTGGAGGAAGTGAGTCAAGCCCCTTAGTATCTGGGTCACAAGGTATAATCTTCCTCAAATTCCAAGAGCATTTGACATAAAGGATAATTTTATAGGCTATCGCTTGAACAAATTCTTCAGCATCTTTCTCTGGGCATAGTTTTGTCACCTTTCAATCTCTAAGCCTATGGACCCAGCATTTTACAAAACAGAAGACTCCTTGATGGCAGATTTTACTTTGATCTGGTCTTGTATTCCATGGGATCTGCAACAGTATTTGTCACATAATATACCAGGTAGCTAATGGCTCCATAATGTAGATAGAGCACCTGGGCTTGGAATCAGGAAGACTCATCCTCATGAGTTCAAATCTGGCCACAGACACTTATTGGGTGACCCTGGGCAAGTCACTTCACTCTGTTTGCCTCAGTTTCCTCATCTGTAAAATGACCTGGAGAAGGAAATGGAAGATCAACAAAACTCCAAAGGAACAACCATACCTCACAAAGTTATTGGGAAGAACAAATGAGAGCATTTTCAAACACTTTAGCCAAGTTAGTATTGTGTGATGGTGCTGTTCCATTCGATTCACCTCCACTTCTCCTAAAGATAAGATGCTCAGCCTTAGCAAAGTAAGAGCATTTCATTCATCCAGCGAAGGGTTAGTCAGACAAAATGAAATAAATTCTTGAAAGTCATTGGCTGAAGCAGAGTTAAACAGACCAGAAGCCTTTTCTGATTGGACGAGGAACTTGGACATGCTCTAGGGAGAGGAAGAGCTGTTATCAGACCAAGAGCTGGGTCAAAATCCTCAAAGCTTCCAGGAATGAGGGGGGTATGTACCCCTAGATCTCTGGCCTGGTCAGATCCAAATGGGAGTACAGTGTGCATGTCTGGTCACCAGTGGAGAGTGCATAGATTTGGGCATCCTGGATGATGAAGGTTAGTTGAAGAAGCTAGGAGATTTAGGGAAGGAGATCAGAGCTCAAAAGCTGCAGTTGAATGTTTGAGAGGGGATTTGAGTTCCTTGTTTGAACCCAGTGGTAAGAACCAGGGGCATGGGGTTAAGTTTCAAAACAACACATTGAGACAATGTCAGGAAGCAGCAATTTCCTAACAACAAAGGTTGTTTTCAAAAGAAATGGCCTGTCTCTAGAGAGTTTCCTGCCTTAGAGGATTTCAAATAAAGACCAAATGGCCACCTGACTTCTGATAGAATGGAGATGAGGTTGACTGAGAGGGTCACTTCCAGTCCTGGGACTCTGTGGCATTTTTGGAGATAGGACTGTGCTTTCTCCACCCACCCTTAATCCTGAATATACCCTTCTGCCGAGATACACCATGGCAGAATTGATACAGCATCATGGGTTCACAGGTTTATAGGTAGAGGGAGCTTACAAGTCACCCCCAGGATGGCAGAACTTGAACCAGGAAGACCTGTGTTCAGATGTGACCAGTTACATTTACTAGGTTGTGACCATGGACAAATGACTTAACCTCTCCGAGGGCCCTCAAAGTGCCCTAGGACTGTGAAGCATTGAAAAACTTACCCTTTCACATAAGCAAAACCTGTTACCAGAGTGGTTCCATATTCAGCTTTGAATTCCTGGAATTGACTCCCATCAATCAAACGACTCAGAATCTATAAATGGCATGAATGTAAACAGCCTATAAATGATTGGCAACACAACTGGTCAGTAGCCCTGGATTCAGCTAAGCTGACTAGCAGCAAAGTGTGTTTTTTCCCCAATGATTTCCATTATGAAATCATATACAAATATATTTTAAAAGACATGCAGTTTTGACTGGAGATTCTTGGTGGGAAGAATTCCCTCTACCAAAATTAGCATTTATTTATGACTATTATTTTCAAAGGGCAGAGGCATGTAGTGAACAGAGACTTGGAGTCCAGAACTGAGAGGAAGTCTTGTTTCTGTCCCATCCTTAATGTGTAAACCTGGGCAAGTGACAGAATCTGTCACTTTTCTAGACTGGTAGTATCAATCAGAGAAAAACCAATTCAATAATAGCATATGGACTCAGAAAAACACAAAAATAATATTATCGGTTTGCCTGGATTTTTATTTGTTTTGCTAGATATTTAACAATTACAATTGTATCTGATTCTGGCAGCATTCCTATAGGCTGTGAGTTTATCACCTCTGCTCAACCCTATTAAGACTGAAAGTTATTGTGGCAGCTAGGTGGCACAGTGGATAGAGCATCAGCCCTGGAGTCAGAAGGATCTGAGTTCAAATCCTACCTCAGACACTTATTAATTACTTATCTGTGTGACCTTGGGCAAGTCATCTAACCCCATTGCCTTGCAAAAAGAAACTGAAAGTTATTAGAAAAGGGCTGTTTTCATTAGGAGAGAGAGTTTTCTCACCTGGGAGATCCCAATAAATTCAGAGATTCAGTCTCTGTGCCAGCCCAACCTTTCAGGCATCTTGAAGACCTCTATGGAACTGTTTCTAGCTAAAATGAGTATTTTGTTCAGTAATTCAGATCATCAACCATTCATGCCTTCTCTTCATGTCTTTTAATCCACCACTGGAGATCCACCAAACACGCTCCTGATATTGGTTAGATAACAATTGAGCACATTTTATCTGAGGCTAGGACTTTAGACCTAGAGTTCAGAGGGACCTCGAAGATCATTTTGTCTTATTTTCTCTTACTATTCATATGAACTTTGATTTTCACAACCTTCCTGCCCCGCCCGGAAGGTTATGAAAATCAAAGTTCATATAAATGGTAATCATCAGAGGTGGCATTTGAACCCAGGTCTTTTTCCAGTCTGAGATTTTGCCAGTGTATGCCAGTTATTCCTTATTTTCAAATCATCATCATCATCATCAGCAGCAGCAGCAGCAGCAGCAGCAGCAGCAGCAGCAGCAGCAGCAGCAGCCCTAGTTTGGTTTGCAAAATGCTTTACAAATATTGTCTAATGTCTGAGAGGGAGATTCTATTATTAACCCCACTTTAGAGATAAGGAAATAGAAACAGGTCAAATGAATTGTCCATTATCAAAATTGAATTTGAGGGAGGCTAGGTGGCATAGTGGATAAAGCACCGGCCCTGGAGTCAGGAGTACCTGGGTTCAAATCCGGCCTTAGACACTTAATAATTGCCTAGCTGTGTGGCCTTAGGCAACCCACTTAACCCTGCTTGCCTTGCAAAAACCCAAAATTGAATTTGAACTCAGGTCATCTTGACTCTAGGTTCAGAGCTCTAGTCCATCCTTTATTCTGGTCATGATTCTTTTTAATGATGACATACTTTATTTCTCCAGTATAATCCCTTGGTTATAAAGCTTCTTGGCATGCTTATACCTGCCATGGACCTCCTCATTGTCCTTTGGGTGAAGGGGAATTTGAGTTCTTCAGAGGTTATGGAGTCCCATGATTCTCAGTCAAATAGCATCAATAGCAAATTGTTGTCAGGAAGGAAGAAGATCCTCATTTCAAGGAGGAACTTGCTTCAAAGTAATATTTAAAATGAGCTCAAAGGCCTGGAGTGCTACACCAACCTCTGCCAGCGGGTGTCACCATCCACCACAAGATTGACATGAATCTAAAAAAACTTCCTCAACTTTAAACGTATATATGTGTGTCTGTATGCATGCATGTATGTTTACGTGTAGCCATTTTGTCAGTTCCGTAAATGTAAAAATCATATTTAAATATTAAAGAAACCCATGAAATAGAAATTTAAAAATGTCACTCAGACCTATAGCTGGTCTTCCTTCTCCTGCAGTGGCAGTGGCAGAAGGCTGGGAAATGGGGATGAAAGATTCTAAGTGGTGGAGTTATGAGTTGGTCCAGTCATTCTGGAAAGCAATTTGGAGCTATGCCTCCCCCAAATCACAATGAACCTCAAACTGAATCCTGAAACTCTGAAAGTGAGATCCATGTCCAACAACTAATAAGTGGACATATAATTGGAAAAGATGACTCATAGCAATTTTGACTTTGTGATTATAAACAAAATCAGAAGAAAGAAGAAAGCCCCTACTCAATGGAAGGATGGATCGCCGATATTCCCCAGAGAGACAAAGGAGGAAGGGGACAGAGTGGGTCTCATCATATATGCAAAGGTGACAAGAAACATTATTTCATGGGAAGTTGGGCCATCATATATCACCATATTGTGAGTATTTACAAAAAGGCCACCTGGAAAATCATTGCAATTTGTGCTACTTAGGATGGAGTAATAGAGAAAAATCCATGAAAACCCTAATAAGACCATTCAAATAAAAAGAACATACTTTGTGATTTCAAAACAAAGATGGGGAAAAGTGAGGGTGGGAGAAATACATAGGAAAGGAGGGTTCAGGAAGAAAGAATGAAAGAGGTCATTGGCTTGCCAATTACAAAAGAGATTCATTCTTCTGTCATAAAAACTTACATTCAGATTCATAGGAATGAATGTTTTAATCCTTCATTTTCAAAGAAGACCACAATATCAGGGAGGTGATGCCATGACAAACATGTGAATTGGATTTGAGTGAGGTGATGCTGTGCTAAGTCCCCAGCCTCACTTTCTCCCCAGAGCCATCTAGGTCCAGTTGCCAGATAGGAATCAGGACAAAGGAAGATGGCCTTGGATGTGAAGCAATCAGCATACTTCATGGACTTGCCCAAGGCCACACAACTATTAAGAGTGGGTGTCTGACACTGGATTCAAACTCCTGTCCTCCTGACTCCAAAGTCAGTGCTCTATTCACTGTGCCACCTAGCTGCCCCTAGGAATGAATGAATGAATGCATGGATGAATGAATGAATGAAAATACACCAAATACATAGAAAAGCAAGAAGGCTCATGGACAAGAGGGCAGGTTGTAACATTAGAAGGTTGTGACCTGACTCATAGAGGGAATTCCCAAAATAATGAGATCTCAAATCATTTGCATAATCTGAATATTCAAATATCATTGGATGCAGTATGTATCAGCAAAGTGCCTTCTCACATGGATAAGATCCCAGAATCTGGAAATGTCAAAATGTCCAGAAGTTTCTTATTAAAATGTGAAATCTGCTTGCAGGAAAAAGCAACTCTATGCTGTCTAAGATTGCAAAGCAGTGTCTCTCGCACAGCAGATTTTACAAACAGTTCATTGAATGACTAGATGCTCAGTTGGTTGTCATCACCAATTTTCTTTTCTTTTCCATGTTTCATAGGTCTACAGTTGTAAGAGAAGTTAAGAATCTTTTAGGCAAGTCCTCACATTTTACAAGTGAAGAAATTAAGAAGTAATATTTCAAAGAAAAAGAGAAATGAGAATATTTATGAAATAGCTAATATACAGCAGACACTGTGCTTTACAAATGTTATGTTTGATCCTCATAACAATACTGAGAGGTAGGTGCTATTATCCCCATTTTACAATTAAGGAAACTGAGGCAAAGTTGTTTTTTTCACTTGGCCAAGATCACACAATAAAAATCTTTGGCAGAGTTGACCTTAGATCTTTCTGCCCTCAGATCTCTCCATTGCATCACCTAATTGCTGCAGAGGTAGTACAAAGTATAGATGGGATTCTGACCCAGGTTCAGTATTCCTTCCACTATCTTTTTCCATCTCAATAACTGGAACATTTGGCACATACATTAGACCAATAAGGTAATTGCCTAAACTCCCTTTTAAAATGGAGACCTTCCTAATTAAAGGGATCAATCCCAATTGCTTGTAAAATGAAGTCCTTCCTTAACTTACCAGTTTCACATCTAGGCTATATTCATAATTCTGTGGGGCCAATGCTTTCAATTCTTCTGGACTGTATAAGGGATCAGCATACTTCATGGACTCTTTGGGGCTCTGTCCACGATTGAAGGTCATCACAACACTCCTCACCCGTTCATAGGCTTCTTCTTCTGTAGATGAAATATAATCAACACTGCCACTGCCCCTAAGAGGAAAAGGAAGTAGGGACTGGTAGAAAATCACATTTCAACAGATCCAAAAAAAAAAGCAACTAACAAAACCCAAGGCCAAAAATATACATCAGTATTTTCATGGTTCTGCGATCTCAGTCATATAAGTTCTCATTCAAATATCTCAGGCTATAATTATGGGCCACAAGGGCCTCGGTCCAGAGCCGGAAGACACCTCCCTCACCATGTATCCATCTCATTTTACTCTCTTGAGGTCCAAGAAGATGAAATGACTTGTCTAAGGTCCTATAGACAATAGGGCATGAACTCCCATGAATTATTCACAAGGGTCTTTCTACTCAACATTCCAGGACCTTTACTCTAAATCTTAATATTATATAATTAATCATCTAGCAATTTGGCATGTCTACTATGTGTAAGTCACTTCACTTGTCACTTGGGTATGGGTTACAAAGAAAATACTGAAACATTCCCTGCCCTTGAGGAGCTTTCATTCATCTGGGAGAATCAGCCAAGACAATTATGCCCAAAATAATCTTAAGATTAAGATTAAAATAATCTTAAGATTAAGATTAAAATGAATATTAAGATAAATTACAGTCAAATTGGTTAGGAAAGACCTTATGAAAGAGCATCAGACCAAAACTTTAGAGCTACTAGTGACATCAGAAGTCATCTAGTCCAATCTCCTCTTTCTGCAGGTGAGGAGACTGAGGCAGGGCTCAAGTGAGTCACCTGATACAAAATTTGAATATGAGTCTTTTTGCCTCTGAGTCCAATGGGCTAGCCACTGTACTTTTTAGGCATCTGAGTAGAAGAAAAGGAGATACTAGCAAATAAGAGAGGAAAATTAGGTGAGAGCCATTGTCTACGGAGGACTGAGGACAATCTTTTATCCCTACCGAGCATGCAGCCTGGCTCCTCCTAGTTCTTCAACAGAAATGTCTTCTCCTGTAGCAGCTTTTACCAGAGGAGGCCCAGCAAGAAACAAGGAGCCAATATTGTCTACAATTATAGTTTCCTCTGCCATAGTAGAAGCATAGGCAGCTCCTGCAGGGCAAGAACCACATACCACTGCCACCTAGGGAGAACAGGAGACTTAAATAAATATGAGCAGGAATTTCCAACTATTAAGACCCCTATTAAGCCTTCTCCCAAGGAACTATCTTAACAGTCTTTATTATCCAGTTTCCTCATCTAATAATCAAATTAGAGATATCATTGGATTCTAAGGTATTCCAGACAGAGGAAGTCTTTCTAAAGCCTATATTGTCTACAATTATAGTTTCATCCACCATAGTAGAAATATAGGCCGCTCCTGCAGGGCAAGAATCACATATCACTGCCCCCTAGGGAGAACAGGAGACTTAAATATGAACAGAAATTTCCAACTATTAAGATCTTTATTAAACCTTCTCCCAGGGAACCCTCTTAACAGTCTTTATTATTCAGTTTTCTAATCTAAGAATCAGGTTAGAGGCATCATTGGATCTGAAGGCATTCTAGACAAAGGAAGTCTTTATAAACCTATGTTGTCTACAATTATAGTTTCATCTGCCATAGTAGGAACGTAGGTCACTCTGGAAGGGGAAGAACCACATATCCCTGCCACCTAGGAAGAACAGGAGACTCAAATATGAACAGGAATGTCCAAGTATTAAGACCACTATTAAACCCCCTCCCAAGGAACCATCTCCATAACCTTTATTAACCAGTTGTCTGATCCAAGGTAGAGACATGATTGGATTTTAAGGCAATCTAGACAAAGGATGTCTTTATAACAGCTAAATATTATCAACAGGTTCTCTGGTGCTTTTGAAGAGTCAACTTGAAAATGCATATATCTCACTATATAAAAGTCGGATAGATAAGAGCATATATTAAATGCCTACTGTTTGCTAAACACTGTACTAAGTTCTGAGGATACAAACCAGACACTGCCTGTCCACAAGGAGCTTACATTCTAAGAGAAAAGACAAAACATCAAAGATAGCTAAAAATAGGGAGGTATGGGAAGAGAGACCTGCCCCATTTTCATTGCATGAGTAAGTTACCTGAGGAATCTTCATAGAGGACATTAGTGCTATGTTATAGAAAATTCTTCCTCCATGGTACTGATCTGGGAAAATCTCTGCCTAGAAAAATAAAAAAATAGATTCTAAGAAAGATCTCATTAGAGAGAAACATGACAAATTTTCAAATATGACCCCTTGGAGAGATTAATGAATTACCAGTGAATTAAAAGAAATTAAAATTGTATTAAAACACCATCAGGCAAATCTTTGTAATCACCAATATAATAAGGAGATAGCCACAGGGAAAGTAGAGATATTGTTCCCATCTGAATAAAAACTCCTAGGGTATAGCTAAAATTTTAAGCATGAGAGATAGCATATCAAAGTAGATAGTGGGCTAGCCTTGGACCAGGAAGACTTGAGTTATAGTCCAGGTTCTAAAGTATATTGGCAGGGGCACCTAGATAGCCCAGTCAATAGAGCACTGACCCTGGAGTCAGGAGGACCTGAGTTCAAATCTGACCCCAGATACTTAATATTTAACTTAATTGTGTAACCTTGGGCAAGTCACTTAACTCCACTGGCTTTCAAAAAATAAAATAAAATATATTGGCTATTATTTGACTGGTCAAACCATTAAACCTCTCTGTATCCCAGGCTAATCTCTGAAATTACAAATTGCTGGATTGGTGGAAGGAATTTCTATATTTAGGAATCCTCAATATGAATTGAATTACAAATCCAGGCCTTAACTCTCTTTAGAACAAAGAAGATGCTTAAATTTTGGGTTAGATTATCTTTAAAATGGTCCTTTTGTAACAAAAAAAAAGTTTTTAAAAATAGGACCTATTTTAATGAACAGTCCTCCAAAAGAGTCTAGTTAAATAAATTAGGAGAGGATTCTGAGAAGATGGTGAAATAGGTCAGAAAACTTCTGACTCTCCAAATTTCCTCCACAAAAAAAAAGACAGAACCTCACCTCAGGGAAGCAGAAATAAAGAGTTGTTCTCCTAAAAGAATTTAAGACCCCAGGAAAGACTGTGGCCCCTTGTAGCAGAGGTTCAGTCTGAGTGAAAAATAGACCAATTCTACAGAATTACCAAAGAACAAACGCTGGGCAGCTGAAGTTGGGAGGTCACCTCAGGCTTAGAAACTTCCATCTCCCAGATAGTGTGGGGACCTGAAAGCTGAGCAGGCGATCACAGACCCTGCCACTTTGGAGGGGCACCAAACCCAGTTGTGTTGGCCAGATGACCCCAACTGCTGCTGCAGGGGAGAAGGAGCTAGAGTAGCAGAGCAGAAAAGTACCTACAAGTACCAGAGGGACCAGGACCCATCTGACTGAGGGCACTTGCAGAGTTCCTGGGCTTAGCCCCAAAGCAGAGAGCAAAAGCTGTAGTTCTCAGCCACAGTCAGGAGAGGAGAAGAGAGGCTGGGGTTGAGCTGAAGGACACACCTCCGAAAATAGCAATAAGAAGAAGCTGCAACCTGGGGCGTTACTCTGCCTCAGGAATGACACTGATCACACCAACAGAGAATAATGATAAGCTAACAATAATATATGAGAAAGCAAAGGGGAAAGAACCCATCCATAGTTACTGTGGGGACAGAGAAGATCTGGGTTCACGGTCAGAGGAGGAAGATGATGGAGTGCAAAAAGACACTCCTTTTTTAATGAGACATTGCCATGGTCCTAAGTACAAAAACGATTTCCTGGAAGATATTTAGAAGGCCTTTAAAAATCAAATAAGAGAAATTGAGGAAAATTAAAGAAAAAGAAAGCTACCTTGAAGTAGAGAATCAAAAACCTAAGGAAGAAAATAATTCCCTGAGAACTAGCATTGGGCAAAGGGAAACAAAGCATTCTTAAACATCAAGATATAAGGAAACAAAATCAAAATAATGAAAAATAGAAGAGAATGTGAAACATGTCATCAGAACAGCAACTGAGAGAACGGATCAAGGAGAAATAATATAAAAATAGTTGAATTTCCTGAAAATAAAGATGAAAAAAAAAGAATCTTGATACAGTATTACAAGAAATTCTTATGTAAAATTGCTCTGAAGTTCTAGAATAAGATGGCAAAGGAGAAATAGACAAAAAAGTCTACTGATCACCACCTAAAAGAGATTCCAGGATGAAAACTGACAGGGATGTTATAACCAAGTTTAAGAGCTCCCAGGTTAAGGGGGAAATATTGGAAACAAGAAAAAAATCAATTTAGATTTGTGGAACTACAATAAGGAGGCTTTTTAAAAAAAATTTATTTATTTAGGGCAATAGGGTTAAGTGACTTGTACAAGGTCACATAGCTAAGCAGTTATTAATTGACTGAGGTCACATTTGAACTCAGGTCCCCCTGACTCCAGGGCCGAACCCTATCCACTAAGCCACCTAGCTGCCTCCACTACACCACCTAGCTGCCTACAATAAGGATTACACAAGACCTAGCAGCTACTAAATTGATAGACCTTGGATTTTGGAATATAATCTTTCATAACATAAAAGAGATGGATTTATGATCAAAGGTAACTTACCAAACAATATTAAAAGTATAATCCTGAATGGAAAAAGATGGTTATTTAACAACCTAAAAGGTTTTTCAGGCATTTGTTACAAAAGCAGCAGAACTTAAGGGAAATTCAACATATAATATCCAGGAGAAATATAAATAAACATTAAGGACCCATTACAAGGACCACAATAAGGTCAAATAGTTGACTTTTTATTTATGAAAATATGATCAGTTCTTTTATGACTGTCATTTTTAGTGGTTGTTGAAGGAAAGGTTTAGGCTAAGCTGTGTGTGATGGGGTGAGTCTAAAAAGATGGAAAGATAAAACAGTAACAATTATCATACAAATGAAACAAAAAAGGAAAACATATGGAAGGAAACTAGTAGAGTGCTTAGGGACCCTGACTCTCATCAGAATAGGATAAAGAGGGAACACCTCAAATATCTAAAAAGGTATAAAAAGCTTTCTAAATCCAGAAAGAAGTGGGTAAGGGCATAGGTGGGGGAGAGGATAAGGGAGGAATTCTTGGTGGGGAGGGAATAGATTAAGGAATATGAGGGCAAGGTATGGCGTAAAAAGAAAGGAAAGGAAGGACTAGGAATAGGAACAGGGTGAGAAGGGCAGTGAGGAGCTATAGAAAGGAGAAAAATATATCACTTGTAATTATAATTTTAAATGTAGATGGAGGGGTGGCTAGGTTGCTCAGTGGATAGAGCACCAACCCTGGAGTCAGGCGTACCTGAGTTCAGATCCAGCCTCAGACACTTAATAATTACCTAGCTGTATGGCCTTGGGCGAGCCACTTAACCCCATTTGTCTTGCAAAAACCTAAAAAAATGTAGATGGAATGATTTTACCAACAGGGTGAAAACTGAGAGCAGATTAAAAATCTGAAATCAACAGTATGCTGTTTTCAGGAAATGCTATAAAAATGAGAAATACACACAAATATAAAAAGGTCAGGAGTAAAATTTATTTCATAAAAAAGTAGGGGATAGTAAACATGATCTCAGAAAATAAAGAAACTATACTGTATACCAATCATCCTAAACAATATTTTAGATCACTTAAAATGACTAGACAGTATAAAATACCAGAGAGTATACCTTCCAAAATGGGCACAGGAACAAAGGAACATAAAACACTCTTTATGCAAATGATTTCAAAATAATTTTTATACAAATAATTTCTAAATAATTGAAGTAGTATTTTCTGCTCATGAGCAGGAAAAGTCAATATAATAAAAAATGATAATTTTGCCTATTTATGTGATGCAAGCCCAATTAAATTACTAAAAAAAATTATCTTACTGAGGTAGAATAAAATAATAACAAAATTCATTTGGAAGAACAAAGAGTCAGAAATTTCAAAGAGACCAGGAAAAGAAAGATATAAAGGAAATAGCTTCAGAAGTATCAGACCCTAAACCATATTAGAAGATGATAGCTTTGTCAGAGTGCAAAATGAGTAACATTGATTATTTTAAATTGTTTTTCTTATATAAATAAATCATATGCATCAAAGAATAGAAGGAATGCAGAAATTGGAAAAAGACTTCCATGGATAATCCCTCAGATAGAATGTGATTGGGGTGGGGTATTGCTATGGTATAGGAAATGTTGGGCTGGTTGATTTAGAAAGGCATGGAAAGGGGTAACTAGGTGGTGCAGTGGATAGAGCACTGGCCCTGGAGTTAGGAGGACCTGAGTTCAAATCTGACCCCAGACACTTAATAATTACCTAGCTGTGTGGCCTTGGGCAAGCCACTTAACCCCATTGCTTTGCAAAAACAAAAAAAAAGGCATGAAAAGACTCGGACTTTTGGAGGAGGAGACTATCCACCTTTAGAGAAACAAGTGACAGGTGGATATAATCATTGTACAGATTTACATATATGTGTATAAGTTTATAAATGCATATATGTATGATTATAAATACTTATCCATGTGTATATATCTTGGTATATGTATGCCCATGTATAAGTATGTGTGTGAATCTGGCCATATTTGTATATATTGTTTGCATATATATATATATATATATATATATATATATATATATATATATCCATGCTTTAATTGTAGCCTTCTTTAGCTATAATAAAGTTAAAAAGTGGAGAGCAGAGAACAGAAGAAAGTCTTCAAGGAAGCAAAGAAAAATCGGACAGCTTTCTCTATAGGCCTTGTCACTAGTGGGGGTAGGGAATCACACTGTGATCCAGTGGGGAAGAAAGCTTTTCATCTAGTTTTTCATCTAATTCCTTCTTTTCTAGGGAACTTCCAGTGTTTAGAAACTCCCTCCATCAATTCAAATTAGTGACTCATCTATTACCTATAGTCTTATCTGAACTCTAAGCTCAGCCAGCCTATTACTCACTATGGAATTCTATTTCTCAGTTGGTTCCTATTTTATTTTATTTCTAATTTTTGCTCAGATGATAGAAAGATCAGTATTTTCCTTGCTTTTGGCATGCTTCGGAAAAACTCTGCTCACCTCATCCTAGCTATGGTTTAGTTGGCTTGTGTCTACAAAGGCAGATGGGCAAGAGAATAATGAGGTAGAAATGAAGTCTATTTCAATGGTCTGTGGGGACAAAGATATTAAAGGAATGGACTGGCAAAAGGAAGAAAATGTGTGAAGTCTGAATAACAACAAAGAGAAAGAGAAATTGTCAAATTTATGGTTAGTAGTTGGATTTCTACATAAAAACAAGGAGAGTAGTTGAGGGAAGCTTCAAAAATTCATCTCTCCATCTATCAACTATCATGAACCATCTTTTTATCTATCTATCTATTTACACACACATTTCATATATCTATAGATAGATAGATAGATAGATAGATAGATAGATAGATAGATAGATAGATAGATAGATAGATAGATATCTGCTTCTTATAGCTTTTTGTTTTCTCTTGGTTATCTCTTGTGGAAACCTGCCATAGCAAACAGATTGCTGCAAATATTCAGTCACTGGGGGCTCCTGAGTGGGATTTTCTTTATATTAAGGCTTTCTTTTCTTGTGATGCTAGAGTAGATTGTTCCATAGCCTTTGATTCATAATGACTTCATTTTGGATGATTTTTAATACAAACAGAAAGTTCCCTCTATTGATGTCCTTGATTTCTCAGATAGAAAAAAAGAAAACTATAAAGACTCTGAAATTTGCCCAATTATACCAAATATCCATGTGCTTTGTTTTAGGAAAGACCTCCAAGCTCATCTCCATTTCATGGGCTTCCTTACTCCTTTCAATATCCAGCTAAAACACCACCTTTTTCATGAGACCTTTGCTACTTGTACCTCTCTCCACCTTTACCTCCTATTCATTTTATGTCATTATGTCTATGTCATTTATATGTGTAGATATTGTTTCCTCCATTGGAAAGTACAGTCTTTGGAGACGGAGAACTTTCATTTTGGACATTGTGGTTTTAACACTTATGGGGCATCTAATAGGTGTTCATTGATTTATTGCTTTAGGAAACTGTTTTGGGTAGTACCTGTAAGGGCAGAAATGCTCCTCCACTGTCCACCAAATACACTGTTGGCAAATGGTTCAACATTGCGATATCTTGAGCTCGGAGTTGTTTCTTCACTGTGATAGGATATAGAGATCCTCCTTTGACTGTCGCATCATTGGCAATTAACATGCACCAAACACCACATATTTTCCCAATTCCTGTAGGATAATGTACATTTGGCTACTTAAACAAGGAGAATCTCTTAGCTTAGAAATTAATGCCTAAACCCACATGCAGTTCGATTTAAAAGGTGCTGTTATCTAAGGCTTTTGGGAGTTAGTCATTTGCCACACAATAGAATATATATATATATATATATATATATATATATATATATATATATATATATTTATCCTCCAAGAAAATATAAACACCTTGAGGGCAACAAATCCTTCATGTTTGTATTTGTTTTCCTAAGTTCTTAACATCTCTGCAAATTTTTGAGTCTCTACTCTCTTGGTTTGAGAAACCCTGCTCTCCCCTATTTCTTCTTTTTGTGAAGATCACTCTTCACTAGTCTTGGCTATCTTCATCCAGGTCAATCCTGTCCCCTACCCCCACCCCAGCCTCTGGTCCTTGATCCTCATCTCCTTCCCAGATATTATTTTATTTAGTAATTTTATTAGTTCCCATGGATTCACCATCTTTGCAGTGTCAATCTCTGCATAGTATTTAGATTACAGTAGGCATTTAATAAATGTTGATTGTATTGATGATTCTCATGCTTCCTTATTCTGCCCTACTCTTTAATAGACAACCTAAATTCAAATTAAAACTCATCTTTCCCCCAAAATTCCCGCATCAGTTTTCTATTAGGTCAAAAACAGCACTAACCTCTCAGTCCCATACTACCTAAGGATCAATCTCAGGTCTTCACTCTCTCATCATCCATATCCAATCAGTTGTCAGGTTCCAAAACTTCTTTGTCATTTCTACTTTCCTAAAATCTCTCATCCAATTCCATCTTCTCTCCTTTGATACCACTACCACCCTGGGGCAGGGCCTCATCAATTCCCTCTTAAGAGTATTGCAATAGCCTGATGATGGCTCACCTTGCCACAAATCTCTCCCCACTTCTTTTTAACCTCCACTCTATTGCCAAATTTTTTTTCCTAAAGCTTATCACTGCCTCTTGATTCCATAAACTTTAGTGATTTCCTAGTAACTCCAAGACCAAATATACAATTCTCTTACTTCTGCATTTCCAGTCTTCTTAGATCTTACTCTCTTCCATGTACCAAGCAACCTAGTGACATTGACCTTCTTGTTCTTCCCACACCTACTCCATCTCTCAACTTCAGTTTTATGAATTTCCCTGTTTGTCCCCCATTTCTAAATTGTCTCTCTCTCTTTATCTTGGCTTTTTTACTCCCTTCAAATCACAGCTCAAGTCTCCCCTTCTGCCAAGACCTTTCTCAAATGTCCAGAAGCTTAGTGCCTTCCCACTGAGAAACTGCTACTGAATCTCATCTATATCTAGTTTGTACACAGTTGTTTGTATGCTGTCTCCTCCATTAGAGTGGGAGCTCATTGAGGACAAAGACAATCTATAGTTTTGCCTTTCTTTAAATCCTAGAGCTTTGCACAATGCCTAATTCACAGGAGGTGTTTAATAAATATGTGTTGACTGATGAAGTGTGGGACACGACAAGTGGCCACATGGTTCGGCCACTTGATGATGGTTTCTTTAGTCCTTAGAACCCATGGAACAAAGAAAAATGTTAGAAAATATGCCTCAGTGTTAAGGACATGGTTATCAGAGTCTTGTTGATTTTTATTTTAAAACCATTGTTCAAAAATCCAGTGTACTTTCCTGAAGAAGACAATCAAAAGCACTAGATGTGATGAGCATAAACTACAATCACCCTCGTACAAAGACAGAATGATTGTTATCAGTGTGGGAATCATTTCTAAATCAACTCTCTGCATAAACTCAGAATCTGCATAAAATTTCATTTCTTAAAGCAAAGATAAAAATCAATATGAAATGAGAGGAAATGATACAAAAACAAAAGATGCAGTATCTAATTCCCAACTATTTCAACAAGCTATTGATAGCAAAAGAAAAACATTATCATAGACTATCATCATTTTCTAAGGAAGCTTCTCCAATTTAAAATCATAAAAAAAACTGAATAGGCCAAAATAACCTAGAAAGTATCTTTGTCAGCAAATACTTTTTGTCCTTGCCAAACTGAGAGATGTAGAGCCCAAAGACAATTCTAGTTTAAACCTAAACTGATTTGTGAGATCTTCCAAAAGATGAATGGTATAAGCATCATTTCAAACCCCTTCTGTGAGACAAATAGGATCCTTATACCAGAATCACAGTGAGATAAAGCAGAGAAATATAGATTAATTTTATTAAAGAATATTATAGCAAAATATTAAGTAAAATATTAACCAAAAAGACAGCTATATATATATTTTACATTATTCACTCTCACCTGGCTGAAACAATACCACTACTCAGAGGGCAATTTAACATTAGGGAAGTTAGATACTAGATTGTGTAAGCTAATACTTGATCATATTACTAATGCCTTTAGAACATATATACAGGGGAGGCTTGGTGGCGCAGTGGATAGAGCACCAGCCCTGGAGTCAGGAGGACCTGGGTTCAAATCCGGTCTCAGACACTTGATAATGACCTAGCTGTGTGGCCTTGGGCAAGCCACTTAACCCTGTTGCCTTGCAAAAACCTAAAAAAAAAAGAACATATACACAAAACCAGGAAGAAAATGAAAACTAAGAAAAAATGAAGGTGTCTGTCAATCTTAATATAATAAATTATTCTCTCTATTAATGACAATGAAGTCATGATGTTTGAACTAGACTATCTTATTGTGCAATATTAGGATATATGATAAGCAAGAGAGAAAACAAAGATGAAAAGATCACTCACATTAGTCCATGGATCCATAGAGGAGATTTGTGCTGGAAGAGAGATATACTGCTGTAGCTAAATATCTTTATCTGTATATCTGTGTGCCCCTGTATATACACGTAGACACAAACACATAGCCTGTCTTCTTTTAGATATTTGGAAACTTGTTCCTGCAACATTTTATATAGAGATAGAGATAGAGATGGAGATAGAGATAGAGATAGAGATAGAGATAGAGACAGAGACAGAGACAGAGACAGAGACAGAGACAGAGACAGAGACAGAGAGAGAGACACGGACAGAGACGGAGACAGAGATGGAGACGGAAACGGAGCTGGAGACAGAGCTAGAGATAGAGATAGAGATGATAGAGAGAGAGAGAGAGAGAGAGAGAGAGAGAGAGAGAGAGAGAGATACAGATAGAGATAGAGAGAGATAGAGATAGAGACAGAGAGATAGAGATAGAGACAGAGACAGAGACAGAGAAAGAGACAGAGACAGATAGAGATAGAGATAGAGATAGAGACAGAGACAGAGACAGAGATAGAGATAGAGATAGAGACAGAGACAGAGACAGAGACAGAGACAGAGAGAGAGAGAGAGAGAGAGATAGAGAGAGAGAGAGAGAGAGAGAGAGAGAGAGAGACAGAGACCGAGACGGAGACGGAGACAGAGATAGAGATAGAGATAGAGATAGAGATAGAGATAGAGACAGAGACAGAGACAGAGACAGAGACAGAGACAGAGAGAGAGACACGGACAGAGACGGAGACAGAGATGGAGACGGAGACGGAGCTGGAGACAGAGCTAGAGATAGAGATAGAGATGATAGAGAGAGAGAGAGAGAGAGAGAGAGAGAGAGATACAGATAGAGATAGAGAGAGATAGAGATAGAGACAGAGAGATAGAGATAGAGACAGAGACAGAGACAGAGAAAGAGACAGAGACAGATAGAGATAGAGATAGAGATAGAGATAGAGATAGAGACAGAGACAGAGATAGAGATAGAGACAGAGACAGAGACAGACAGAGATAGAGATAGAGATAGAGATAGAGATAGAGATAGAGATAGAGACAGAGACAGAGATAGAGAGAGATAGAGACAGAGACAGAGATAGAGATAGAGATAGAGAAAGATGATAGAATATGGATATATAGGTATCTATATATGTATATATGTGTTTCTATATATATCCATGTACATGTTTTATATGTATATATAGGTCAAATATGTGCATTTATTATCTATAATTGTTGTTCATCCTTCATTTTTTAAAATTTATTTATTTATTTTGAATTTTACAATTTTCCCCCTAATCTTGCTTCCCTCTCCCCACCCCACCCCCACAGAAGGCAGTCTGTTAGTCTTTACATTATTTCCATGGTATACATTGATCTAAGTTGAATGTGATGAGAGAGAAATCATATCCTTAAGAAAAATAAAGTATAAGAGGTAGCAGAATTATATAATAAGGTAACAGTTTTTTTTTAATTAAAGGTAATAGTCTTTGGTCTTTATTTAAACTCCACAATTCTTTCTCTGGATACAGATGGTATTCTCCATCGCCCCAAATTGTCCCTGGTTCATGCACTGATGAAATAAGCAAGTCCATCAAGGTTGATCATCTACCCTATGTTGCTGTTTTTCTGGTTCTGCTCATCTCACTCAGCATCAGTTCATTAAAATCCTTTCAGGCTTCCCTGAATTCCCATCCCTCCTGGTTTCTAATAGAACATCATCCTTCATTTTTGAAGAGGACCAATGGCATCATGAGGTATCCTAACTTGTGTATTAATTGGATTTAAATGAGGCAGAGTTCCACAAAGTCATCCCCCTCCCTCTTTCTTCTTAAATCACCAAAGTCTAGTGGCAAAAGTCAGGACAACTGGGAGTAACCTAGGACCTTCATGAGTGACCTTCTGAAGGCATCTTCAATGTCTGACCCAGCTCCAAGTGCTCCACAGCACCTACTTCAACCACCTTCATAGCTATTGGAATAAACTGATCTCATCTGCCCATTCCACTATGGAGGCCTTCCTATGCTTGGAGTAGCCATTCCTCTAACTCAGCAATGGGTCTGAGGCTTATTAGTTGCCCTCTACCTAGCTTGACTTGTCTGCTGAGATGTTTTAACCATGGTGTGGCCATTGCACATGCTATAGCTTCTTGGAGCCACAGATGAGAGTTAGGTGGCAGGCAAATACTAAAGCTAGATGTGCAACCCTCACACCAGAGGTGCTAGTCCTTTGACCACCCCATACATCTCCTATATTCTATGGAATCTCTTCCTTTTGACACCATGCTGGACTTCTTTCCTAGCACTGACAAAGTCTTTCTGCCTTCTTTCATGTTGCACCTGAGGTTTTTATTTAGAGGTTTATGAAAAATTTTTTTTCTCTGGTCAAATTCTCCAGAAATCCCTTAAGATTTTAAAGAATATGTGCAAGACATAGCCTTGGAGGAAAGTCTTCGGGACAACATATAGGTTGATCAAGTCAAGTGCCCTTTTTTTGGTCAACAGCTGAGAAGCCTCTTCTAGGTCATTGTAGAATTGGGTTGAAAAAGTCTTCCTTAGGAGAGCATTAGGGATTGCCCAGAATCTCTTTTCATATTTTTATCAGGGATAGCCTAGATACATGTATAGATTATTCTAAATATTTTGCAGAGATGGTAAAGTAGACATATAGGTCTGTGAGTCTATATTGATAATTTCCCAATTATCTTTTTTTTAGTAGTGATCTTTTCCAAATCTTTAATTTCCAACTCTCTTTTAGATACATTGAAAACTGATCCTTTCAGGTCTCAAATTATAAGTTTCTTGGCTGATTTGGATGGTATATGTGTATGAATGCTTCATGAGGATCCTCTAATATACTCAAAATTACATACGCATAATACATCTATATAATATATATCACGATACACCTGTGATGGAGAATCCCATCTGTACCCAGAGAAAGAACTGTGGAGTTTAACAAAGACCAAAGTCTATTACTTTCAATTATTTTATAAAAAAAAATTATCTTACGTACTATATCATTTTGCTATCTCTAATATTTTATTTTTTCCTCAAGGATATGATTTCTCTCCCAACACATTCAATTTTGATCAGTGTATAGCATGTAAACAATAACGTAAAGATTGTCAGAGGGAGCGGCTAGGTGACACAATGGATAGAGCACTGGCCATGGAGTCAGGAGTACCTGGGTTCAAATCCAGCCTCAGACACTTAATAATGACCTAGCTGTGTGGCCTTGGGCAAGCCACTTAACCCCATTGCCTTGCAAAAAAGATGACTGGGATGACAAGAAAGAAAGCAACTTTTCTAGGAAGATTGATCTGGTCATGGGGGGAGGGGGAGAAATTGTAAAATTCAAAGTCTTACAAAAAATGATAGGTAGAAACTCCTATTGTATATAATTGGAAAACAAATAAAATATTAATTTAAAAAATATTTATTCACCCTTCCCACCTTTCACCTTGGAAGACAAAAAAAAAGCCCCAAGTTCTCTGATAAAAAGTAAGCTGTCTGCTTGAAAATAACATTGATTCATAAGGATTTGGTTCAAGGGCAAAACTGTAATTCTACAGAGTTCTCTTTCTCTACAAAGCAAGAAAAATGTAAACATACAGATTATAAATAATATTCATGAGATACTCTGAACTCTCAGGACTTCTGCTGATGAACAAGCTGAAAAGGGATTCTTTCCATCATTTGAATTTAGTGCAGCAAATTACCTACATTTCCCCCTCTCCCATCACTTTCTATAGCAAAAGCGTCTAGTGAGGATACACTTGAAATGATCTTTCTTTTAATCTAGTAAGGCCTTGTCAAAAATGCAAATCACCCAGTAACCAACATTTTAAATGACTGAGAAACTCTTAATACTGAATCATCCCATCAATTGTATGTGGTGATAAAACAGAAAGGAGAATCAGAGAGTATACTGTTTCTCCAAGTAGCCTAAATTCAGACACTCTGTGGCAAATTCCCTTAATAAGATAAGTAGTGGGCTGGGGAAAGGCAGACTTCAGTCACTTCAAGACATAGCATGTGTCACCTGAGTAGAGTACTCTATCTGTGGCTACTGCTTCCACTGCAGATCTTGCTCTCTCACTATCTCTCTCTCTCTCTCTCTCTCTCTCTCTCTCTCTCTCTCTCTCTCTCTCTCTCTCTGTCTCTCTGTGTCTCCTCTCTCTTTCTCTGTGTGTGTGTCTGTCTCTTCTCTGTCTCTTTTCTCTCTGTCTTCTCTCTCCCTCTCTCTCTCTGTCTCCTCTCTCTCTCTCTCTCTCTCTCTCTCTCTCTCTCTCTCTCTCTCTCTCTATCTATCTATCTATCTATCTGTCTTCTCTCCCTGTCTTCTCCCTCTGTCTTCTCTCTCTCTGTCTTCTTTCTCTCTCTGTCTTCTTTCTCTCTCTGTCTCTTCTCTCTCTGTCTTCTCTCTGTCTTCTCTCTCTGTCTTCTCTGTGTCTTCTTTCTCTCTGTCTGTCTCTTCTCTCTCTGTCCTCTCTCTCTCTCTCTCTCTCTCTCTCTCTCTCTCTCTCTCTCTCACTTCCTCTTTTGCATTCTCTGCTCTTCATCTTCACTTCTGAATAGCTTCTTCTCTTCCCAAGTTGGTTAGCAATGCAAATCTCATGGTCTTTAGAGGTTTATAGACCTTGTCACAAGGTAGACAATCCAAACATTAATTTAATGAGTTCCCCAATCAATGGGATGAGATTACACAATGTGGAATTTAGTTGTGGAAAAATCTTAATGTTGGAAGCCCATGGAGTGTGAGCAAAACTATGATGCTATTCTATGAAGGCTTCAGAGAAAGGGGTTAGCTGCTTCCCGATGACTTTTTGACTGAGAATCAATAGCTTCTTTGCTGTTCTAGAAGAGGAAAACAGAGATCACAAAAATATGACCCTACATGGGGACCCTGGGGAGAAGGAAAGCAACTTTTCTAGGAAGATTGGTCTGGGCATAGTGGGGTATGTTAGATGCTAACAACCTAACTCATTCCATATTGCTGGTCAACCACTGCATGGTAAACAAAAAAAAATAGATATTTCCCAATCTGAATTCCACTAAGAAAAGTGAAAAAATATACAGCAACTTCCCTATCTTTAACCTAGGGTTGAATGTAATCCATGTTGTGTTGCAACTTGAATCCTGACTCAGGTAAATTGGCAGAGCAAGAGGACAGATTTCCCAACAGAGTTAAGAGGAAGTTAGGTTCTTCAACTCACCAGTGAGACAACCAGCATTTGAGACTGTGCCATAGGGTAAATCATAGCCAGCCAATGGGGAAAGCTCAAAGAAGTCATCATCATCCAAAACCAGCCTGAGACGGTCACGGACCAGCAGCTTATGGTTCTCTTGTGTATGTCTTAGAATATCCCCCTTTTCCCTTTGGCAGACCTTTCCAAGCAGCTCTGAATATCTGTCCAAAAAGAAGACAAAAGATGCAGGAAAATGCACTTCAAAAATTTCAATTTATTTGCTGCTGCTACTACTACTACTACTACTACTACTATGCCATCCCACTCCCAGTCTTCCTCCTCCTCCTCCTCTTCCTCCTCCTCCTCCTGTTACTAATACTACTACTACTACCACTACTACTACTACTACTACTACTACTACTACTACTACTACTACTACTACTACTACTACTACTCTATTCCTACTGGCATTTACATAGTGATTAGAACTTTACAAAGCACTTTAGCTGCATTTTTCCCACTAATTGTCACACCACCACTATAAGGTCAGTACTGGGGATATGATGATCACTATGAGGAAAGATTTGGGTGAGTCATCCAGAAAGCAGACCGTAGTTTTTAAAGTTCTCAAGAATCACAAAATCACAGAATCAAAGTTTGAAGGGATCTTAGAGAACATCTAGCCTGACCTCCTCTTTTTACACATGAGTAAAACAAGACTCATAACAATCAAATGACTTCATCAGAGCCACACAGGGAGTAAGCATCAAAAGCTGAATTCATACCCAGGGAATTTGCCTCCATCTATTTTCCTTTCCCAATTCCCAATAGTGCTACATAAAGATAAGGGTGTTTTGGTGAAATAGAGGATAAAGAGGAGATTATTTGGATATGTTAGGTGAGCAAAGAAACCAAATTGTAGTTGAAAAGTATAGACTGGACAAACACTTTCTAATGAAAAACAGGAATGTTAAAGGGGATTCTTTAAGAATTCTAATATCTCTGGGTGGCTAGGTGGCACAGTGGATAGAGCACCGGCCCTGGAGTCAGGAGTACCTGGGTTCAAATCCGGTCACAGACACCTAATAATGATCTAGCTGTGTGGCCTTGGGCAAGCCACTTAACCCCATTTGCCTTGCAAAAACCTAAAAAAGAAAAGAATTCTAATATCTCAAGGGATCAGAGAGGTAGTCAATTGAGGTAGAGGACACATACTTAGTTTGCTATGTATTGAAGATAAAAGGAAAAAATGTTTAATGTGGGGGAGAGGATGTAGTGAGGGAATATGAGAAAAAAGTGTTAAAACACATAATTGAATTGAGTAAGTAGAATCGTATGCCAAGGAGTGGGAAGAGCAGGTGTCACTTTTAATTAACTTTCATCTAACTGGTAAAAGGAGAACAAAGCATACAAACACATACACACACACACACACACACACACACACACAGACACACAGAGTTTGATATAAAAATGCTTTTAGCTTAGCAGAGAAATAGAAAAAGAAATTAGGGAAAGGTAAATAAGAAAGAAGTAAGAGTCATTGAGGGTTTAGTAATAAGCAAAACTAACAAACTTGGAGAGGGAATAGAGAAGAGAAGGCTAAAATAAATAGGAAAAAGTATAGAAAGAGAAAGTGTAAGAGAATAGAATGAACAGATTTAACAATTATAACAGTGAATGTGAATGAGATGAAAACTATAAAATGCAAGGTGTTAGCAGAATAGATAAAAAACAAAATGCAACAATACATTAATTACCAAAAAAAAAACTCCATTGAAACATGAAGACCAAGAGTTTGGACTTGATTATATTATTCCTCAGATGAACTCAGAAAGGGAATAACAGTTGTGATTTCAGACAAGAAACAGCAAAAAATAAACTGATGGATTGGATTGCTTGATGCAAGAATTCTGAACTACAGTAGGACTGAAGCATTAAGTCTAGAACTAAAATGGGAAGCCTCTAGGAGTCAAAGACATCTAGATTGCTTAAGGAGGCATTAATTGACCCAAGTGAAAAAAAAACAGGGTGAGTTAAATTTCCTGCTGATCAGGTTTGGTTTTGAGCCTCAGAGTGACCATTGCATTTCCAGTCTGGGCAAATATGGAGACACAGATTCAAAAACAAAATAAATCAAAATAAAACAATTGGCAACCACCAATGTTTAAAATATACTGAACATTCATCTTTTTTGTTAATAGTTAAGCACAGTTTCACAAGGTAAGTCACCTTGGGTTTTTATCTTGAACTCTTTTACTTTTTCAAAACACTTGTTTAACAATTGTATTTGTAGAACCTATATAGGATTACTCAGTGTCAAGAGGAAAGGGAAGGGAAGGGAGGGAGGTAGAAAAATGTGAAACTCAAACTCTTACCAAAAAAATGGATGTTGAAAACTATCTTTACATGTAATTGGAAAAAATAAAATAAAAATACAAATTTAAAAAATTCCATTTCATTTTGTGATTTCTGATGAGTGAAAAATAATCATTTTTCTGTTAAGCCAATAAGAATAATGTAATATGAACTAAACATTGACTCTAAAAATTCTGTAATACTATTTATAAAAAAATAGAGGAAATGCAATTTTAATTAACCTGTGGTCTAGACAAAGCAGCTAGGTGATACAATGATTAAAGTTGCCTGGAGTCAGAAAAACTCATCTTCCTAAGGTCAAATCTGACCTGAATCAGTTAACCCTGCTTGCCTCAGTCTCCTCATGTATCAAATTAGCTGGAAAAGGAAATGACAAAACACTCCAGGACCTCTGCCAAGAGAACCCCAAATGGGGTCACGACGAGTTGGACATGACTGAAATGGCTAACTAACAATAACATGGTTGAGATCACCAAGAAAGTAAATAGATAACAGTTCTATCATTTAGTAGCAAAGAAAGATCATTCGTAGCTTCCAGTGTGCTCCCTCCAAACTCATTCACTTCTCACTATGTTAGGGCACAAGAGTTATAGTAGTTCACCCAGAGGCTTGCAGTGCAGTACACGTCTCTCTCTACCCACCCCTCCACCCCAAGTGCTGTGGAATAGCAAGAGGCAAAAACTTGTAAGCTTGGATCACCAGAGCAGCCTCTAGAGAACTGAAGAGCAAAGAGAAACAGCGAATGACAGAAAAATGTGGGAGTGCAATATCCAGAAGTAAAAGATAATCTGGAAGAAGAAATGCAAAAAAAAGTGAAAAATACTGAAATAAAACATGATCATATTGCCAAGATATGACTACTGAATATATGTAGAGTTGGACACAACTCAACAACATTTCATTTTGGTCTTAGTATCCTTAATACCTCACACAATTCCCTGCATACTTTGTAAACTTAGTAAATGTTTGTTGAATTGTCTTGACATGGTTGGAGAAATTTGGATGGAGTGGAATGTATTAGAAGGGTGGTAAGCCATCAGGAAAAAAAGAGAATGGATGGGATTTTTGGTCCTTTGTGCCGAACCATCATTATCGAAATTATTAGTATTTTAGAAGGCAATAAACATTGTTCTAACTCAGTTATGTGGTCCTCTGCGCTAATAATAATTATAGTCATTTCTACTTAGGATGCCAACCCATTGGTCACCAAGCAATCATTGGTGAATAACTCATTACCTCTGAGTACAGACTTCATTATTTCTCCAGTTTGCTTCAATCATTTCATTCTGTTCCGGAGGAATACTTCCATCCAACACAGGAAAAGACCAGTTGAGCTTGGAGTTTCTGCTTGTAGAGCCAGAAGAAGCCCTGTCTTGTATGAGCCCAACCATTCCCCTAAGCTGTGTGTTGCACAGCATCTGGGAATTCTTCCAGACTGAGCTCTTATTTTGCCTCGGAGTCATCAGGTTACAGGTGAGAGCTCTTGCTAATCTTGGAAACAAGTAGATATTAGCATCTAAGAAGGGCTTTTTCAGAATATACATCCACATGATATCTGTAGGAAGTCACAAGAAATAAGGCAGAACTTACAGTTTTAGAGGGAGCAGGACATACTCAGTCCAGGTCCTGACCCACAAAGCTACCAATCAACCCTTGACCCAACTACTAATAGGTCCAAAATTCCAGCAATCTGTTCAGTCATCTGTCTATGGGGCTAGTCAACCAGGGTGTTCCAGACAATCAGGTCCTATCTATGTTCCCAGTTGTGCTACTGGCACAAGTTCAAAGACTGGGATTTTTCCATTTTTCTCCTGGCACATGTTGTATTTCACTTAGTCTTCTTTATCATCATAGGAACAGGGGAAGATGTTGAGATATAAGATTTGAAAGGAAGGGAGACAAACTCAATAGGAAGAAGGGGAGGGAGGAAGGAAGGAAGGAAGGGAGGGAGGGAAGGAAGGAAGGATGGAAGGAAGGAAGGGAGGGAGGGAAGGAAAAAGAGAGGGAAGGAAAGAATAATGAAAGGAAGGAAAAAGGGAGGGGAAAATGTAGATAAATTTCATGGTTTCCTCTACAAATCCCTTCTATAGTGCTGATGAATATAGATTTGCTACCCAAGTACCATCATTCTGCTTCTCAATTCCTTTATGTATAAAATGAGGATGTTGGATTCAGTGACCTCTGGCATCCCTTCCAGATCAGTGTTTCTAGAATCTTAGGATATGAGTCCTATCAGTCCCTCCCCCACTTTCAAGGACTAATTTATCCTAGGTCACTGTATCATATTCATCAATCTCATGGTCAATTTACTATTTCTTATTATTGGTTTATAATTTTGCTATTTCACAATGTCCCTAAATATTTTAGTTATTTGTCTTTAAAACATTATTTTGGGGTGGCTAAGTGGTGTAGTGGATAGAGCACCGGCCTTGGAGTCAGGAGTACCTGGGTTCAAATACGGTCTCAGACACTTAATAATGACCTAGCTGTGTGGCCTTGGGCAAGCCACTTAACCCCATTGCCTTGCAAAAAAAACTAAAAAAAAACCCATTATTTATATAACTGGGGCAGCTAGGTGGTGTAGGGGATAGAGCACCATCCCTGGAGTAAGGAGGACTTGAGTTCAAATCCAGCCTGAGACATTTGACATTTGCAACCTGTGTGAACTTGGAAAGTCACTTAACTCTGATTCCCTTACATTCATGGCTATCTTCAAGTGTCCTGATTCATATCTGGCCACAAATGGATCCAGAGGAGAAAGTGAGGTTGGTGACTTAGCACAGCCCCCTCACTCAAATCCAATTTGCATGTTTGTCATGGTGTCACCTCCCTCATGTCGTGGTCTTTTTTGAGAATGAAGGATGAACATCATCATCATTTGTACAACTTGTTCCCCTGGTTCTTCTCATTTCACTCTGTATCAATAACCATTTTCTGCATCCCTTAGACCATCCCCTTCATCATTTCTTTAAAAAAAATAGTCCATCATATTCATTTATTTTGCCATTTGCAAATTTATGGGAACTCCAAGAGTTCCCAGTTCTTTGTGGGGTCTGGATTCAAAAAGGTTCATTTTTGATTCATTGTTTCTGGGACCTTTTGGCAAAATGCCATTTCCCTGTTTATCTCTGTTAATTAAGTCTATTTTGAAGGCAAACAACTGAAAGATCCAGGAAAATAGATCAGAAAAATCATCAACCATTATGCCAAAAAAATTCATGATGTTGTGTCCTACTCTCCTCTTGAGAGAGAGAGTTGATAGTCTCAATAATACAGATTCAGATTTTTTAAAACATGGTCAATACAGGAAGCTGTTTTGTTTGACTTTCCAAGCTTGTATTAGGAAATTCATTTTTCTTGCTTTCCCACTGGGGAAGGAGAGAAAAGATTGATTTTCATTTGAAAAGAAACTTTAAGAAATACTGGTAAAATCTATTCTTGTCAAGAGGAAACTCTTCCTCCTCCCCTGAACCAACCTCCTTCCCACCTTTCAATTTTATATTGTAATGTCTGTCTGGGTCCAAACAGTTCCATAACCCTTGGAGCTAAGTGAGATTATTAGCTTCATAATACAGTTAAGGGACCTGGAGCAGCTAGATATTCAATGATTTAACCAGAGTGTGAGGGCAGATTTGAAGCCAGGTCTTCCTGACTTTAGGCTATCTGCTGCATCACCCAATTGACGGGGAAAATAAGCACATTGATGGTGGTCACGAATAAGTCCAATCCTTCTGGAAAGCAATTTAGAATTGGACACAAAAACGTTATTGAACAATGCATGCCCTTTGATACACATTTCTACTAACACTGCATTTCAAAAGATCTAAGAAAGGAAAAGTTCCTTTATATACAAAAATATTGATAGCAACTCTTTTTGTGTCGGCAAAAACTATAAACTAAGAGGGTATCCATCGATTGGAGACTCATTGTGCTACATGAATGGAATGCTGTGCTATTACACTTCTGTAAGAAAGGCAAGAAAGAATGATTCCAAAGAAGTATGAAAAAGACTTGAAAGAACTAATGTAGAGAAAATTCAGAAGAATGACTTAGAGTAGAACATCAAAAAAATTAATCAATATGTAAAAAATGAACAATTTGGAAACACTTAAAAACTCTAAGCAATGAAATGATCGACCGTGATTCCAGAGGACTCATTCATAATTTGACCAACTTTGCCTACCTGTCACAGTCACTGGTGATACAATGGATAAAGCACCTAGTCTGGAGACGGGAAAACTTGGCCTCAAATCTGTCTTCAGACTCTATGGAAGTCATTTAAACTCAAATTTCCTCAGACAGAGAAGAATGCTCTCCAACTTCTAAAGAGATGTGGAATGAGAAATGCAGTTTTGGATATGATCGATGTGGGAATTTATTGTGTTTATGTATTTCAGAGATTCCTTCCTTCCTTCCCTCCTTTCTTCCTTCCTTCCTTCTTCCCTCTTTTCCCTCTTCCTTCCCATTTCCTTTTCTCCTTTATTTCTTTCTTGCTTCCTTCTTTCCTTTTTTCCCCCTTCTTTCTTTTCAGTAGTTGGGGGAAGGTGGGAAGGGAAAAATAATTATTGAAAAAATAACAAAATAAATTCTAAGGGAAAATTAAAAGAATTAATACAAATAAAATAATGTAGACTAAATACAAGATTAAAAGGGAGGATATTGGCACTTATAAGAGTGGGGAATTAGAAAGTTTGAACTGTTTCTTGAAAAGAGGGATTCTGGGTAGTAGAGGTAAAGAGGGAGTACATTCCTTGCACAGGCATGAGGAGGGAAAGTGGAGTGTTCAGTGTAAGAGAGAGAGAAGGCCAGTTTGGTTAGAACCCGGAGGGGAAGTCATGTCCAATAAACCAAGAAAGAGAGAGTAAGGCCAAATTATGGCGGGCTTTAAAGCATGAAGAGAGAAGTTTACATTTTAAGGAAAATCATTTTGGAAACAGAGTTTAACTTGGATCAAAAATGGAAAAGAAATAGGGCAAAAAGGCCAATTATAAGACTGCTCTAGTGAGCTGGGTGAAATGTGATGAAAGGCTAAATAAAGGTCACTTTCAACTGATTAAACCAAATAAGAGTGAACAGAGGGTTGTCCTGGATATCTGGAACATCATGTACTGAATGTTATTGAAGGGAGGAGAGCTGAGCATGTCCTTCTTTGGCAGAATTTTGGCCCCTCAGAGCATTGGTAGAGGGCAGTGGATAGAATCCTGCCTCGATTTAGGAATCAGGAGGGTCTGGATTCACCTCCTGGACTTTCAAATAGATAAGAAGGGGTTGGGGTAGGGCATACAATTTTACTTTAATATGTTAATTGTATCTTTAACCAAAGGGAAATATGAAAATCCTTTATGCCCTTTCGATGACACAATCTTTGGGGCACGTGGCCAGTACCTGATTTGACTTTTTGTGTTTTTGTTGTTTTTTTCTTGATTAACCATGTGTGTTTTGGGGAGGAATTTTAGTTGGTTTGTTTTGTTGGTTTGTTTGGGTTTTGTCCCAATGGTGGGGAAGATGAAAGACAAAATGAATTTTTTATTGATTTAAAAAAATTACATATAACTTTTTTAAAAACCAAAAATACCTAGTTTATAAACTATTAAACTATTCCTTATAGTTAAACCAACTATAAGATGGTTACAAAAATCTACCTTTTTTAAGGTTTTTTGCAAGGCAATGGGGTTAAGTAACTTGCCCAAGGCCACACAGCTAGGTAATTATTAGGTGTCTGAGGTCACATTTAAACTCAGGTCCTCCTGAATCCAGGGCTGGTGCTCTATCCGTTGCGCCACCTAGCCAACACCCAAAAGCATATCTTTGAAAAGGGAAAAAAAATGGGGATATTTCCACAAGTCCAACCCTGTCACTTACTACTACTCCTAATTGCTAGCATCTACATAGTATTTTGATGTTTGCAAAGTACTTTGCATATGGTACCTCACAAAACCATTAAAAGTATTTTATAGACAGCAGAAACTGAGGCTGAGAAAGATCAAATTACTTATTCAGATTGACAGAGCTAAGTATTTGATAGGATTTGATTGCAGGTTTTAGTGAATTCAACCCCAGTCCTTTATTCATAGCATCACCCAGTTGACCTAGAGAACATCATCTTGTGCTTCATCTGTAAAGTTAAGATGGTGGATTACATGGCCTCTATTTGAATGATCTTCCAGCTCCCTATCTATGGCCCCATGATCTACAAAATGGAGGCATCAGAAAAGCTTGTCTGGCCTAGGTTCCCTAAGCTTCTGCCTAGCCCTAAGGAGAATATAAAAGTTTCCTTGAAGCTTGACATTACCAAAGAAGAAAATAAAATCTAAGATCCTGGCAACTGATCCATCACTTCCTGGCAAATAGAAGGAAAAGAAATGGAAGCAGCGTCAGATGATATTCTTGGCCTCAAAGAATCCTGCAGATGATGACCACAGTCGTAAAAGGAAAAGACACTTGCTCTTTGAAAAGAAAACTCTGCTACATCTGGCCAGCATACTACAAAGAAATAACATAGGGGTGGCTAGGTGGCACAGTAGATAGAGCACCGGCCTAGGAGTCAGGAGTACCTGGGTTCAAATCCGGTCTCAGACACTTAATAATTACCTAGCTGTGTGGCCTTGGGCAAGCCACTTAACCCTGTTTGCCTTGCAAGAAACTAAAAAAAAAATAACATAGACAAGCTGCATAACCTTGCCAACCAAGTTTATATAATCAAAGCTAGAGTTTTTCGAGTGTGAGAGTCTGGCTATAAAGAAAGCTGAAACAGGTAGAATTGATGCTATCACGTTGTGGTGCTAAAGAAGACTTTTGAGAGTCCCTTGGACAGCAACAAGTTCTAATCAGAAAATATTTAAAGAAATTAAGTCAGGATATTAAATCAGAAAGGTCAAATATGAAGCTGAAACTTAAATATTTTGACCACATAATGAGAAGATGGAATTCATGGGAAAAGACCCTAAGGTTGGGAATGATTGAAGGCAAAAGCTAAAGGGAATGGGAGATGATGAGATGGAGAGATAGTAACATGGAAACACCCAACATGAACTTGGACAGACTTCGAGAGGCAGTAGAGGATAGAAAGATCTGGGGTGCTATGGCCCATGAGATCATGATGGATACAGCTGAACAGCATCATCTCTCTCTTTTTGTACAGCATGGTTTTGGAAAAGGGAGAGAAAACTGAGTTAACTTTTGTCTCTATTAATTTCTGACTGTGTCTCTCCCTCCATTATTTAACCACCTTGATCAGCTCCCTTGAACTTAATCTGAGAGGATACACTGTAGTAGGAGAAGTGTTGGTGATCTTGGAGACAGGAGACTTGGGTTCAAAATGGCTTTGACACTCACTATCTATATGGTCAAAGCGCTTCACTCTCTGGGCCCGAACTTACTCATATGGACTACATAATCTCAAAGTTCCATCTAAGTTCTAAATCTGTGCTTCTCTAGTCCTGCAATCTCCTTCTGGAGATGAAAATGAGAAGGTTGAATTCTATGACCTCTGAGATAAGTTCTGCCAAAAATCTGTGACCTTAGCATTCTATGTTCCCCCATGTCATAGACAGGCTGCAGTCTGGATTGGTAGGAGGAGAAAGTTCTCTCTGCTGATGAAATTTCAGCTCTTTCCCATATTTGTATACAAGATTGACATCATGCTTTTCCTGCCTTGTAGTCATAATCTTTGATCTGCTCCTGCCTCTAAAAAATCCTAGCTCATGACAGGTCATCCGTGCACACAGCCATGATGGATGTGGAGACATACCCTTGGAGTCAGAAGGAGTCTCTGAGATAATCTATTCTCTGGGTGACAAATGTGACACCATCACCACACTAAATGTGAGACCATTCATCACACTAGGAGGAATGAACAGAATTGGGATAGAATCCTCCAAATTCAGTCTCAAATGTTGAATCTAATTGTGTGACCGAGCTAGGAGATGGAAGAGATAGAGAAAACACTGCACCTGGGGGCAGGAAGACCGGAATTCCAATATAGCCTCAGACACTTACCAGCTGTATAACCCTAGGCAAATCATTGACTCTCTAGCTGTCTCAGTTTCTTCAACTATAAAATGGAGATAATAGCATTTACCTCCCAGGGTAGGTAAGGACCAAACGAGGTACTCTTTGTGAAGGGTGCCTGGTACGTAATAGGAACTATGTAAATGCTAATTTTATTACTATTATTATTATTACCCTCTCTGGGTCTATATTGCCTAATCTGGAAAACTGCTATGAAAAATAGCACTGACTTCACAGGGTAGTTGTAAAGAGCAAACGGGAAAATATCAGATTAATATATTTGTACGGATGTGTGGAGGTGTCTATATATTTATATGTGTAGGTCGATATCTCTATATGTGTAGTTAGTATGTAAATATAGTGTAAATGTGTAAAATATTAAATGTTAATGATTCTTATTATCTATTAATAATATCAGTTCTTATGTCTTAGGATGTAAAGTTGGTGAGAAATCTTAGACATCATTTGGTTCAGGAGTTTCTAAACCAGGTCCTTTGACTCTGGTGTGGGCTGTGTGCAACCCTGCTCGTGTTTCTTCTCTTCTCCACCTATTATGATACTAAATGACCCAGAGAAAGAGTCTGTGTACATAATGATGAATTTTCTCTTGCAGAGATGGTGCCTCTGGTCCCCAAGCAGATGAGATCATCTGAGCACAGCCAACATCATAGAGAAAGAAGATAAGCCAGGGGAGGCAGCAAGAATGTCCAGCCGACCTTCCCCTGAGTTTCTCAGCCAGAAGATCAGAGCCAAGAGTGGACTCCAAGTCCTCAATGCTGGGACCCAGACTTCTTGCATTCTCCCTGGAGAATGGAGTAAGCATCGCATCATAGAGTGAGGGACTTGGAAACCATCCAGACTCATTGAATAGACTAGACTCTACTATATAGAACAGTTTGGAACTCCCAGAGAGCAGGAGGCTTTCCTTTTGTCTCTGAACCCAGTGCTTGACCTATGATAAATGCTTAGTAAGAGCTGGTTGATTGACGGATACCCTCATTTTCCAGAATTATATATATAGAATCACAAGAGGGACTCTAGAAGTCCCATCAACCCTCTCATTTTAGAGATGAGGAAAGTGACATCCAGAGACATGAAATGACATAGCCACAGGTCTCCAGAGTAGAGTCCATAAAGACTGAGGTTGGAACCCCATGTCTTCCATTCTAAAATCAGGATCCTTTCTTGGGACCATGTCACCTACCTGGATGCTTCACTTGAGAAATGATCAGGGCTTCTTATCCTGAGTTCTGTTGAATTTTAATAACAGGTTTTCTATAGACTTGGTTTCCTTTTTCACTCTCCAGAAAAAAGAAATAGAATTAAAGGGATCTGATTGCTATTTGTTTGAAAATTTTACAAAGTTTCTACTTTTAATAATCCTAGGGAACTGCACTCTAAATACTAGTCAGAATATCTCAGCATGTATAAAAATATTCAAACCAAATTCCCATTATAATTTAAAAAGGCACTAAACAGATTATGCTTCAGTCACAAATTAGCCTCTAATTTGTTTTCAATGCCATAAATTTCTGCAAATGGAAAAGTGGCTCTTTCCCTACTTTCTCTTTCCTCTATGTGTCTGTATCTATATCTTTCTCTCCTCTCTTTTTCTCTCTTCTCTCTGTCTTTCTGTCTCTTTCTCTGCATGCCTCTGTCTCTGTCCACTTTCTGTTTCTCTCTGCCTCTGTGTATCTGTCTCTCTCTGTCTCTGTCTCTTTCTGTCTTTATGTTTCTCTCTCTCTCTCTCTCTCTCTCTCTCTCTCTCTCTCTCTCTCTCTCTCTCTCTCTCTCTCTCTCTCTCTCTCTCTGCTTCTTCCTTCACCCAGCTTCAGCCAAAATGAAGAGCTCAAGCTATATCCTTTGAAAATTGTGACACTACTGGCAGAAATTCCTCCCTCTTTTCCTTCCTTCCCTCTAACTGATCAGAGCAGAGGAGAGGGCCATTGGAGGGTAGGGGGAGACAGAACAAAAACTATAGACCAAGATCATTAATGAACTTTGACTCAATTTTTTTTAAATCCTCTCAAGAAAAAAAGGGTAAAAGAGGAATTGGGTTTCCCAGGAGACAGAACCCAGACAATGGTGATAATGTGTTCTTGATATTATATAAAAGAAATAACACACCAACAAAACAAGATGCCCTCTCCCAAAATCTCAGGACAAGTGATGCTTTTTTTGTCATCTTGTGTCTGCAGACTACTTGGCAAAGGCCCCCTACACACACACACACACACACACACACACACACACACACACACACACACACACCATATGTTTCTTGGTTTTGCTCTCCAGCCTATTTTTTCCTCTTCATGGATAGAGAGATACTCATTTCTATTTTCCCCTTCTAACTTCTTAAGTAGAAAATTCTCAGTGTTTTTGAGGGGGGGGATTTTTAAAATTCTGTTGCAGTGATTTTTACTATGTAAAAGTCCTACCTCCTCTGGCCATGGTCTAGTATAGATATCTGGTGCCTCCATATTTGCATCACTGCAAAGCTTACTATTTTCTTGCCTTGTTATCTATTTCTATAGGGAAAGATAGCCTTTCCACTCCAGATGCAAGTCTATTCATTTCCTTAATTTCTGAAGCAAGACTTTTCCTGTAGCCTGTAAGAAGTCTTTTTAAAACCAATTTATTCTCATTGCCAGGCAATACATGGGCAAAACAAATTGACCATTGCTTATGCTAACTAATGCACTAGAATATATAATTAGACAAACATGTCTCAATGCTAGCAATCAAACCTTATTAATCAAATGCGTGGGAACATGCATTTATGTTATCTATTAGACAATGCAAACATTTACCAAGAGTCTCCCCCAGCCCAAGAAGAGGTCATATGTCTCCCTTGGAGATGGTTGCCTGGCAAGTCAACTAATTTCTGTCATTCAGTGTTGCCTGAAAGAGAATCTGAGGAATGTTCAAGTCTCCAGAATGAAAATAAGAACCAGCCTCAGACATGATCGAGATCAGCTGAAGACTAGGGATCACTGGTGGGCTTCCCATAGTAACTTAGCGCATTCACTGTTACACCCAACCGCTGATAGGTGGGGTTTTTTTCCTTTAGCTTATGATGAAATAAAACTATGAAAATGAAAGTAATCATTTATCGGATTTGAAGGATACGGACATCATTAATATTTGTTGATAAAATTTAGGGAATATATGTACATCATTACAAATGATAGTACTCAAACCCTTATCTTGTTAAGTAGAAAACCAACCTAGGCCAGCTAAGTCACAGATTGGAAGTTTAACACAAAATGCCATTAGTTATGTCAAAGCCACAAACATTCTTACCACATAGGGAAATCTCTCTTTTTTCCTCTTCAAAAGTGAGGGATAGCTCGTCACTATCAGGTGCTCTGTCTGAGCATAAGAATTTCAATATCTTTCTTCTAATTAAGAATTTAATTAAAATCTTAAAATTGGATTTTATTCCCCCTTTTCCCCAATGAACTTGCTTTTGCTTAGCCCTGATGAAATCTTTAGCTAGAAATTGTATTTTATCACTTTCCAGAATCTTCATTAAAATGTATTTCTGCAGGAATAGAACTGTATGCATATGAATGAAGAAATTCCAGAATAATTAATGGAGGAGCTAAGGCATTACTGAACATAGATTGTTTCTGAATAGGGAAGAATGCAAGTCAAAACCCAAGGATTTCTCATGGCAGGCAAAAATAATGGGCAGTGACTCTTATTTGAGGAATCATTCGTTTAAATTAGGAGAGCCTATAATAATCAGCACTATTTTTATTCAAAAGGAGATTTACATCAGGGAATAGATGGTGCCCCGGGGATTATTTTTCTTCATTTTTATTAGCATGTAGAAGACTGAATCCTTAGAAATGGAGAAGAGATCATTTTTTTTAAAGGTGTCTTTTTAATTAACAGAAAGCAGTCTGAGTTTAAACACTCCTATTTTTAATTGACCAGAGTTCTCATTTCATATAATCATATATAAAAAGAGCCTTTTCCAGGAAGGAAGGAATCTGTCTCATTTGTTGAATACACAAAACCCTGGTACCTTAAATTCATAGAAATGTTGCCAGCCACAGTTTTAAGTCAGCTTAATGTTTAACTCATTGCAACATTAAGTCTTTAACCCCTCATCTGCAGTGTTTTAGTCATAGAGACAGAAATAGGGGGGAAATGACAGGAAAAGGACATAGAAAAGGAAGCCTAGAGACCTGGACTAGAGCTTCAGCTCTTACCAAGATCCTTGGGGCTATGAGCAAGCCAACAGCTTTCACCTAACCCAATGCCTATTGACTTGATTCATAGAATAAAAGACCAGAACTGGAAGGTACTTTAAACTCCCTCTAATTTGATTCCCTCATTGTACAGATGAGAAAACTGAGGCCCAGAGAAATTATTGACTTGTTCAAGGTCTTACAAGAATAGCAAATGGCCCAGTGGGATTTGGACTGAGGTTTTCTTATTCTAACATTATTTCTTCCTCACTGTATCATCTCTATAATCTCCTCACTTGTAAAAAGAGACTGGTTGACCACTCAAGGTCATTTCCAGTTCTAACATTCAATGCTTCTGAGAAAGAGACAAACTAGAAAAGATGGAGACAGTCATTGTTCAGTTAGATACTAGAGACGTGGGCAACTACGTTCAAAGAGCAGTTGAGATGGATCTGCCCTTGATGTTCTGTACTCTAGCATTCCATCCGAACCATGATGAGGGCTCCAAGAGTTGCATTTCACCAGAGCTATGCAGTCAGCATTCTCTAGCCTGTCAACCAGAGCTAATTAGGCAGCATGACTTCAGACCTCATGTGGCTTGAGTCTCATCTGATGTTGCTCTCTCTTCCTCCCTCCCTTTGATATGTTGGGAAGGAACAAAGATTAATAGGAGAGTTAACAATCACTGTAGGAAACTGATAGGCATTGGTGTGAGCTGGAAGACCTCCAGTGATGTCTGTCAACCAGTAGCATGAATAAAGTGCCCATTACCAAGTACTGTGGTAAAAGAAAGGCATAAGCCAGTCCTGGCTCTCTAGGAACTCATAGTCCAATGGAGGAGACAACAGGTGAGCAGCTATGAGCAAACAGTCTATCTACAGGATCAATTGGAGATAGTCAACACAGAAAGCGTTAGAATTAAGGAGAAATGGCAGAAGTTTCCTATAGAAGGTAGAATTTTAGTTGTGACTTAGAGGAAGCCAAGAGACAGGGAGAAGAAAGGAAAGACCCATTATTTCCCCAAAATTTCCATTTTGTTTTTCTTTTTATTATCTTTTAATATTTCCCTTATGTTGGTGTCTTTTTTGCTTTTATATGACATTAATTTTCAAATATATATTTTCCCTTCAAAGTAAAGCTTCCCTTGAAAATTAAAAACAAGCAAAATGAAGAGTTTATCAACCCCAACTAACACAAACTATGTCTGACAGCATACTCAACATCCCCCATCTATAGTCCCCCATTTCTCTAATGAAGAGAGGAAGGTGCATTTATTCAGCATTTCTCTGGGATCAGACCTGATCATTATAAGCATACAGCATATAATTATGATTCATTTTATTGTTCTTTCATCTTACATTATTATAGTCAAATTTTCTGGTTCTTCTTGCTTCAGTCTTTCAGGCCGTATAAGTTTTCCAAGGTTTCTCAGAATACTTTACATGTGTCATTTCTTATGACTCAGATAGATTCCTTTAGAGCATGAACCATGATTGATATAATTATTCCCTTGTTGAGGTAGCTAGATGATATAGTGGATAGAGCACTGGCCCTGGAATCAAGAGGACCTGAGTTCAAATCTAACCTCAGACAGCTCAGACACTAGCTGTGTGAACTTGGGCAAGTCCCTCAACCCTATTGTCTTGCAAAACCCCAAAATAATAATAATAACTTCCCAGAATCTGAACCCCTTTTCTCTGAGCTTTTGCTAATACAAAGTGCTCTACATCAAAGCTCAATAATAAAAGAAAACATTCTGTCCGCCATTGACCTCTTTGGGGCATATTTACCAAGCACTAGAATGCCACTGTCAAAGAAAATAGGCCTTTTAATCACATTCATTGAATTTCTTATCTCCACCAACACTCTATTAGTATTCCTTTCCTTGTTGTTAAGTCATTTCAGTTGTGTTCGACTCCTTGTGATCTATTTGGGATTTTCTTGGCAAATATAATGAAGTGATTTGCCATTTCCGTCTCCACTCATTTCATACGTGAGGAAACTGAGGCAAACAGGGTTAAGGGACTTTCCCAAGGTCACCCAAATAGTAAGTGTCTGAGGTCAGATTTGAATTCAGGGAGTTGAAAAACTTTTATAAGCACTTATTCTATTCAATACAATGTCCTCTGTGAGACCTGGGGATCTTTAAAAAAAAAAAGGCAAAATTAGGGTCTCTGCCCTTATGGAGATCACAGACTAATGGAAGAGATGACATGTTAATAAGTCTGCGCCAGTCACTCTGACAGAACTGGAGATAAAAAGATCAAAGGGAAAAGAGTCCCTATCCTCAGAGGACTGCTTCAAGGGACTAGGGTAGTGGAGAATCTGTGTCTAGGTAAAGAAATAATGAAGAGCTCTGGAAGTTTTACCCAAAAATAAGAATTAAATGTGTTCTAACCTTCAGAGTTAGTCCTAAGAAGAGTCAAAGGTTAATTTCCAGAGGTTGGCCTCAGGAAAGAACAAAACAAAAGGAGGTGAACACATACATTTAGTAACATTTCTCTAAGTTCACTAATTACTCAGCTAAAAAGAGATCTCAGCTAGAGAACAAGACCTCCAAAATGGAGTCTTGCAACTGGGTCCTTATACATTCCAGTATCTGAAAGCTAGATCTGAAAAGCTCCTTCTCCTTGAAGGAAGGTCCTTCAGTTGAGGATGGGGCTGGATATTAGACACACCTGTCCAGGAGGACATGCCAGAAGACACGGCTCCTTTCATACAACACATCTTTGTGCTTTATCAGTTTTGTCAAGGCCTCCGCATGTGAATCTTTCCCCTCCAGGATGTCAATGCCTCCAGTGACTGTCATTTTGATTAGGTGGGAACAGTAACAACTAAGAAATAAGAAAGGCTTCTCAAAGAAGGTAGCAGAGAGAGTGAGTCTAGAGGTTTCAGTTTATGGATCTTGGAGAGTATAATTCCTCCAGCTTCTCTAGGAAAATAAAGTTACCCCTTTTTTAAAAAAATGTGGTTTGAATTTTGAAGTTTACCTCAAGTTGTTTCTGGAGGAATCTGATGCTTTAAATGAATGCTTTACTTTCAGTGAAGGGTAGAATTGGAAACCCAAACACATGACTCAGAAGGATACCAGTCAAATTAGTGTCTAAAGCTTGGCCAACACCCCCAGCCCCAGCAGGAAGGACCTTAGTTATTACAAGGATTCAGACTAATAAAACTATATTTATGTATCCGTCTGAGCTTGCCTCCACTTTTTTTAACTTCAAAGGTGGATTCACTAATGAGAAACTCTAAGAAGACCAAATAATTGGTTTCCCCGATGCTCTCCCCAACCTCTCCACTTTTTTATAAATCAACAAACTGACTGAACTGAAGGGTTTGTCTAACAGAGTGGCATGGCTAGAGTACCACCACCAAGACTCTGTTCCAACCAGATCAAAGAAAGTGGGAAAAGCCCAAGACATACACATAATATTCATAGATCTTTTAGTAGTTTTAAAGAATAAGAATTTAAGAGAACTCAATGATAAATGTAATGGGAAAGAAATTTAATGCTATGAAATTATAATGCTCAAGTAGGACCCTCGATTAAGGAAGAGTTGACCACATTACATTACATGAATTGGATGCAGAACTATGGTACTATTAGAAATTATGGTTTCAGAGAAACCTGAGAAGACCTGAGTGAACCAGAGAGACATGAAGTGAGTAGGAACCAGAAGATATTTTCTATTGTGACAATAATGATGTAAAAATGAACAAGAACTGAATGATCTGTGGTGCCTAGATTCTCCCTCACTTGTCACTGCATAGAAGGCATTGGTTCTTCATCCTTGCCTCATAGAATCTTTGACTTCCTGGAAGGTTCATCTTTGGGGTCATCACCTTCCTAATACCCTCTACTCCACTGTACCCCCCTGTCACTGGCCTCTCTTTCTTCAGATGGCCCTGGATTATATTTATTTTATATTTGTGCTCTCTTCCTAGGGAATGTTAAGTCCCTGAGGGCAGGAACTTTTCAAAAATTTTAATTTTTCTAATTCCACTATACTGTTTGTTTGGTGTTTTTTTTTTTTTGACTGAAATCTATGATTTAACTTTCAATGAGGAAATTCTCTTTACCAGCATAGATCAGGACTTCTTTTGCAACTAATAGTCTTAGAACAATTTTCTGGAATATTGAAGGATGAAGTGACTTCTCCAGACTCCAAGACTTTCTGGCTCTAAGCTCGCTTTCTTCTTACAATACCAAGATTGAATTTTTCTCTTTAGATATAGCTATCACTTAATAATATTGAATTGAATTATAGTGAATTGGTAGTTGTGAAATAAAGGAGGGAAAGAACAAATTTGGTTAGAACTTGGAAGGGATAAGGTTGACATGGAGAGGTGTAAGGAAGGTGGCATGGAAGTGATTTTGGAACTGAGGTGTTACTACTCAGGATCATACTTAGATGGAGCTACAAGGGAGGAAATGGTCAGGACAATCACATGCCCTCAGTGGTAGTAGAAATGGGAAATAATAAATATGCTTAAAAAGACATTGTGAAGGATTGAGGGAAGTCTCCCATGATTACTGTATCTATTCCATCAGAGAATTCCATCAGGTAAATTTAACTTCAAAAGTTACCCCCCCCCCCCCCGGCAGTGTTCTGGAGATCAGAAAAGGCCTGGGTTAATCAGAGCACATTCTAGCACTGAAAGAAACAGTTTCCAAGCCAAATATAGATGAAAAAAGAAAATCTTGCCTACTTTCTTTCCCATCTGGTTACATAAAAAAAATCAATGTAATATTAATGCAATCCCAATTAGTGGAGAATGAAATGCAATGATCCTGAGGGAATGGATTCCTAGGAAGATATTTGTAATGGGGTTCCAGTCAGCAGGGGGCGTATGATCCCTTTGGGCACCCAGCTCTACAGTCCCAGGGAATTAGTATTTGATGAGAGGAAGTATAGGTAGAATGGAAAGGTTTCCTATGAATTCTGTAGACCTGAGTTCAAGTCCTTTCTCTGACACTTATTAGATACATAGGCATAAAAGGAGGATAATAATAGCTTCTTCCTAATTCTGGAGGTTATTATGAGAATCAGATGATATAATTGTTTAGGAAATGTGAATGTGAACTATTGTTATCATAAAAGTGGGGAGGTGGGATGATTCCTCAAACTTTGTCCAACAATATTTTCTTGGAGAAAGGATGTCTCACTGATAGGTCACAAACCACCCTCAAATGACCACTGGTCATTCTAGCAGGATGGAGTTAACAATAATGATATTCCCCTATCTCCTCAGTAGCTGGTAGAGTAGAAAGAGTGATGGATTGAAAGCCAAAGTTCCCTATCTGTGTAGTCTTGTATACATTATTTCTCCCATCTGGGACTCAGTTTTCTCATCTGTAAAATGAGGGAATTGTCCTTTGAGGTCACTTCTGGTTTTCAATCTATGATCTTAAGCATTCTGCAAATATCTCCAAGGGAAAGAGGGCATTATTCTGGTAAACTTCAGACCTAACTTAATGGACCCCCCCCCCCGTACTTCTAATCAAGATAATCTCTAATAGCTACTAGGTAGCTAAGTAGCTAAGGTGCCAGGTTTGAAGTCAGGGAGACACAAGCCTCTCTTCAGATATTGTTTGTATGGCCCTGGATAAGTCAACTATAACCTCTCTGATCCTCAGTTTCATCATCTGTAAACAAAGAAATTGAATTTGGTGGCTTTGGATTTTCTTTGAAGCACTAAATGAATGCTTCTGTGACTCTATACCTCCCTCTTCACCCAAGAGCATAGACTTTCCTGCAGAAAATGGAGATCACTTCTTCTCTGCTAATAACTTCCTGTGTGATCATGGGCACCATGGACTAGGGAAAAGATCAAAGAATGCAAAAGTCCAAAGACATCATCAATCATCTTCACACCTAACATTTATATGGTACCTACTATTCTAGAATTACTAAACTAAACTTTACAAATGATATCCCATTCTGTCCTCTCAACCCTGGCAGTTGAGTAAACTGAGGCAGACAGAAGTAAAGTGACTTTTTTCAAGGTCATACAGCTGATAGGTATTTAAAATTGAATTTGAACTTAGGTCTTCTTGACTCTAGGCTCAGAATTTGATGCATTGTGTCACCGAACTGGGTTTAATCCTGACTTGACCACTATCTGTATGACTTTGGACAGGTTACTTCCCTCTTTTGGGCCTCCAGTTGCCTCATCTGTAAAATATGAGAAGTGGGTGTCCTTAGGGCCTCCTTCAACCCTAAATGCCATGATTCCCAACAGATCCAGAAGGGAATTGAAAGACTTATCAGTACCAAAATTATCCAGAGAAAATCTTGGATATGAAAGCTTAGCAAAGTTTTGAATGGGATAATAGGTAGCTGTGTCAATGAAGACCAATGAGGAACCCTTGGGAATGAGCTGTAGGGACACAAAGGGAAAATGGGATGGATTTGCTGGGTACTGCTATGATTGACTGACCGTAGCCTCCTTTAAGAAAGATGCCTCCCTGATGCTGAGTGAGATAAGTAGAACCAGAAAAACACTGTACATCCTAACAGCAACATGGGGGCGATGATCAACCCTGGTAGATTTGCCCATTCCCTCAGTGCAACAACCAGGGACAACTTGGGGCTGTCTGCAGTGGAGAATACCATCTGTATTCAGAGAAAGAACTGTGGAGTTTGAACAAAGACCAAGGACTATTCACTTTAATTTAGGAAAAAAACTGCTATCTTATTGTCTGATCCTGCTATCTCTTATACTTCATGTTTCTTCCTGAAGGATAGGATTTCTCTCTCATCACATTCAAGGATCAATGTACAACATGGAAACAATGTAAAGACTGGCAAATTCTGTGGGTGATGGGGGGGGAAGGAAGCAAGATTAGGGGAAAAATTGTAAAACTCAAAATAAATAAAATCTTGTAAACAAAGAAAGAAAGAAAGATGCCTCCACTATGGGTAATCATGGCACAGTCTTGCTCAAAAATCATCATATGGTTTCCCATTTCTTCCTAGCCTCTTTAGCTGAGCATTCAAGTCTCTACAATCCCCCCCCTCCCACCTACCTGTCCAAGTTGCTCTCGCTCTGCTTGTTTTTACTTACTTTTGAACCATCTGGTCAAACGGACACACTCACCCTTTGCTGAGCTCACCCTCCTCCCATATTTGCCCAACTCTGTTATTCCTTCCTACTAAAATCCTTCCCACCTCCCTTGCAGGTCTGGCTAAGCTGCCCCCTCTACTAGGCCATAAAGTCCTTCCTACCCCATTAGGCTAAGCAAATTCTCACAAGAATCATACCTCTTCGGTGCTCTAAGTTTTGTTTTATTATTGTCATTGTTTGGGGGTTATGCTCTAGACCTGTGATCTCTATATAGGAACACTTTGGAAGGAGACAGAGACAGAGACAGAGACAGAGACAGAGACAGAGAGAGAGAGAGAGAGAGAGAGAGAGAGAGAGAGAGAGAGAGAGAGAGAGATTATTTTGGAAAGAAGATAGACATGTAGAGAAAAGCCAACACTGCATCATGCCCTTGATTTTCTGAGCATGGTGGCACATGTCTGTAATGCCTACTAGTGAGAGATAGGCTGGTAGATCATTTGAGATAGGAAGTTCTAAGCTGCAGTAGAGAAGAGAGTCAGCTATCCACACTAAGTATAGCACCAAATAGTGAATCTCCAGGGACAAAGAGGAAACCAGACTATCTAAAAAGGGGCAAATTGACTCAAATCAGAAATAGAGCAGATTTCCCTATTAAACAGTAGTGACTTATATCCTTCTAGCCTGGACTAAAGAGGGAGGCCCAGTTTCAAACATTCGAATAAAAACAAACATAAAAAACTGTTCTGGCTTCCAGTTAACCTCCCTAGAGAATTTAGGCTATTTCTATTGATTGAGTTCAGTGACTCTGTCTCTCTCTGGTGAAGCTAAGATAATTTGTTTCCAGGAGGAAAGTTCATTCACTTTGCATATGATCTGGTCTATTATAAGTTATATATCTTCTCTAAATTCTGTTTGCAATCTTCTTGGTTCAGTGGACCTCATTAGCATCCATTATTGGTGATGATCTTTTGTGTAACTTATTTGCTAGAAAGGGATAAAACATGCTAATAAAAGCTTGAGATATATTTTCATCTTTAAGAGATATTGACTAAAACCTGGTTTGAACCTAAGTAGGGAAAACCATTCCCCTAGGCTAACAATGTTCAGCATGGCAGAGAAATGTCATTCTAGTTTAGTACCCCATCTCTGAGGACACCACAGTGACCAGGTTCCTGACCTCTTCTCTTCCACTCTAAGCAAGAATCCAAATCACCCCTGAAGAGACTGGGCAAGATTTCCAAAATATCTGTTGAAGCCTCTACATAACCACATTTAGACAAACTCATGTGAACATACATACCATAGGCATAAGTCACAAACATACATTTAACATACCTATTGTATGTAGAATCATTGAGAACTGGATGGAACCTTAAAAACCACCAAATTCCATTCTCATTTTCCAGATAAGGAAACTGAGGCCTAAAAAACAAAATGATCTATTCAATGTCATAACTAAATGTCAAAACTAAAATTTGAACCCACACCTTTCTGATACTAGTGCCATTATGATTTCTTTTTAAAATTGTTTTTTCAACTGATAAGCATTTGATCTATCTCTCCCTCTTTTTCCCTCTCTATCTCTCTCCTTTTCTCTCTTTCCTTCCTTCCCTTCCCCCCTTTCTCCCCACTCACCACAAAAAAGAAGAAAAACAAACTCCTTGTAATAAACAAGTGTATGAGTCAAATTTTTTGAAAAAAAAAAACCAAGCCATTCCCCAGTTGACAAATGATCAAAGGATATATAAAGACAATTTACAGCTGAGGAAATCAAAGCAATCCATTAGTCAGATGAAAAATTGCTCTAACTCATTACTGATTAGAGAAATGCAAATTAAAGTACCTCTGTGAGGTACCACCTCACACCTCTCAGACTGGCCAATATGACCAGAAAAGACAATGATCCATGTTGGAAGGGTTGTGGGAAATCTGGGACACTAATACATTGTTGGTGGAGCTGTGAACTCATCCAACCTTTCTGGAGAACAATCTGGAATTATGCCCAAAAGGCAATAAAAAATGCATACCTTTTCATCTAGCAATACCACTTCTGGGTCTATACTCTGAAGAGATGATGAAAAAGGGTAAAAACATCACTTGTACAAAAATATTCATTGAGATAGACTAGGAGCATTTCCAATAAGATCAGAGGTGAAGCAACTATACCCATTATCACCACTATTATTCAATATTGCGTTAGAAATGTTCACTTTAGCAATAAAAGAAGAGAAAGAAATTGAGGGAATTAGAATAGGAATTAGAATAGCCCTATATGTGGTGGCAAAGAATTGGAAATTGAGTGAATGTCCATCAGTTGGGGAATGGCTTAGCAAACTGTGGTATATGTATGTCATGGAACACTATTGTTCTATTAGAAACCAGGAAGGGTGGGAATTCAGGGAAGCCTGAAGGGATTTGCATGAACTGATGCTGAGTGAGATGAGCAGAACCAGAAGAACACTGTACACCCTAACAGCAACATGGGGCCGATGATCCGCCTTGATGGACTCGCTCATTCCATCAGTGCAACAATCAGGGAAAATTTGGGGCTCTCTGAAATGGAGAACACCATCTGTATCTAGAGAAAGAACTGTGAAGTTTGCACAAAGACCAAGGACTATTACCTTCAATTTAGGGAAAAAACTGCTATCTTATTGCCTGATCTTGCTATTTCTTATACTTTATGTTTCTTCCTTAATGATATTATTTCCCTCTCATCACATTCAGCTGAGATCAGTGCATACCATGGAACCAATGTAAAGACTAACAAACTGTCTTCTGTAGAGGGTGGAGGGAGGGAAGCAAGAATGGGGAAAAATTGTAAAACTCAAAATAAATAAAATTTGGGGCAGCTAGGTGGTGTAGTGGATAAAGCACTGGCCTTGGAGTCAGGAGTACCTGGGTTCAAATCCAGTCTCAGACACTTAATAATTACCTAGTTGTGTGGCCTTGGGCAAGCCACTTAACCCTGTTTGCCTTGCAAAAAAAAAACCTAAAAATAAATAAATAAAGTTTTTCTTAGGATAAATAAATAAATAAGTGTAGTCAAACAAAACACACCCTACAACCTGATTTCTTCCACTTTGTGAAAGGGCTCTGAATACAGTAAGCATTTAATAAATAATTACAGAATAGAATATAATTGATGTTGGGTTTAAGATTGAATTTGGATGATATTGCTAGAGGAGAGTGATACAGAAAGAATACAATTGTAAATAAATATATATATTCATTCACACATGTCTATGTATTTATATGTGTATCTTTATATGTATTTACATAATTATCTGAAGAATTTTGGAATCGATTGCTTGGCATGGGAGACACTACCAGAGGACCACCTAGCATGGTGTGTCTTTATCAGAGAGGGTATTGTACTCAATGAGCAAAGCCAAATTGAAGTGTGCCAAGTTCCTTCTACAACACATAACTAATACCTAAATGAGGAACAGTCAAAAGAGAAAAAGAAAATCATAGACCCATTTCCCTAATAAATATTGATGCAAAAATTTTAAACAAAATATTAGCAAAGAGATAACAACTTTCCACTTTGATAGAACATTGTAATCAGTAGGATTTATGAGAGGAATGCAGGCTTGGCTCAATAGTAGGAAACCCATCAGCATAACTGGCCAGATCAACAACAAACCTAATATAAATCATATGATTATCTCAATAGATGCTGAAAAAGCTTTGACAAAATACAGTACTCATTCCTAATAAAAACACTAGGAGGCATCGGAACAAATGGAGCTATCCTTAAAACGCTAAGCAATTTTCTATCTCAAACCATCAGCAATCATTATATATTATGGAGATAGACTAGGAGCATTTCCAATAAGATCAGAGGTGAAGCAACTATATCCATTATCACCACTATTATTCAATATTGTGTTAGAAATGTTCACTTTAGCAATAAGAGAAGAGAAAGAAATTGAGGGCATTAGAATAGGCAATGAGGAACTCTCGTTCTTTAGAGATGGTATGATGCAGACTTAAAGAATCCTAGAGAAACAACTAATTTCTTGAAATAATAAGCAATTTTAGCAAATTTTTAGAATATAAAATAAACCTACATAAATCATCAGCATTTCTATATATTACCAACAAAATGCAGCAGCAAGAGATGGAAAGAGAAATTCCATTTAAAATAACTGTAAACAATATAATTTGCAAAATACTTTACATGTATTATCTAGTTTGATACATGACTGTAGAGTTCAGAGTTGAAAGGAATGTTGAAGGTCATATAATCAAAATCTCTCATTTTATGGATGAGGAAATGAAATACAGACAACAGGTGAAATGACTTGTCCAAAGACTCACAAAAGCCAGCAACCAAAGAAGGAATGGAGCCTTGATCTTCTAATTCCAAAACAAGACACTTTCTATTATCCTTTTCCTGTGATCATAATGCAAAATCTCTGCTTTTTGAAATAAACACATGGGCTTATTTTTCTTTTTTAATTAATTAATTTATTTATCATCCTAGACTTAACCAACAGCAAGTAAAATGGTCATTTTCATCTATGGAGCATGAAAAAGAAAGAGGACTGTTTTAAATCAAATTGGATCTCAATTATTTGTAATCTATATAAATAGATATTGAATATGATAAATACAAATACAATACTAATTTTTTGTGATTTTTTCAAACCTTTCTTCTGTTCTCTTCTGCGTGTTTTTAAATGCTTTGATGAATTTCTTTTCTTTCTTTTTTATCTTTTTTCTGCCCTATCCTTTCTATTAGCCCACCCTAAATAAAAAAAAAAAGGAAAATGGGCTTATTTTCAATGTTTCCAGAAATTCTCCAAATGTTCATTTTATGGACCCTTATCACATGCCTACAAACCCCAGAGATCTCTTTTAAATATAATCTTTTCAAATCATAGTATAGAATGCAAGCAAAGAAAACCGATTATGGGGAAGACAGTTCTTGAGATAGTTTGCAAGACAAGTGCAGACCCCAGGTTAAGGACCACTTCTTTCACCAGCTTCAAGGGCAGTTTCAGCTATATATCGCCGACTTCTCTGGGGCTCACTTCCCTGGCCTGTAAAATGAAGGCACTGAACTGGGTGACCTCTGACATCTTAGTCTGGGTGATCTACCTCCATCCTACTCTGAGAAGAGCCTCACTAAAATAAGAAACGAAACTGTTCAAGGCCGTCCGCCAGAGGGTGCCACAATCCATAAAAGAAATGAGAACCAGAGAACTTGACCCTTTCCCCACAGTCATCACTATTCCTTTAATGACTGGTACCCAGAGGATGGGGGAAGAGCCAGAGAAATCAAAGGACTGGAGGAGCCAGAAGAGACGGTTATTTGTCTCCTGATGCTACACATTCATTATCACTGCCCAATTTAAACAAAGCCCCAGTTTTCTAATACACTACTTAAAACTGTAATCCATTCCTCAGAAAAGGGCTTTGTTATTTATTACAAAAGATGCCTGGCTAATCTTTGTACTAATGAACCTCCAAATATAAATGACTGATGAGAGAAGGATTAGACAGAATGATGCTTGTTGCCTGGGTGCATTTTGTTCTGGGTTTTTGTTTTATTTTGGGTTTTTTTTTTTTTTTGCTTTTTCAGTAATGAGAAATAATTGTTATCCCAAGTGATCCTTTATTTCAACCACTACAGTTTTCTTGGGACATTAAGCACAGATGGATTGGAATAAAAAAACTGTGACTTGGGGGAAGGGACTCAATTCAACTTGATAGTCATTTCTTAAGTGGATTCTAAGTGGCAGGCCCTGTGCTTCATGTTAGAGATACAAAGACAAAAGCAAAAGACAGACTTTTCCCTCCAGAATCTTGGGTTTAGAAATTCAGAGCTAAGATGGGACCTTAGAGGATATTGAGTTCAGCCAAGGTCATTATTCAAATGATGAAACTGAGACTTAGAGGTTAAGAGATTTGCCTAGGGTCTCACAGCTGAGGCAGAAAGCACATTTAGTCCCTCCTAGGTTCTAGGAAATTCAATAGATATACAGATGAAGAAATACAAAATGATCCCAAGAGAAAGTACTGGGGACACCAGAGCTATAGATTAGGTTAACATATTCTCGAGCTTTATGGAGTGAGAAAATGCAATGACTATTTCAAACTATTAGACTGATTTTTTTAAAAAAAAAAAGCTAATTTATTTTTAGGCAGTATTCAGTTTTCATATCTCAGTCACCTTTGCCATTTGGTACAATGTCAAGATCAGTGGGCCTCTCCCCCTGTTAATTATAAACTCTGAGAGAAAAATATCAGGAAGCTGGAAACTTGTCCTGCCCTCATGATGCTTTAAGTCCAGAAAGAGATAACAATTGTCAGAGAGTATTACATAAGAATGGCAATCTTTCAATTTTAAAAGGCTTGTGATAGAAAACACCATCCATATCCAGAGAAGGAATTGTGAAGTTTAAAGGGCTTATTATCTTTAATTTTGAAAAGTTGTTATATTATGTCCTTTTCTTCACTCTAATGCTCTCTTCCATTTGGATCTGATTCTCCTCTTATATCATATTCAATAACAATCTATGTTCAGTATGGTTATAAGTAAAGAGCTCATATCAGATTGCTTTCTGTCAGGGGAGGGGGAAGGGAAGGGAGGGAGGGAGGGAAAACATTGTAAAACTCAAAACTGCAAAAAATGAATGATTGATAAACACTACTGATGCATGTAGTCAGAAAAAAATAAACAAAATGGTCAAAATTAAAAATAAATGATAGTCTTCAGGAGTCCAAGGAGGTTGATGATTTCTCCCATCCTTTGTTTTAAGATATTCCCTCTCTCCCTCTGTGTGGTCAATACCATAATGGCCTCCATCTATAGGTTTCATAATACATCCTAGAGAATGAAACTTCATTCTCTAACTTATATTCTGTCATTTTATTTTAACCCTATATTTTTAAAGTTAAAGTGCAGAGGTAAAGTATAAAGGTAAAAGGACAGAGGGAGAAGTAAAAGTGCAGAGGGTGAGCATCCAAGATATAAAAAACACCTGTGTATGGATCAGGACGCAGAGAGGAATGAGCAAGTTTGTTCAACTAGAAAGGAGAATGCATGGAAGTGAATAATATAAAACCAAGATGTAAATGTTAGTGAGAGTCGCATTTTGGAAGGTTCTGCATGGTTGTTTCATATTATATACTGTGGGCAATAAGGAACCATTGGAATGTTTTGAGTAGAAGGATAATATAGTCAGAGTTGTTTTAAGAACATTGGTTGTGAGGATAATGGCTTATAGAGGAGAGAGGTTAGAACATCAATTAGATAATCTATGTCAAATTGCTTTTTTTTCTAGTTTTTGCTAGGCAATGGGGTTAAGTGGCTTACCCAAGGCCACACAGCTAGGCAATTATTAAGTGTCTGAGGCCGCATTTGAACTCAGGTACTCCTGACTCCAGGGTCAGTGCTCTATCCACGATGCCACCTAGCTGCCCCTCAAATTGATTTTTTTCAAAGAGAAAGGAGAGAAGGGAGATAATTTCAAACTCAAAATTTCTTTAACAAAACAAATGTTTAAAACTTTTGATAACATGTCATTGAGAGAAGTAAAAATTAAATAAAAATGGAAATCCATTAGAAAGCTTTGACAATAGTGTGATAGGGGAGTGAATTAGGATGGGGTGGGAGCTGAAGACAGCTCCTATCTGTTGGAAGAGTGGATTGTCAAATCTTGGATGAAGCAGCTATACTTCAGCAATCAGCAAACACTCCAAATCAAAGCTTGTTATGTTGATTGTCTAGACTTAAGAAAGTGGTGAAGAGTAATGTTAATCATGAAGCTTAATCTTTGAAATGTGTGTGTGTGTGTGTGTGTGTCTGTTTCCTTTCAAGAGGTAATGGTTAACTTCTTACTGGTACACATCTGGTTTTCTGACCAGAGAATATGGATAGCTGTGAGATATATTTGAGGGATTAAACTTGGACAAGACTTGGAAATTGAATGTAGAGAGAGTGAGGGTGAGAGTCAAGGATGACTCAAAAGGTTCAAGACCTGAGTGAGAGAAAGAATGGAAATGTCCTCAAAAGAAACAGGGAAGTTTGGAGGAAGAGAACGTAGGTCCTCTTCTGGTTGCACTGATTTTGAGATACCTAAGAGACATCTAGGGACCAGAGTTTCACTAGGTGATTTGTAATATCAGACCGGAGTTCAGAAAAAGTGACAGGAACCAGGCATCCCAGCAGCATTTGGGGGTGGGTGGGACTTGCAACGCAGAAAGAGAAGGAATCCTCTCTACAATGCATAACTGGGCAAGGTGTAGGATTGTAGCTTTGACTTGCATGTCTCAGGGGGGGAGGGACCTACTACCCTCTCAGTCAGTCCATCTCATGCTGGCATCTCTACTAGGTGGAAATGTTTCCCTTACATTAACACAAATGTGGGAATTTTTTCCTTACATTAAAAAAATTAAATTTGGGTGAGATTTGGATGGCAGATGGACTCTAAAGTGGATGCGTTGCCTAGAAAAGGTCTGTGCAGCATTCACACATCTGGGGCTAATCCTTCTTAAAGATCTACACATCCATTATTTATATGCAAATATAACATCTACGAACCATTTTAAAGAAAATCACAGATTTGGAGTGTTAATATTGAATAAAGCAATATCTCTAATATCATAAGTATCATTAGTTCTATCCCATCTAAATAAAAACTCTTTGGGATCCTCAATATTTTTTCAGGTAATAAAGGGGTCCTGAGACCACAAAGTTAGAGAACCAGTGCTGTATATAATGAAGTGCAAGTTGTCAATTTAATTCTCTTTTTCTCATCTACTTCATATATATGTAAATGTTTGTTTTGTTACTAATAAGTTCTGATTTTTAAAAATAAAATTTAACTTTTAAAATACTTCATATAGGGAAATTTTCTTCTGTCTTTCCTATGCAGCTAGACTGACGATTGAATGAGCATTGCCTTACTCCCCTTGAGAGATGGAATGAAGTGGAGTTACTGTGGAATCCCAGGTTCAAATCCTCTTTATCTTATTCCCTGGATAACCTTGGGTAGGTCAACTGGTCTTCGGCCTTCTCCACTGTACCCTGATTATTCCAAACAACTGACTGCCTATGGAGCACTGCCCATGTGCTTACAGGTCTAACCCACAGAGAAGGGACAAATCCATCTTGCAGAATGAGATATACATTTGGGGTTGTGCCAATGTGGGTATTTAACTTCACTATATATGTTTGTTGAAGGGGCTTGGTTTGTCCCTTTTTCCAATGGAAAGGTGGTAAGAGGAAAAGAAAATAAGTTCTGAATAATTTTAAAAAAATAAAATGCTTGCTAATGGGGGGGGGGATGATTGCCCGAAGCAGCCTTTGAGATGCTTTTCAACTCCAGTTCTGAGGCTGTAGGTCAAATGAGATCAAGGACTCTGTCTTTGCCCAGCACTCTGCTTTGTATTCAGTTGGTACTAAATGTATCCATTATCATTATTATTATTCAATACATGCATGACATTTCAATGTGAACTGCGTCCAGGGTGGGCACAATATCACCCCCAAAAGCTAGACTGCTCTTGTAAGTGGGCACTAGATGGCAGGAACACAGCATAGCTGTATCAGTCAACTTTTGTTTTTTTGCATGTTTTTAATGATACTTCTAGGGACCTTCAAGTTTTCAATTCTTCCTAGGTTTTATGCTCTAAGGAGAGGTTTTTCCCTCTCCTGTGGTCTGTGGATGACCAAAACACTCCTTTCTGCTCTGGAATTATGAGAAGGGTCCCCATTCCCCTGCAGCAGCAAGCTCTGGTGTGTTGCTGCCCCCCTCTCCCTGGGACTATGACCCAGATCTGAGTCTGGGCAAAGAACCCGATTCCTGCCACAGTAATAGCAAAGAGACCCCTGTACTCTTCTTCCACCCACCCACCCCCCCCCTTACCGTCTATGGGTCGAGAGCTCCAGAAGCTGCTCCTACCCCTGATTCTGTAGTCCCCCGTGGACCTCCTGGTCCAACGGAGCCAGATCTGCACTGGTGAGGCCCCCACTGGACCATGCTCTGGAGAGACAGACTTTTTCTGCTGAGCTTGCAACTTGTCCATGGCAATCTCTGGGTTCAAAGATCAGGAAACCATTCCTGCCCTTATGCTGTTGACTCGGTCAATGATGTCTAGTCCCGGATTGCTCTGCCCTGCCCTCCTCTCTCACCTGGTGCACCAGACCCTTCCCACCAATCTCCCAAGTTGACTTGGGTTAGAGAACTGTTTCACTCCATCTTTTTTGGTAGGTTCTGCCAGACTAGAATTAGTTAAGAATCATTTTTAAAGGTATTTGGAGTGCTTTGGGAGAGAGTTTGGGCCAGTCCCCACCTTTATTCTGACATCTTGGCTCCACCCCCTAAATTTATTCTCACTACACAGGAAAATCTCTCATTTTTTCCTCTACAAAAGTGAGGGAGAGACAATTCTTTAGTATCAAGTGCTTTGCCTGAACATAGAGGATTTCTATATTTTTCTTCTTATTAAGAAATTAATTAAAATATTAAGATTGAATTTTATTCCCCTTTTCGCCCAAAGAGCTTGTCTTTGCTTAGTCCTGACAGAATCCTTGGCTACAATTATAGCTTGTCACTTTCCAGAATCTTCAATAGAATGTATTTCTGCAGGGATAGAATGCAAATTCTATTCTGCATATGAATGAAGAAATTCCAGAATAATTAATGGAGGGTCTAAGGCATTGCTAAACCAGGATAGCTTCTGAATGGGGATGCATACAAGTCAGAAACTCAAGGATTTCTCATGGCAAGCAAAAATAATGGGCTGTGACTCTTATTTGAGCAATCGTTCATTTAAATTAGGAGAGCCCTATAATAATCAATACTATTTTTGATCAAAAGACAATTTACATCAAGAAATAGATGGGGCTTCAAGGATCTTTTGTTTTGTTTTTTTTTTCATTTTGTTAGCAGGTAGAAGTCTGAGTCTTAGGAAATGATGAATGGGTAATTTTATCAACCACATACAGCTTGAGCATAAACACTTCTGTTTTAATAAGTCAGAGATCACCTTTCACATAGTAATATATAAAAAGACTTTTCCAGAAAAGGAGGTTTGAATCAACAAAACCTTAGTACCATTAATTCAGAAAAATGTTACCAACCATAGTTTTAAGTCAGCTTAATGTTTAACTCATTGCAACATTAAGGCTTTAAAACCTCATGTGCAGATTTTTAGTCATATAGACAGAAAAAGGTGAAAAAATGACAGATAAAGAATATAGGAAAGGAAACCAAAGACTGGACCATAGTTTCAAATCTGACCAAGAGTCATGGAACTATGAGCAAGCCAATAACTTTCACCTAACACAATGCCTATTGACTTGATTCATAGAATAAGAGACTAGAACTGGAAAGAACTTTGGTCTTCCCCTAATTTGATCCCCTCATTTTATAGATGAGGAAAAAGAGGCCCAGAAAAGTTATTGACTTGTCCAAGATGTTTCAAGAAAAGCAAATGGTCCATTTCTTATTCTAACTCGAATATAATTTCTACCCCACTGCATCACCTCTATCATTTCCTCACTTGTAAAAATGAGATTAGTTGACCCCTCAGGTCCTTTCCAGTTCTAACATTCAGTGGTTCTAAAAAAAGGCACAAAAAGGGGGAAAGAAAATGCAGCTGTTGCTCAGTTATCCTCTAGGAATGTGGGCAACAATGGGAAAAGTAACTGAGCCGAACCTGTCTTTGGTGTCCTGAACCACAGTATTCCATCTGAACCATGATGAGGACTGCAAGAGTGGGATTTAGCCAGACCTATGAAGTCAGCAGTCTCTAACCTGTCAGCCAGAGCTAATCAGGCAACAAGACTTCAGACCTGATGCCTCAATTCCATGGCTTGAGTTGGATCTGATTTTGCTCTCCCCTCTCTTTGCCTTTGTAAGGTTGGGAGTGAAGAAGGATTAATTGAGGAGTTAATAATCACTTCCTGTTCACTTTGGGAAATGATGGCCATTGGTGTGAGATTGGAGATCTCCAGTGATGTCTGTCAATCACTAAGCATGGATTAAGTGCCCACTGTCAGGTACTGTGGTAAAAGAAAGGCAAAAGCCAGTCCTGGCTCTCTAGGAATTCACAGTCTAATGGAGGAGACAACAGGTGAGCAGTCATATTTATCTGCAGGATCAGCTGGAAAAAATCAATAGAGAAGGTGGTAGAATTAGGAGAAATGGTAAGGTTTCCTAGAGAAGGTAGAATTTTAATTGTGACTTGGAAGAAACAAGTCTTGGCAGAGAGGTAGGAAAAAACCCATTATTATCTGAGACTACTCATTCCATTTTCTTTTTTTCTTTGTATTATTTATTTTCTTTATATTTCCCTTGTATTGATCTTCTGTTTTTATATGACATTTTCCAAATGTTAATTTTCCCCTTTAAAGTGAAACTTCTCTTGAAAAAAAAAAGAAAGCAAAAACAGACTTCAAACTTAGCTGACCCAGAATATGCATATGCAACATTGCATGGAACATCCCATACCTATATCCTTCTGAAATAAGGAGAGGAAAATGTCTCACCTCTTCTCTAGGGGCAGATCTGGTCATTATAAATATATAATATATAATTAAATACAGTTAGTTTTGTTGTTCTTTCATGTTATATTGTTTTAGTCATTTTTTTTCTTGTTCTGCTTGCTTCAGGCTATCAGACCATAAAAGGTTTCCAAGGTTTCTCAGAATTCTTCACATGTGTCATTTCTTATGATATATATATATGTATATATATATATATATATATTCCATTAGAGTATGACCCACCATTTATTTAACCACTCCTCTGAAACTGAACATTTATTCTCTAGATTTTTTGCTAGTACAAAACACTCTGCATCATGTCTCAGTATATAAGAAAATATTCTGTCTGTCCTTAATCTCCTTAGGGCATATACACCTAGTTTAAGGATGTCTCTGTCAAAGAAAATAGGCAATCGCTTTTTTTAGATAATACCTAAATATGAGCAGAACCAGAAAAATACCATATACCCTAACAGCAACATGGGGGCAACGATCAACCCTGATGGACTCCCCCATCCCATCAGTGCAACAATCAGGGACAATTTGGGGCTGTCTGTGATGGAGAATACCATCTGTATCCTGAGAAACAACTGAACAAAGACCAAGGACTATTACCTTAAATTTAGAAAAAAAATGATATCTTATTATCTGATCCTGCTATCTCTTATACTTTATGTTTCTTCCTTAAGGATATGATTTCTCTCTCATCACACTCAATTTGGATCAATGTACAACATGGAAACAAAGTAAAGGCTGACAAATTGCCTTCTGTGGGGGGGGGTGGGGGGGAGGGAAGTAAGATGGGGGGAAAATTGTAAAACACAAAATAAATAAAATCTTTAAAAGAAAGATAATATCTAATGGTTTTCCATGTTCATTGAGTTTCTTATCTCCAGCAACAATATTTAGTATTGCTTTGTTGTCATTTCAGTTGTGTTCAACTCTTTGTGACACCTTTTGGGGTTTTCTTGGCCAAGATACTGGAGTAGTTTGCCATTTCCTTCTCCATTTCACTTCATAAGTGAGGCAAATAGGATTAAGTGACTTGCCCGGGATCATCCCACTAATAAGTATTTGAGACCAAATTTGATCTCAGGAAGATGAGTCCAGGTCAGATATAATTATATTATATTATATTATATTATATTATATTATATTATATTATATTATATTATATTATATTATATTATATTATATTATATTATATTATATTATATTATATTATAATTAGTATTCCTATCTCTGTGCAACCACTTCAGCATTGACTATTTCCGATTTTTGCCATCTTTATGAAGATGGGAGTTTTAGACAATGAACCATGGACTCCTAACCTCCCTATCCTATACTCTTATATGGAGTAATATGATCTATTGAGATGAATATTTTCTGAATTACCTTATGAGAAATGAGGGGCAGAAGCTCACAAAACAATTCTATTTCATGCAAGCACAGAGCCTAGAGTTGGTGGGAGGAGGGAGTAAGGCTACTTCTCTGGTTTTATTAGCTTTAACATACATATATCATTCTGGGAGGTTTGGATTCCACCAATCAGTTTTAAGTGGTGCTCACTTGGCCAATTTTCTGTAAATGGAAAGAAGAACCATTAGGAAAAATCAAAAATGAATGTTGCAAAATGTCAAGGAATAAGCTTGGCTTCAAAGAGAAGTGAAAAGACATGTTTCCTTCCTGTGCCTTTGCAGAGGTGGGGGGTGGGGATGAGAAGTTCATAGGTGGAAGATTATATGTATTGTCAGATTTGGGAGATATATTGAGAGATTTTGCTGATTTTTCCTTCTTTTTTCTATTAAAATTATATATTATAAGGAATAACATGGGGAACAAAGGACAGTAACTCAGGGAAACAATTAGGTAATATAAAAAATACATCAAATAAATTATTATTTATGTGGGGGGAAAAAGAACCAAACAGTGCGGGTAGGTTAGACAAGTTGCTTTGGCAACTGGCATATTGTTTTTCTCTGGGAAGATCAGCCTAAGTCACAGCGCTTTTAAGTGAAAAGAATGATAGTCACATTCCTTGGCTGTAATTAGGAATCATGGGTTCAGTCACTCAGACAGTCGTTTTTAAGAACAATGGAAACTTTCCATTTGGTAAAATTAAGAACTATCCCTTTTCTGTTCTGACTAGGGAACTTTGGGTCCCTGTTCTTTGAGGTCAAAGACTTACTTTTGCCTTTTTTCTATTTGTCACACTTAGGACAAAGCCCAGATGCAGAAAGGGCTTGGTAAATGTTTATTGATTGAACCATTGAATAGAGTGTCATGCTAATACCCTGGAAGAGAACTTCAGTGAATACGTCATTATTCAATATCACAATATTGAATATCGATACTCTCCGTTTGCATTATAGTGGATGTCCCTACCAAAAGACAATGAACCATGGACTCCTAGCCTCCCTATCCTGTACTCCTATATGGAGTAAATATGATCTATTGATTGTGGGTTTGGAAGCAGTCATCATACCTGGTAGATCCTTCTGGACCTACCTCCTAGCAGGGGTGTCTGATATCCAGCCCCATCTTAATTTATGGGCCACTCCCTTCCTTATTGAAGTAATGAAGTAACTTTTCAGATAGTTCGAATACTGGATGAGTATTGAAGAAGTAACTTTTCAGAACCTGCCTTCTGGGATTCCTCCCAGCACTTCCCCCTTTAAGCAAAATGCCCAAAAAGGAATACTGTCTTCTTCCTCTTTTGACTCTACAATTGATTCTCCCATCTTTCTCCATCATAGCCACCCTCTCCTTTTTAGTTGACTTTTCCGATTCTTTTCTCTTTTGAGAATGCAAACACCCTGCACATAGGGAGTGTCTTTGGTTTTGCTTTAATTTACATTCACCATGCTTAGACTAGTCCTTGGCTTGGAGGAAGTGATGAAGGATATTGTTGACTTGGTGACTTCAACTCTTCCACTGAGGTTTCCTAAGTGTTACCAAATGAAAGTCAATCAACCTAACATGCTATGCACTTGGTGAGTAGTCATTTCAGGCAGTTGCCAAGTTCTTAGCGAGTCCTTGCCATATACAATACAATGTTCTCTGTAAGATCTGGAGATATGAGGAAAGACAGAATCAGGGTCTCTGCCCTTAAGGAGCTCACAGACTAATGGAGGAGATGGCATGTTAGTAAGTCTGTGCCAGTCACTCTCCTAGTACTGGAGAAGATCAAAGTGGAAACAGTCCCTGCCCTCAGAGAAGACTCTCAAGAGGCTAAGGGAGTAGAAAAAAAATGTGGACAGCTAAGGAAATACTGAGGAGTTCCATTAGTTTGGGCTTCAAAAATACTAATAAATTAAATGTGTTAAACATCAGAATTTTTTCTAATAGGGGACAAAGTTTAACTTTCAGGGGTTGGCCTCAAGAAAGAACAAAACAGAATGAGGTTAACATACACATTACTTAATATTTCTCTAAGTTCACTAATGACAGAGGTTTAGTGGTTGGTTCTTGTTCTTTATTATCAAAGAAAACCAAAGTGACATCACTGTGAGACAAATTACAGTGGATTTGATTGTGGCTGATCAGACCAATATGATCTTGGAATTCTCCACCCCAGGTTGGGTACCAGTAGTCCATGTGAACACCTGGGGTAGGCACTCTCAACTTACGAATGGCATGTTTCCTTTGAGCTATTTCAATTCTGCCTTCCTCATAGAGTGCAGCCCCCTCACTGAGGAGGGCACCCTATTCTGGATGGTCCTGTGGCAGGGTCTCCCATACTGTATAGTCAGTTCTAAAGTTCTTCCATGAGACCTTCAGGGTGTCTCATTATCACTTCCGCTGACCCTCTTGTGAGTGATTTCCCTGTGGGAGTTCTCCATAAAATCATTTTGGCATTCTCACAATATGTGCATCCCATCATAGTTGCACTCTGTGTAATAATGTTGGAATATTCCGCAGTTTGACTAGAGAAAGAACCTCAGTTTCTGGGATCTTCTCCTGCCAGGTGAGCTTCAAAGGCTTCCTAAGATAGGAAGACCCTCAATGGAGTCTTGTAACTGGGTCCTTATAAAATTCTTCTATCAAAAGGCAGGTTCTGAAAAGTTACTACTTCAATACTCATCCAGTATTTGGACTATCTGAAAAGTTACTTTATTACTTCAATAAGGAAGAGAGTGGCCCACAAATTAAGATGGGGCTGGATATCAGACACACCTGCTAGGAGGTAGGTCCAGAAGGATATACCAGGTATGACTCCTTCCAAACACACAATCTTTATGCCTTACCAATTATGCCAAGACCTCCACAAATGTGAATCTTTGTCCTTCAGCACACCCAATGACCATTAATGAGGATTAGAGATCCTCAAATGCAAAATCATTTAGACTAGGTAAGAAGAGGGGATGCTCACAACTAGGAAATAAGGAAGACTTTCTGAAGAAGATAGCATATTAATGTTGGGCATGGAGAGTGCGTCTAGAAGCCACTCTATTCCTAAATCCCACCACTCCCATCTTAAGCTAACAAAGTTCCTGTAAATGGTTCTTAGAAAAGATAAATTCTCCAGCTTCTCTAGGAAAATGATGTCACACTTTTAAAAAAAAATGTGGTTTGAATTCTGAGGTTTGACTCAAATTGTTGCTGAAGGAATCTGATATTTTAAATGAATGCTGCACTTTCGATAAAATGTGGAATTGGAAACCCAAATACATAATGCTAGAGAGGACAGGCCGAATAACGACTAAAACTTGACCAGGACCCTGTCCAATAAGGAAGGAGCCTAGCTCCCACAAAGAGTCAGACTAATTAAGAGTTACATTTGTGTATCTGTTTGAACCCTCATCCACTTTTTCTTTTTACTTCAAATGTGGGTTCACCAATGAGGAACTCTAAGGGTTTTTTTTCTGTTCATCTCCCCAACCTCTAGCCCAAATTTTTTATAAAGCAGCAAAGTGAATGAACTGATGAGTTTGTGCTGCAGAATGGTCTGGCCAAGGTACCACCACCAAACCTCTACTCCAAAGAGCTCAAAGAAAGAGGGAAAAGACCCCCAAAGTACAAACAATAGTCATAGCAGCTTTTCTTGTAGTTTCAAAGAACAGGAATTTGAGGGGACCAAATGAAGCCAAAAATGTAATGGGGGAAAAAACTTAATGGTATGTAATTGCAATGATCAAGGAGGACCCTAGAACAAGAAATCATTGATCAAATTACATTACATAAAATGAATGGAAAACTATTCTACTGTTACAAATTATGGTTTCAGACAAACTTCAGAAGACCTGTGTGAACCAGTGTGGCATAAAGTACGATAATTTCTATGATAATAATATTTTTTTAGGTTTTTGCAAGGCAAATGGGGTTAAGTGGCTTGCCCAAGGCCACACAGCTAGGCAATTATGAAGTGTCTGAGGCCAGATTTGAACTCAGGTATTCCTGACTCCAGGGCTAGTGCCCTATCCACTGCGCCACCTAGCCATCCCAATAATAATATTTTTACAAAGAACAAGAACTAAACTATTTGTAGACTCTAGGATGGGCATCCTCCCTCACTAGTCTCTATGATTAGAATGTACTGGATCCTCATCCCTACCTCTTACAATCTTTGTCTTTATAATTGTGGTCTCCACCTAGAGAATGTAAGTTCCTTGGGGACAGAACTTTTCAAAATTTTTAATTTTTGTAATTCCAGTATTCACACTATCTTTTTTTTTACTGAATTTATGATTCAACTTTCAAGGAGGAAATCATCTTTAGCCACGTCAGTAATTCACCTGCAACTAATAGTCTTAGAAAAGTTTTCTGGGATACTGAGGGGGGTGGAGTGACTTCTCTAGACTCAAAGACTTTCTGGTTCTGAGCAGACTTTCTTTCTACTATTCTAGGACTGAATTTTTCTCTTTGGCTATAGCAATCACTTAATAACTGTTTATTGAATTAATACTTGTGGCATAATGGAAGGAAAGAACAAATGTGGTTAGGATCTGGAAGGGATAAGGTTGGCATGGCTGAGGGTAAGGAAGCTGGCACAGAAGTGAGCTTTGAGCTGAGGAGTTACTACTCAGAATCACACAGATTTTAGGGGGAGCCACAGGGCAGGAGATGGTCAGGATAATCACATGCCCTCAGTGGTAGTAGGAATGGAAAGTAAGAAATAAGCTCACAGAGACATTGTGAAGGAAAGGGAAAAGGGAGAGTCAGAAACACCATCCTCCAGGTACTAAGGGAGGTCTCCCATGAAGAGTTGTATCTTTTTCAACAGAAAATTCGGGTAGACTTGCTTCAAAGGCTGCCCCCACCTGCAGTGTGATGTTCTGGAGATCAAAAAGGCCTGGATTAAGCAGAGCACATTCTAGCTTTGAGAAAAAAGATTCCAAGCCAAATATAGATGAAAAAAGAAAATCTTGCCCAACTTTCTTTCCTGCTTTGGTTACATAAATAATCAATGTAATATTAATGTAAACTCAATTAGTGGAGAAAGAATTGCAGTGATCCTGAGGGAATGGATTCCAAGGAAGGTATTTGAAATGGGGTTCCAGTCAGGAAGGGGTGTAGGTCCTTTGGGTCCCCAGCTCTAACAGTCCCAAGCAATTTGTATAAGATCATCTCAGTGCTTGATGGAAGAATGTTTCCCTCAGATTCAGTAACTTGGGTTCCAGTCCTTTTTCTTATACTTATTAGATGTATGGATATAAAAAGAGGTCTCTAATAACTATGTTTCCTATCTCTCCAGGTTATTGTGAGAATCACATGAAATAATTGGTTAGGAAATGTGAATGTGAGCTATGGTTATTATAAAAATGGGGAAGGAGGATGATTCCTCAAACCGCTCCAGCAATATTTTCTTGGAGAAGGGATATCTCACTGATGGATATCAGACTTCCTCACACATTGGTCATTCTAGGAGGAAAGACAATAAGGATATTCCCTGTCCCTTCAGTAGCTGGTAAAGTGGAAAGAGTGATGGATTGGGTCTCATTTTCCTCATCTTTGGTATGAGGGATTTGTCCTCTGAAGTCCCTTCTAGTTCTCCATCTATGACCTTAAGCTTTCTGAAAATATCTCCAGGGGAGAGAGAGAACAAGAGAGAGCTATTCTGGGTATGATCTTCAGACCCTAAGCTTTTGGAACCCTAATTAGTCCCTAATACTTCTAATCAGGATAATCTCTTACTAGCTGCTAGGTGGCTAAGTGGTTAGAGTGCTAGGTTTGAAGTAAGGAAGACCCCAACCCTCAATCCTTCTTCAGATACTGACTGTTTGCCCAGGGCAAGTCATCTTTAACCTCTCTAAGCCTCAGCTTCATCATCTGTAAAATAAGGGGATTGGATTTGATGACTCTGATTTTCCTTCAGCTCTAAATCAATGCTCCTATGATCCTAAATCTTTCCCTCCAACCAAGACCACAGACTTTCCTATGAAAAGTAAAAATCACTTCCTTCTCTGCTACTAACTGCCTGTGTGACCTTGGGTAGCATGGTGGAAGGAAACAGGGCACTCAAAAGGCAGAAGACATAACCATCATTATCTTTGTCATCATCACCATCATCTTCTACATACCTGGAATTGATATGGGACCTACTCTTCTCGAATCACTGTATAAAACATGCTACAAATGTCTCATTTTATCCTCTCAACAACTCTACAAGATAGATGTTATTATTATCTTTATTTTACAGTTGAGGAAACTGAGGTAGACAGAAGTGAAGTCCTTTGTCAAGATCACACAGTCAATAGGTATTTGCAGCTGGATTTGGACTCAACTCTTTTTCACTCCAAGTCCAGAACGGTACCCACTGTGCCACCTGACCAGGTCTAAATCTTGGATTAATCGATATCTGTGGGATTTTGAACAAGTGATTTCTCCTCTAGGGCTTCAGTTTCTGCATCCCTAAATCCAATAATTCTCAACAAGATAAAGAATGGAAATAGAGGAACCTGTCAGTATCCACAGTATCCAGAGAGACTCTTGGACAAGAAAGTTTGGCAAAAACTTTGAAGAGGACAATAGCTAGTCATGTGGGTAGCAATGAAAATCAGGGAATGGCCCTTGTGAGTGAATTGTAGGGAGACAAAAGGGACAATGGGATGGATTTCCTGGTCACTGCTAGATATCAAGAGGACATGAATGACTGGGTGATTATGACACAGCCTTGCTCAAAAATCACCAAATAGCTTCCCGTTTCCTTCTAGCCTCTTTAACTGAACAATCAAGTCTCTACAATTGTCCCCCTCTCCCACCTACCTGAGCCAGTTTCTCTCCCCCTACCTCCTTTTACTTACTTATCCATATCAGTGGCACACCAACCCTTTTCTGAATTCATCCTTCTCCCATGTTTGCTCAACTCCTTTACTTTTTCCCATCTCCCATCCAATTCTAGCACAACTGCCCTCTCTACCAGGCCATGAAGTCCTTCCCACCCCATTAGGCAAAGAAATTTTTCACTACAGTTTGTACCTTTGATCCAAGTGTTGTTTTATTATTATCATTATTATGGAGTTGTGCTCCAGACCTGTGCCCTGGGTACAGGAACTCTTTGGAAAGAAACTGGCGGGGGGGGGGGGAGGATGGATTTTTAGAAGGTAGATGTATAGAGAAAAATTAACTCCTCATCATGCCCTTGATTTTCTAGGCATGGTGGCATATGTCTGTAATTCATGCTAGTTGGGAAACAGGCTGGAGAATCACTTCTGAGCTGCAAAGGGGGGGATCACCTGGCCACCCTAAGTATAGAAACAAAATGCTGAATCCCCAGGATCAAGGACACATCAGACTGTCTAAAAGGGGGCAAACTAACCCAAAGCAGCAGGTTTCCCTGTGAAATGGTTAGCCTGGGCTAGAGGGAGACTCAGATTCAAAAACCAAACAAGAAGAAACAAATAAAAGCATGTCTTTCTTTCCGGCTAACTTCCCTAGAGAATTTAAGCTACAACCCCTTTATTGAATTCAGTGACTGTATCTCTCATGGTTGATCTAAGATAACTGGTTTCTATGGAAAAATCCTGAGTATTCACTCTGGTTATTATCTAGTTAAATAATAATCTATATAACGTCTCTGAATTCTGTTCACTATCTATTTGATTCAATGGATTTCATTATCTTTCATTATTGGTAATAATCTTCTGTGTAATTAGTTTTTGCTGGGAAGTAAAGAATTCTAATATAAGCTTGGCATATCTCTTCACCTTTAAGGGACAGTGATTAAAAAATGATCTAATTCTAAACAGAGAAAATCATTTCGCTAGACTAAACACAGCTCAGGATTGCAAAGAAATCTCATTCTAGCCCAATACCCCATCTCTGAGGACTAGGTAGGTCCCTGACCTCTTCTTCTCCACTCCAAGCAAGAATCGAAATCATTCTGAAAAATTTGTTAAAGCCTCTGCATAAACTACATTTAGACTAATTCACATGGACATACATGTCATGTCCATGAGTCATGCATACAACTGACATGCCTATTCTTTCAGATCATAGTTGAACCCAACCTTAAAGATCATAAAATCTCATTTGCCATTTTACAGATAAGGAAATTGAGATCTAAAAAGCAAAATGATCTATTCAATGTCATAGTTAGTATCTAAGATTTGAACCCACACCTTTCTGATTTAGAGCCACTGTTGTCTTTTAAAATTGTTTTTCAACTAACAAGTATCTGCTCTCTCTCTCTCTCTTCCCCTCCCCTCCCCTCCCCTCTCCTCTCTTCTCCTCTCTTCTCCTCTCCTCTCCTCTCCCTTCTCTCCCCTTCCATCACAGAAAAGGAGAAGAAAAACAGTTTATTTATTAAAAATAAATAAGTGCAGTCCAACAAAACCCACTCTGCATACTGGCACCTTCCTCTTTGTGTAAGAGAAGACTTAGAATGCAGTAGTTTCTTTTATAAACACTTACAGAATGGACTATAATTGATTGTTGAATGGAGATGGCATTGCTAGAGGAGATTAATGTGCAGAAAGCCTACAACTGCAAGTCCATGTCTCTAAACATGCACAATTACTAGTCTGTGCAAACATACAATGCCATAGATTTACCCGGTTCTCTGAAGAATGTTGGAATGGATAGCTTGAGATGAGAGACCCTGGCACAGGCCCTCCCAGCATGGAATGTCCTCATCAGATAAGGTGCTGTCCTCCACAAACAAAGCATAATTGAAGCAATTGAAAAGAAACATGAGATATACACATTTAGAGAGGATTGTGCCTGATCTGTGGTATCTGTGGTAGAGTGTTCCAAGTTTGCATTGGTCAATTCAGCCACAGGCACACTCTAACATCTCTCTAATATAGGCATTGTACACCTATTTAAGGACAAAAGACTACAACCTATGTAAATATATTTGGTATGTAAATGTGCATATGTAGACACACAACATCCACAGTCACATTGAGTAATTTTAGTGGCCAATCTTGGTTCAGGAGAACAGAAGATGAAACCCACTTCCCTCTCTTAGAGAGGATGAGACTTAAAAGATAAGAATTCTGAATTTGTTGTCATATTGAATTGTTAAGTTTCTGTTAGACTAGCTGCTCAGGATGCATTAGGTTCCCGCTGGCTAGCCTATCTTTACCCAGGTGAACGTTGAAGGGGAGGGAGACAAGGATGACAAGTTCTCCTTAAAGTTCTCCTAGTCCTCCAAGTACTCCATTTATTAAACCAAATACAAGTGCTTAAATATCCTCCTCCGTCCCTGGTCCATTCCTACTCCTGTGGCACTCTACAATCAACCAGTAAATAATGTTCTGGTGCTAGAGGACACCAGGTGATGAAGCTTTACAGGACTCCCACAACAGTCCCTTACATATCCCCATTTGTTTTTTTTTTTTTTGAAGCAAAATTCCTTAATTCAATTACATAATGAATGCCACATAATGCCACATTCATAAATGGTATGCACAAAGGTCAATTAAACAATAGTAAACACAGCTAAGCATCCAAGTCAATTAACATACCTTTCAAAGCAATCAAATTCAAAACCCAAACTAAAAGAGTAATATTTAACATAAGTAACTGTTTGACAATTGTATCAATTTAAAATCAGAACAAATCAGGTAGCACAAATATCTCTTTCCCAAAAGAAATCAGTAAATTATATATGATTCAATATTCCCAAATTCCTTGAAATACAATTTATCCCAATTATATTTTCCTTCTTAACACACACAAATTCTCATGACTTGTTACAAAACTTAGGTGACTAAATTACTCAACTTACAAACTTTCAAATGGTATGAGCAGATAGGCTCAGATCCCAAGCACATTAATTACTTAAATTAGACCTTTTTAAGCAATTAAATTGAAAACTCAAACTAAAAGGAGTAACATCAAACTTTACCTATTTTAGATCTGAATTACACACACACAGTAGTTTTGACACTAACACAAACACAGAAACAATTCTCTTGTATCACATTTATCAAGCTGAGATTGATACTCTGGCCAGTACCAGACCTCAGAATATAAAAATATTTTCCCACCTCTCCAGGCCAGTAGAGATATGTGAAATCATCCTATTGATGATTAAATACACATTAAATGTACATATTCACACATATATTTATATTTTAGAATGTGTCAAGTAAGACCACTCAAAAAAAAGCTTTCAGAACCAATCAGAATTTCTTGAGGAACCTCATATATATTCATGAAAAGTTTGAAATAGCCAATCAAAAAAATTGAATGCATTCTTAAACAACCTGATAAAACTCAAAGTTAGCTATTCTATTACAGAGATAGTAGCCAAAGGCACTGGCTTCATTCAAAAGATGAAATCTGAATTTCTCAGTCCTAGAAAAAGTCTTCTTCCCCTTTTTTCTTAACTAATTGACCACAAAGCTTCCCAATGAATAGACTAAGAAAAACATAGTCATTGCCCAAACCCCCCACCCCCAAACCAGGAAGAAGGCATGGGGGTTCCTTGATTTCTAAAACAAGTGGGGGGTCCTACCCTTCCTGCAGCAAAGCATGCACTCCACCTGAGACACAGGTCTGAGCTTCAAAGTTCCAAAAAGAAAGATTTCCCTTCTCCCTCCCCCCTCCCTCTGTGGGGGGGGGGGCATCAGAGAATGAGAGAGAGTGTTTGAAAGAGTAAGGGAGAAAAACAGTTCCACCTAAAGATTTTCCATCTGTCCAGACTCCCTTCTTCATGTAACCAAAGGGATACTTTTTGGATTGATGTCATCCTTCCAGTTGAAATTTTAATAGTCTCTGGTTGAGTTTCTTCCTAAGCAAAATGAGTGTCATTTGTGTTCCTTATCAAAGGCACTTTATCTGGGACCAGGGAAAGGAAGCCACAAAGATGCTTCCATTCAAGTCTTTCCTTCTCCCTTTACCAGCTCCACGTTCTTCAACACACCAGTATCTCAGTCACCATTTGACTTTTGTTCTCCAGACTCATATTTACAGTGTTCAGATTTGGAAAGTTTCCAGTCCACAGTTTTGTCACTAGTTCAGGATGAGGACTCATGCTGCCTAGAGTCCTCTCACTGAGTTTCTGGGAAGTTGTTGAGGAAAAATCAATGGCAGGTTTAGAATGGACTTGCCTTACTGGATCTGTGAAGACAAAATATTTACCTTTCAAAGATGGGATGTGTCTCACTGAGAGAAACACTATATACACAGCCAGGGCTTGAATGGCAAAAATCAAAGTTGCTTGCCTTCTTTTTTTTTTTAAGTTTTTTTTCAAGTCAATGGGGTTAAGTGGCTTGGCCAAAGCCACACAGCTAGGTAATTATTAAATGTCTGAGGCCAGATTTGAGCTCAGGTCCTCCTGACTCCAGGGCCAATGCTCTATCCACTGTGCCACCTAGCTGCCCCAGTCCTTTGCCTTCTACATGCAGAGTAGGTTTTCCTTTCCACACTTGATAAGACCCCTTGAAAAATGGTCTTGTCTGCTACTTTCAAAAATTCTCTAACCTTTTTAAGGGTTACTGATCACCCTTGTCCTTTTATCCCTAATTTCTGCCTGTTACCTCTCTGAAGTCTTCTGCTCCAGGATGTCACCTGGAAGCCCTTTTTTCCCCTTGTTTGTATCTGCTGGTCCTTATCCTGGACTCCAATTAGATGGCTCTGAAATCAGTCTTTTTTCTTGCCTTTGCGTCCCTGTTTGGGCACCTTTGTTACATTCATGCTGGCTAGCTTATCCTTACCCAGACGAACATTGAAGAGGCGAGAGACAAAGATGGAAAGTTCTCCAAGTTCTCCATTTATTAAACCAAATACAAGTGCTTAAGTATCCTCCCCAGTCCCTGGTCCACTCCCACTCCCGTGGCACTCTACAATCAACCAGCAAATAGCACTCTGGTGCTAGAGGATACCAGGTGATGAAGCTCTACAGTACTCCCATATGCAACAGTCCCATACATATATATATATATATATATATATATATATATATATATATATATATATATATATATATAACAGCCACTTTTATTTTCCGTGGGAGGGTTCAATAAGTGGGGGTGGTGAGAAGCAGTGGTTTTCAGGAAATGATTGGTTTTTGTCCTTCCTTATCCAAGAAGACAAAAATGACATCACTATGTCAGAAAAATTACAGTGTGTCCGACTGTAACTAATCAGACCAATACCAGCTCAGAATGTTCTACCACAGGTTGGGCACAACTACTCCATGTGCACACCTGAGGTGGGTACTCTCAACTTATATATGTTATGTTTCCTTTGAGCTACTTCCATTCTACCTCACTGATGAGGGCATGCTGGGTGGTCCTTTGCCAGAGTCTCCCATGCTGTACAATCAATTATAAAGTTCTTCAATGTGATTTTCTGGATGTCTGGGTATGGCTTCTTCTGATCCCCTTGCCCTGGGTGAGTTCTCCAAAAAATACTTTTGTGGGCAAGCAAACATCTGGCATTCTACCAATGTGCCCAGCCCATCATAGTTGCCCTCTCTGGAGTAATGTTGGACTGCTCAGCAGTTTAGCTCTAGAAAGAACCTCAGGGTCTGGATCTTCTCCTGCCAGGTGATCTTCAGAATCTTCCTAAGACAATTTAAATGGAAGCGATTCAATTTCCTGACATGGTGTTTATAAGATGTCTAGGTTTTGTAGGCATATAGCAATGAGGTCAGCAAAATAACTCTGTAAGACCTTCAGTTTGGTAATTATTCTAAAACCCCTTCTCTCCCATACTTTCTTTCTTTCTTTCTTTCTTTCTTTCTTTCTTTCTTTCTTTCTTTCTTTCTTTCTTTCTTTCTTTCTTTCTTTCTCCTAAATACTGAGCTAGTTCTGGCAATACAAGTGTCAGCCTCACTGTTTATATGTACTTCCCTTGAAAGGACACTACCAAGGTAAGTGAACCTGTCCACAGCACTCAAAACTTCTCTATTTGCTGTAATCCATGGTTTCTCACATATAGATGATGTGGTCTGGTTGGTGGAGCACCTGGGTTTTCTTGCTGCTCACTGTTAGACCAAAATGAGCTGAAAGCAGAGATTCAATCCATGGAGGTTGCATTGAGGGTACAGTCATCTGCACCAACACTCCCTCCTCTTTGGTCTTGGTTTGTAACCCTTTCAAGTTAAAGAATTTGCCATCAGTGCAGTAGCTGACCTTGAGGCCACGTTCATCCTCATTGAATGTGTTTGATAACATGGCTGAAAACATCATGTCAAAAACTATGGGAGCAAGGACACATCCTTGTTTTACTCCATTGGTGACTGGGAAACTTGAGAGCATTGTCCACTATCCAGAACCCGGGCATACAGGCGGCCATCATGAAATTGACCTACAATACTGATGAACTTCTCTGGGAAACCAGATTTTGACACAATTTTCCATACAACCTTGTGATTCAAAGTATCAAAGACCTTGGTCAGATCTACAAAAACTGTATACAGACCTCGGTTCTGTTCCTGGTATTTTTCCTGTAGTTGTCGGACTGCAAACACCACACTGACTATTCCCCAACCCTTTCTGAAGTCACACTGGCTCTCAGGGAGACGATCATCTTCCAGTTGAAGGACCAGACTATTGAGAAAGACTGTCAAGAATCTTACCATCAATGACTAAAAGAGAAATACCCCTGTGATTGTCACAGGGCAATCTAGTCCCTTTCCCTTTATAGAGATGGACAATAGAGGCATCCTTGAATTCTTGGGGGATAACCTCTTCACGCCATATAACCTGGAAATTTCAGTCAGTTTTTGGATGAGCAATGGACCACCAGCTTGTAGATCTCAGCTGGAATAGAAAGGAACAAAATGACATTCAAAACCTCTTCTTCTGTTGCAACTTCAGTTAGGGACTGGTTGACTTCAACTTGAGGTAAACTGTCAATGCCTTCTGCACTGATTGATGATGGTCTCTCTCTGCCCTAGATTTTGATTCTAGAAAGTATGGTGATGTTGTTCTATGATGAGTAGAGACTCAAGAAGACCTGAATTCAAATCCTACCTTTGATCTATTCTGTATGACCAGGATCCAGGGATCATAGAATTAAAGCTGAAGCAGACCTCCAAGGTCATCTAATCCAACTCCATTATTTTCCAGTTGAGGAAACTGTTTCCCAGAGATTTGTCCAAAGTTAGTCATCGTCTTTTAGAAATTGTCCACCTACACATTTTGGGGCAGCTAAGGTGCATCATAGTGCATAGAGCTCTGGACCAAGAGACAGAAATTTAAAACTGGGCTCAAACACTTACTAGTTGTCTGATCCTGGTCAAGCCACTTTCCTTCTGTCTGCCTCAATGGATGATAATAATATCACCCACCTCCCAGGGTTGTTGGAAGGATCAAATGAGATAATATTTGTAAAGTGAAGTGCTATGAAAATGCTATTGCTTCCATATTTAGTATTTCCTGACATCTTTGAACTCCTAGGTCAAGACAGACAGACAGAAAGAGACAGAGAGACAGAGGAAGAGAGACAGACAGACAGACAGGCAGAGACAGAGACAGAAAGAGACAGAGAGAGAGAGACAGAGACAGAGACAGACAGACAGAGAGACACAGAGAGACAGAGGAAGAGAGACAGACTGACCGACAGGCAGAGACAGATAGAGACAGAAAGAGACAGAGAGAGAGAGATAGACAGAGACAGAGAGACAGGGAAATAGAGACAGAGACAGAGAGACACAGAGAGAGACAGAGACAGAGAGACATAGAGAGAGAGACAGAGACAGAGACAGAGAGAGTATGAGATCATTTATATTTAACATTTTTTAAACCAAGACTAATTTCACTACTTTTATCAGTTATTTATAATCTGTAAAATACTTTATTATTTCATTTGATAATGACTGTGGCCTTTAGAGTTAGAAGGAATGTTGAAGACCAATAAGCCATAATCTATCATTTTATAGATGAGGAAAATGAAATGCAGACAACATGGGAAATGACTTGGCCAAAGTCTCACAAATGTCAACCACTAAGGAGGGAATGGATTCTTGCTCCTTTAATTCCAAAGCAAGGTTCTTTGGATGGTTTCTTTTTTTGTGGTCACAATACAAAAGCTCTGGTTTTTTAAAATAAACAAATGGGTTATTTTTCTTTTGTAATGAATTGATTTATCATTCTGAAATTAACCAACAAGTAAAATAGTCATTTTCCTATATGAAGCATAGAAAAAAGGAAAAGAAAGGAACATTTTAAATATAACTGGATCTCAATTATTTAACTATATATGTATACGAATAAATAGATATTGAATAGGATAAATTCAACGCGTGCCACCCAAGTTGCTCTATTTGTCTGTGATTTTTCAAATCTTTCTGTTCTCTTCTATAAATGTTTCAATGAACCTCCTTTTTTTTCTTTTTCTTCTGCCCTATCCATCCCACTTACCTTCCCCCAACTAGAAACAGAAAAAGGGCTCATTTTAATGCTTCCAGAAGGTCTTGAATTGTTCATTTTATACAGACCCTTGTGGCACGCCCTTATGGTCACAACCGAGTGACCTCTTTTTTTTAAAGCATAGATTAAAACACATACAAAGAAAAGAAGACTGCTCCCAAGATAGCTGGATGGGTAGGCTCCAGGTTAAAGAACCACCTCTTTAAACTAACTTCAAAGTACTCAGAAAGCCACTTCAGCTACATGATCTTAACTTCTCTGGGGCTCGCTTTCCTGGCCTGTAAAATGAAGGAGTTGAACTAGGTGCCCTCTGACATTCTACTCTGAAAAGAGCCTTACTAAAATAAGAATTGAACATGTTTAAGACTGTCCACCAGAGGGTGCCACAATCCACAAAAAGAAGAGTCAGACTACGACCCTTTCCCCCGACTAGTACCCAGAGGATGGGGGAAGAGCCAGAGAAGACTCAGGAATGATGGCTGTTTGTCTCCTGATGCTGCACATTCATTAGCACTGTACAATTTAAACAAAGCGCCAGTTTTCTATTTTATTAAAGATATTATTTATTTCGAGTTTTACAATCCCCCCCCATCTTACTTCCCTTCCCCCCCACCCCACCCCCCATGGAAAGCAATCTGTCAGTCTTTACTTTGTTTCCATGTTGTACATTGATCCAGACTGAATGTGATGAGAGAGAAATCCTAGCCTTAAGGAAGAAACATAAAATATAAGAGATAGCAGGATCAGACGATAAGATATCAGGATTTTTTCCCTAAATTAAGGGTACTAGTCCTTGGTCTTTGTTCCAACCCCACAATTCTCCCTGTGGATACAGATGGGATTCTCCATCACAGATACCCTAAAAATTGTCCCTGATTGTTGTACTGATGGAATGAGCAAGTCCATCCATCAAGGTTGATCATCTCCCCCATGTGAGCACCAGGTTTCTAATGCGTTACTTCAGAGAAAAGTAGAACCTATTCCTCAGAAATGGGCTCGGTTATTTATTTACTAAAGATGCCTGGCTAATCTTTGTACTATAGAGCCTCCAAATATAAATGACTGATGAGAGAAGGACCAGGCAGAATGATGCTTGTTGCCTGGGTGCATTTTGTTCTGGGTTTTTGTTTTTTTTTTGCTGTTGTTTTTTTAGTACTGAGGAATATTTAATTGTTATCCCAATAATCCTTTATTTTAACTGCTACAGCTTTTTTGGATACTTTAAATGCAGATGGATTGGTACAGAAAACTGTGGCTTGCAGGAGGGGCTCCATTCAATTCTAGAGATGATTTTAAGTGACTTCTATGTGGCAGGCTCTGTGTTTCATTCTGGAGATACAAAGACAAAAGCAAAAAAACAAAAAACAGGCCCTTCCCTCCAGAATCAGGTTCAGACATCCAGAGCCAGTGGTATTGAGTTCAGCTGAGTTCATTATACAAATGATGAAACGGAGTCTTAGAGGTTAAATAACTTGCCCAGGGTCTCACAATTGAGGCAGGAAGCAAAATTAGTCTTTCCCAGATTCTAGGAGATCTAATAGTTATAAAAATGAAAAAACACAAAGTGATCCCAAGAGAAACAATTTGGGACACTAGAAGTGTGGATTAGGTTAAGCTTTGCTAGGGGTTCATGGAGGCAAAGATGCACAGGGAGATATATAAACAAGAAAAATTAAAACCACCTGTGTATGGATCAGGACTCAGAGAACAATGTACTAGTATGTTTGACCAGAAAGGAGAATGTGTAAGAGTGAATAATAAAAAACAAAACTGTAAATGTTGATGGGAGTCATATTTTGGTTATTTCATAGTCTATGCTGGAACTTAACTGTGTGGCCTTGGGCAAGCCACTTTACCCCATTGCCTTGCCAAAAAAAAAATCCAAAAAAAAAACCATAGTCTATGCTGGGGGGGGGGGGGGGTAGCAATAGGGAACCATTGAAATGATTTCAGTAGGGGTATGCCATAGTCAGAGTTATGTTTTATAAATGTTGGTTATGTGAAGGATGGTTTATAGAAAAGAGATCAGAAAGTCAATTAGATAATCTATATCAAATTGCTTGGTTTTTTTTTTTCAAAAAGAAGGGAGATAATTTGGAACTCAAAATTTAAAAAAAAAACAATTGTTAAATTACTTTCCATGTAATTGAGAAAATGAAAAATGATTAGGAGAATATGACAATAGTATGGACAAGAGGTGATGATAGTCTTGATTATAATAGAAGCTACAGCAATGGATGCTGGAAACAATTCTAATCAGCTGGGAGGACTGGTTGTTAAATCTTCAGTGTGAGCCCCTCTTCTACTTCAGTAATCAGCAAACACTCCAAAGCAAGGCTTGTTTTGGTGATTTTCTGGATATAAGTAAGTGATGAAGAATCATGGTCATCTCGAAGCTTCAACTTAAAAACATGGCCTGCTTGTGTGTGTGTGTATGTTTTCTTTCAAAGAGGTGACAGTTAAACCCTTCCTGGTAGAACCCTGCTAATATGATTTTCAGAATAGGGATAATTGTGAGTGATTTAACTTAGACAACATTTGGAAATTGAATGTGGAGAGAGTGAGAGTCAAGAATAACTCAAAAGGTTAAAGACCTCAGTGAGGGAAAGAAAGGTAGTAGCCTCAAAAGAAATGGGGAAGTTTGGAGGAAAAGAAAGTGGGTCCTGCTCTGGATGCACTGATATTGAGGTACCTAAGAGACTTCTGGGGACTAGTGTTCCACTAGGTGATTTGTAATATGGGACTGGAGTTCTGAAGAGATGGAAGAATCCAGGCATCCCAGCACTTTGGAGAAAGAAGGAATTCTCTCTACCATACATAATTTGGGGGGAGAGAGTTGAAGCCCCCACTTTCACATATCAGGTAAGGAGAAACCTACCACCTTCTCAGTCAGTCCATCTCATTTTGGCTGCTCTGCTAGGTGGAAATGTGTTCCCTACACTAACAAAAGTGTGAGGAAATTTTTCTTACATTAAAAAAAGTTAAATTTGCCTCTTTAAGGTATCCACTTAGAGTTGAAGTCTAGAGGAGAGAAGAAAGTGTTTGGCATAGGTCCTGCCCTGTTCTACAGCCTACAATTGCATCCCCAGGTCAGGAGCTCAGAAAGGGGCGAGCCAGGAACACTTGAATCTAATGCTGTGCAGCCTCTCTAGGGAGTCTCAGAGCCTCCCATGAGGAGGGCAAAGATGAGGGAGGTACCCCAGATCAGATGGTGACAATGCTAGCCAGAGCTACTCTTGAAGTCCTTAGACACAGAATAATATCCTAGGGCAGTGGAAGACCCATTCCCCACCAAAATAAAGATCAGAAACAAATCAAGTTTCAATAATTCTTCTAAGGTACAGAAAATCTGAGTCTGACATAGTCTGAATTCAGGAAATAAGATTCAAAAAATGTGCAGCAAAAGAAAACACTAGACAGACAGACAGATGATACAGATAGACAGATGATAGATGATAGACAGCTAGCTACCTAGATAGATACATAGATGGATACGTAGATGGATACGTAGCTGGATACATGGACATAGATGGCTACATAGATAGAAAGACTGGGTGTAGGGTGTGTGTAAGGAAACCCTCTGGTGTGAGGGCTGCCAAGTCCTTTGCAGGGCTACTTTCCACCTTTGATGTCCACCTGAGTTGCCTAACTCTCAATTGTGGTTCCAAGAAACTGTTGAATGCACAGTGACCACAGGCTGGTAAACCATTTCAGCAAACAGACTAAATCAGGTTGATAGTAAACAAGAAAGTCTCAAACCCATCAGTGAGTCAGAGGGGGAGAGCTGTCTACTCCAAATATGTGAAGTTTTTCACTGATAAAATGGCAGATGAGAACAATTCATTCCAGTGTCCATCAAGGCAACTGAAGCAAGCTCTATGGAGCCCTTAGAACTTGATTAGACATCGAAGTTGCCAAGGTCATCGACTATATCTAGAACCCTCATCAGTTGTCTTGACTCTGTCTTGCCACACTGGATCGTGATGACTTTGGAAGAGAGAGTGAGGCCGATAACTTCGTGCAGCCCCACCTCCCTAAATTGAAAGTCATTGCCCATACCATTTTGCCATTTTTCTCAAAGTTCTGTGGTGACAGAAAATGGGTGATGTAGCAGGTGGGAAGATACTAGAACCTGTTGTCCCAACCCTGAACAAAGGAGGCCAAGCCATACTGGGAAAATAAAGTGAAAAAAATGAATCAGAGGATTGGTCTAGGCAGCCTCTGGGGTCATTTCCAGACTTTCTGTGACTATAGGCTAAGTAAGATCAAGGACTCTGTCCTTGCCTAGCATCTTGTTCTGTATTCAGTAGGTGCTATATGGTTATTTTATTCAATACACGTATATATGAGCTTTCTCTAAGGTGGAAACCATGCCACCCAAATCAATCTAGACTGTTCTCCTATGCAACCACTAGATGGCAAGAATTCAGTTTAGTTTAGATGAACTGCCAACCTCAGTCAAGGGAGTACTCTTCCAAAGCCCAAGAAAACAGAAGGCCCAGTAGCCACAAGCCTAAAAACTGATCATTTTAAAGCTGTTAGGGAACTTAGAGAGCATCTGGGCTTTGGGAATAATAATAGGTTATATATGTGTGTGTGTATATATATATATATATATCTATCACCAGATACTTGCAAAGCACTTTCCACAAATTATTTTGTCTTCACAACCCCTGTGGAATGGGGATGCCATTATTATCCTCATTCCCAGATGGTGAAGTGGAGGCTGGGAGAGGTTCAGTGACTTGGGACTTGAGCCCAGACGATCCCTGATTATAAGTCTGCCCTGTTCAGGTTTTCCTGCCCTTGTTTTATAGTTGGAGAAATTGAATTCTCAGAGAGGCAACATGATTGGCCTAGCCAAAGTCACAGAAAATATATAACCTAGGGTTGATTGGAGGAAGACAGATAAGGAAGAAAAACTTGGATCTAGAGGCATTTACAAATCTCTCTCTCTCTTTGTGTGTGTGTGTGTGTGTGTGTGTGTGTGTGTTTCTGTCTTTCCATCTTGTCTCTGTGTCTGTCTGATTCTTTCTGACTCTATGGCTTTCTGTCTCTCTCTGCCTCTCTTCACATTTCTGTTTCTCTGTCTCTACCTCTCTCTGTCTCTGTATCTCTGTCTCTCTCTGTCTCTCTTATCTATCTATCTGTCATCATCTATCTCTCTATCACTATCTGTCTCCACTCATCAATGCAAGGATCGTGTGCACACTCATAGACAACACAACATCCAATAGATCTGAAAGATGAACAGTCCTTGGAGAGAACTCAACAGGTATCATAACCAATTAGCAGCCCTGAGTGAAACAAGGCTGGCAAATGAAGGCCAGCTTATAGAATTTAGAGCTGGATACACGTTTTTCTGGAGTGGCCACAGTGAAGGGGAATACCATGAAACTGGGGTAGGCTTTACATTCAAAATTCACCTATTCAACATCCTTGAATACCTACCAAAAGAGGTGAATAACAGGTTCATGACAAAGAGATTGCCACTTTCAGGAAAATGCCATGCCACCATCATCAGTGCCTATGTTCCCATCATGACAAGCACTGATGAAGTTAAAGAAAAAAAATGTATAAAGACCTGGAGCCCCTTGTCATCAATGTACCAAAAGACAAGTTTATAATTCTGGGTGACTTTAATGCTAGAGTAGGCTCAGATGACCAGACATGGCAGGGAGTCCTTGGGAGAAATGGAGTTGGAAACAGCAACAGCAATGATCACCTACTACTGAAGACTCAGGCATCTCATGACCTTCTCATCACAAACACTGTCTCCCATTTACCTAAACACAATAAAATAGGCTACGCTAGTTCTTGTCATTCTTTATCAAAGAAGACCAAAATGAGATCACCAGGTTTGAGACAAGTTACCGTGTGTCCCATTGTGACGGAGCTGACCAATATCAGCTCCGAATACTCTACCACAAATTTGGCACCAATAGTCCATGTGGACACCTGGGGTGGGTACTCTAAGCTTACAGATGTCGCTTTCCCTTTGAACTGCTTCCATTCTACTATACTTATAGAGTGCAGCCCCCTCACTGATGAGGGCACACCATGCTGAATGGTCCTGTACCAGTGTCTCCCAAGCTGTACAGTCAATACTAAAGTTCTTCAGTGAGTCCCTATGTCACTTCTTCTGACCCCCTCGTGATCACTTGCCCTGGATCTTTTTGGCGAGCTTACTTCTGGCATTCTAATGTGTCCCCATCATAGTTGCACTCTCTGTGGTAATGTTGGAATGCTAGGCGGTTTAGCTCAGGAAAGGATTTCAAGGTCTGGAGTCTTCACCTGCCAGGTGATCTACAGAATCCTCCTAAGAAAATTTAAATGGAAATGATTCAGTTTCTTGACATGGGGTTGGTTGATTGTCCAGATTTCACAGGTGGGTAGTAATGAAGTCAGCACAAGGACTGTAGATCCTCAGTTTGGTAGTCAGTCTAATACCTCTTCTGTCCGTACTTTCTTTGAGAACCTCCCAAAGACTGAGCTAGCTCTGACAATGTGAGTGTCAACTTCATTGTCAATGTGGAAAGGACACTGCCAAGGTAAGTGAACTTATCCACAGCACTCAAAACTTCTCCATTTGCTGTAATCCATGGCTCTACATATGGATGGTGTGGTGCTGGCTGATGGAGCACCTGGGTTTTCTTGGGGTTAATTGTTGGATCAAAATGAGCACAAGCAGCAGAGAACTGATCCATATTTTGTTGCATCTCAGCTTCAGAGACTGCATTGAGGATAGAGTCATCTGCAAACAGAAGACCCTGCACCAACAGTCTTGACTTACAATGTTTCCAGGTTGAAGAATTTGCCTTCAGTGCAGTAGCTGACCTTGAGGCCATGTTCATCCTCAGTGAAGGCTTTTAATAAAGTGACTACCATCATTATGCTAAAAAGTGAGGGAGCAAAGAAACATCCTTGTTTCACTCCATTAGTGACTGGGAAATCTAGAGAACATTGTTCACTATCCAGAACCCAGGCAAGCATGCCATCATAAAACTGGCATACAATACCGATTAACTTCTCCAGGCAACCAAATTTTGATATAATTTTTCATAAGCCCTCATGACTAACAGTATTGAATGCCTTGGTCAGGTCTACAAATGTTGAATACAGACTTCTGTTCTTTTTCTGACCTTTTTCCTGGAGTTGTCAGGCAGCAAACACCATACCGACTATTCCTCTACCCATTCTGAAGCCACACTGGCTCTCAGGGAGGAGACCATCTTCCAGGTGAAGGATCACTATATTGAGAAGGACTCTGGAAAGAATCTTATCAGCAATGACTAAAAGAGAAATGCCTCTGTGATTATCACAAATCTAATCCCTTTACCTTTATTGAAACAGACAATGGAGGCATCTATGAATTCTTTCAGGATAACCTCTTCATGCCATGCAACTTGGAAAATTTCAGTCAGTTTTTGAATGAGTAATGGACTCCCCACATTGTAGATCTCAGCTGGAATAGAATCGGCACCAGGTGCTTTGCCGCTTGAAAGGAGTCTTAATGACATTCAGTTGGAGCTTCAGCTAGGAACTGATTGACTTCAATTTGAGGTAAACTGTCAATGGCTTCTGATTGATGATGGTCTTTTAAGAACATTATGGAAGTGTTCAGCCCATCTCTCTAGGATCATGTCCCTATTGTTGATCCATGTGGATGCATCAACCCTGAGTAGTTCAGATGCACCATAGGTTTTTGGCCCATGAAAAACCTTCAAGGCATCATAAAAGCATTTTGCTTTGTTACATTCTGCATAAAATTGAATTTCCTCTGCCTTCTTACTGAGCCATCAGTAAGCCACAGTACTTTTTACTGTATCTCTCAAAGCTTTGCTTGTACTTTACTTTTGATGGGATTAAATGCTGCCTTCTTAGAAATGGATGAACTATCCTGCTGGAAAACCCTGTGGAGTTCTCATTTTTTTTTTTCACTTAGCAGTTTCTGTATATCCCCATCATTTTCATCAAACCAGTCTTGGCCCAGATGAGCAAATTCAGTGCTATATGCCAGATCTCTGAAAGCTGCCCACTCCTTTTCTGCTCCACTGTTACCAACTGGGTGTTGGCTCAGTTTTCCCTCCAAGTTAGCAACAAACTATTCTCACTCATTGAGACATTCTATTCTCTTGACATTAATTCTCCTAGTGTTCATTTTGCCTTGAGGCCACCCCTTTGGCTGATTGTGAATATTTAGCTTAGAGATCTGTGATCAGTCTGTGATCAGTCCAGCATTCTGAACTATATATTGCTTTTGTCACTCTCACACCTGTCTGTTTCTTCTCCTTATGATTACATAGTGTAAAAGATATCAATGGTTGCTAGGAGGGTGAATCTAGGAAGTTTTATTACATTTAAATAAATGGAAGACAGTGTTTGTGATGAGGTCATGAGTTTCATAAGTCTTCAGTAATAGGTGACCATTGCTGTTGCTGTTTCCAACTCCATTTCTCCCAAGGACTCCCTGCCATGTCTGGTCATCTGAGCCCACTCTAGCATTAAAGTCACCCAGAATTGTAAACTTGTCTTTTGGTACATTGATAATAGGGTCTCCAGGTCTTCATAAAATTCTTCTTTAACTTCATCAGGGTTCATGGGAACATAAGCACTGATGTTGGTGGTATGACATTTTCCTGGAAGCAGCAATCTCATTGTCATGAGCCTGTCATTCATTCCTTTTAGTGGGCATTCAAGAATGTTGACTAGCTTAATTTTGATTGTAAAACTCACCCCAGCTTCATGGTATCCCTTTCACTGCAGCTACTCCAGAAAAATGTGTATCCAGCTCCAATTTCAGTAAGCTGGCCTTCATTTGCCAGCCTTGCTCAGGGCTGCTATTTGGATATGATACCTGTTGAGTTCTCTCACAGTGAGAACTGTTCATCTTCCAGGTCTATTGGTTCTTGTGTTGACTATAAGTGTGTGCATGATCCATGTACCAATAGTGAGTGGAATCTTCTTTGAAGAAGTTTTTGTAGAGTTTTTTTTTTTTTGTGTGTCTTAACCACACTGTGGGATTCTCTGCCTGCTGTGATAATCAGGTCAGCAGAAAATTTGGGTAAGCAGAAAATTTTTAGGGCACCTATTCTAGCCCCGTCCTCACACCAGCAGGTAAGCAGTATGATCCTTAAAAGGGCTACTCAGTCAGGCTGGGGGCCACCAAATCTCACTTCTGCTTTTAGTGGAGAAATAAAGCTATGACCTGGGCTGCCTGTGCATAGGGTCATGCCTATTGCTCCCAGTGTATCTGTACCTGCTGCTTCATCACTTGCCTGTAGCCACAGGACTTTGAGGAATGGTTATGAGTGATGTCTTTTATTGCATACTTAAATTTGATTTAAGTGAGGAGCAGTTGCACAAAGTCAATGGCCTCACTCTCTCTTCCTAAGTCATCATGATCCAGCATAGCAAGGCAGAGTCAAGACAAGGAACTGGGATGGCTCTAGATACAGTGGGATGACCTTGGTGCCTTCAAGGTCTAACCAGGCTCTAAGCACTCCAAGGCTGGCTTCATGGCTGTTGGAACAGATTGTTCTCCTCCATTCATTCCATCAGTGGAAGACTTCATATGCGTGGGGTAGACATCCCCCACTATTTGCCAATGACTTTTGAAATTCTCTTGGTTACCTTCAGCCTAGTTTAGTGGGCCTGCCAAAACTGTTTACTGTGGCTGCTATGCATGCTACAACTTCTTGGAGTCACAGGAGAGAATTAGGTATCTCAGGTGGACATCTAAGGTGAGAAGTAGGCCTGAAGGGGGCTGGGCAGCGCTCATATCAGAGGTGTTCCTTGAACACACCTTACACCCCAACTACGAGATTAAGAGAAGAGACCAAGAGGATGTGAGAGTGACAAAGGCAAGGTGTGGTGCAGAGTGCTGGATTGATAACAGACTGATCCTCTCTTAAGCATTCACAGTGAAACAAAGCAGTGGCCCCAAGGCAAAATGAATACTAGAAGAATTGTCAAAAGATGAGAATGTCTCTGTGAGGAGGAACAGTTTGTTTCTATCCTGCAGGGAAAAAGAAGCAATTTTCAGAGATCTGGTGTGCAGCATTGCATTTGCTTGTCTATGTCAGAACACTCATAAACAATTTTTAAAATATATATATATATATGTGTGTGTGTGTGTGTGTGTGTGTGTGTGTGTGTGTGTGCATTTCTAAAATATATAGAGAATTGCATCAAAATAATGTCACAAGGATATTATAAATGGTCAAAGGATATGAACAGACAGTTTTCAAATGAGGAAATTAAAGTTATATATTATCTTATGAAAAAATGCTCCAAATCATTATTGATTAGAGAAATGAAATTAAAGCAACAATGAGGTATCACCTCACACCTATCAGATTGGCCAAAATGAGGAAAAGGGAAAATGATTGATGTTGGAGAGGTTGTGGGAGGATTGGGACATAGTTGCTTTGCTGGTGGAGTTGTGAACAGATCCAACCTTTCTGGAGAGCAATATGGAACTATGCCCAAAAAGCAATAAAACTGTTCATACCCTTTGACCAAGCAATTCCAATTCTAGGTTTATATCCAGAATATGTCATTTAAAAAAAGAAGGAAAAGTCCTACATGTTTCAAAATATTCATAGCAACTCATTTTATAGTGGCAAAGAATTGGAAACTGAGGGGATGTCCATCAATTTGGGAATGGCTGAACAAATTATGGTACATGAATACTATGGAATACTATTGTTCTATAGGAAACCATAAGTGTTTGGACTCTAGAGAAGCAAGAAATGAATTTGCCCAGGCAAATTCTTCAACTTGTAAATATTACAAATCAAGACCAAAGTGGAAGGAGTGTTGGTGCAGGATCTTCTGTTTGCAGATGATTTTGCTCTCAATGAAGCCTCTGAAGTGGAGAGGTAACAAGGTATGGATTGATTCTCTGCTGATTGTATTCATTTTGGTCTAATAATTAACACCAAGAAAACACAGGTGCTCCATCAGCACCACACCCTCCAGATGTGGAACCATTGATTACATCAAATGGAGAAGTTTTGAGTACTGTCAACAAGTTCCCTTCCCTTGGCAGTGTCCTTTCCAAGGAAGTTCACAATGACAATGAGGTTGACATTCACATTGCCAGAGCTAGCTCAGCATTTAGGAGGCTCTTAAAGAAAGTGTAGAGAGGAGAGGTATTAGACTGACTACCCAACTGAAGGTCTACAGAACCCTTGCTCTGTCCTCATTGCTATAGGCCTGTGAACCCTGGATAGTATACCAGCGCCATGTCAGGAAACTGAATCACTTCCATTCAGATTGTCTTAGGGGGATTCTGAAGATCACCTGGCAGAAGATACCAGACTGTGAGGTCCTTTCTTGAGCTAAATTGCCTGGCATTCCAACATTACCACAGACAGTGCAACTATGATGGAGACACATTGTTAGTGCCAGAAGTAAGCTTACCAAAAAGATTATTTTATGGAGAACTCATCAAGGGCAACTCATCCATGATCACAAGGGGGTCAGAAGAAGTGACACAGGGACTCATTGAAGAACTTTAGTATTCACTGTACAGCTTGAGAGACACTGGCACAGGACCACCCAGGATGGTGCCCTCATCAGTGAGGGTGCTGCACTCTATGAGTATGGCAGAATGGAAGCAGTTCAAAAGAAATAAGGTACCCACTGCTGGTGTTCACATGGACTATTTGTGCCCAACCTGTGGCAGAGCATTCTGAGCTGGTATTGGTCTGATCAGCCACACTAGGATTCACTGTAATTTGTCTCAAACATAGTGATGTCATTTTGGTCTTCTTCAATAATGAAGCACAAGAAGCAACCAATCTCTCTGTCTCTCTTTCAATCTCTGTCTAGCTGACCAGCTGTCTAGGTGGCTCTCTCTCTCTCTCTCTCTCTCTCTCTCTCTCTCTTTCTCTCTGGCTCTGTGTCTTTCTGTCTATCTTTCCTCTCTTCCCATCTGTTTCTCTGTCTCTCTCATTCATCTGCCTCTCCGAATCTATCTGTCTCTGTCTCTGCCTCTCTCTGTCTCTCTCTGTCTCTCTCTCTCTCTCTCTCTCTCAAACACACACACACACACACACACACACACACACACACACACACACACACACACACACACACACACACACAGAGCATCATTCAATCAATCTGGCATCAATCATGTCTGGCCAGACAGATTCAGAGACCTGACCTGGACAATGTTAGTATTCTGTGCTTGGCACCACAGGCTAGTTCCTTCACTTCTGAGATGACTTCCCAGTTACTCTGTAAGTATCTGGCTTTACCTAGTTAGTTATGTAAACCTAGTCCCTCAGCTTTTAGTCCAGGACTTTCTCCTCTTTGGTGGAGATCATTGTTTTGAACCTACAAGATAAGCAGGGTGGAGTTGGACCATGGGAAAGAGGAGAGCTGTCCCTCCTTTAGCATTTCTGAACTCTCAGGCTCTGGAGTATCCAGGTGGCTCTGGCTTCCAGCTTCTAGAAAGAAAATAATCCACGAAGCCACTTCTGATCACTGAAGGGAAGTTTCAACTCTAGGAAAAAGCCAACATAAAAAGTGTGGGCAGTCTCCATCATGCCCCTATTTCCACAACCTGCTTCAACAGAGACTTTAGACGAACTTCATCTTGGGTGAGGTTTGAGACTCTCTGGTTAAGTTACATCCCTCCTTGGGAGAGCGTCTTCACTTGAATGTAGTTTTCTCTGATTCTCTTCTCTGATTTCACTTCTGTTATTGACTTGGCTAAATAGATTTCTCTGCTACTTGCTGTGTATGTCCATTGTAGAACTGGCATTTGGTGGAATGGGCAATAAGCCTTGGATACAAGATTTGGGTCCTCCTTTTCCCATTAAGAAATGGTGATCATGGGGTGGCTAGGTGGCACAGTGGATAGAGCACTGGCCCTGGAGTCAGGAGGACCTGAGTTCAAATCTGACCTCAGACACTTCATAATTACCTAGCTGTGTGGCCTTGGGCAAGCCACTTAACCCCATTGCCTAGCAAAAAAAAAAAAAACCCCTAAAAACCTAAAAAAAAAGAAAGAAAGAAAGAAATGGTGACCAGCAGCAGCTAGGTGATGCAATGGATAGAGCATCAGCCCAGAGTTAGGAAGACCTGAGTACAAACCCATCCACAAAAACTTAAAACTTACTTAGCTGTGTGATCTTGGGCAAGTCACTTAGCCCCATCCATTGCCTTATCAAAAAAATGGGGACCAGAAATTCAGCCTGAACTTGAAAACTACTTCCCCTAAATGAATAATATTGAAAGGAGCATATAGACAGAATTCTAGTCCAGTCTTTGAGGAAAGCAGAGGAAGCAAGTCCATGGCAGTAATTAGACTCTCCCTTAAACAGAGGTGGGGGTGGGGATTGGGAAGGCTAAAGATGTCTTGAATTAAAATTACAACACCTCCCCACCCTTAGCCCAAGGGAATGGGCTGCCCCGGGCAAGAGGGAAGCCTCTTTTTCCAGGGAAGCCTCCAAACTGAGGCTTCTTTGAGCTTGTGTAATGGGAATATTTCATCACAAATAGATTGGTCTGTCTGGCCTTCAAGATATTGTCCAACTCTTTGTTTCTTTGTTAAAGGGATGGAAATGTCACCCCCAACTTTCAACTGGGTTAGAGCCAAGTCCACCCTCCTCTGAGGGGGCAGCAATTCATCGTCCAGTGGCCTGGCATCAGGTGGCCTAGCTTCTGGTCTCAACTAGTCTAAAGTGTCAGAAGGACTAAGAAATGCAATGGTCTACTTCAAGGCTACACAGTTAGTAACAGACCAGCACTGGAATACAGGGTTCCTGACGTCTATTTAAGTATATTTTCTCTTATACCACACTGACTTCACTCTCAACACAACAGACGGCCGTTTCTTGATTCTCATTTGTCTCTTGGGAATTTGATTCTCATGTCTTTCTCTTCGAATTTGGAGCCATGCCTTGGCCCCAGAAATACCATTTGTTTTTAGGTCATGTCTGTCTCTTTGGGACCCTATTTGGGGTTTTCTTGGCAAAGATAATAGAGTAGTTTGATATTTCCTTCTCTAGCTCACTTTTTGAGATGAGGAACTGAAGCAATTAGGGTCAAGTGACTTGGCCAGTGGCACAGCCAGGGTCTGAGGCAGGATTTGAACTGAGGAAGTCTTCAAGAGCTCAGGTCCAATACTTCATCCACTGTGCCACCTAGCTGTCTTGCAATACAACCATGAGGTCTGTGTCCTGAAGAGACCAAAGGGGGTGGAGAGGAGGAAAGGGACTTATTTGAACACAAATATTTATGGCAGCTCTTTTTGTGCTGGCAAAGAACTGAAAATGGGGGGGGGGATGCCCATCAGTTGGGAAAGGACTGAACAAGTTGAAGTATATGGTTGTAATGGAATATTATTGTGCTCTAAGAAATGATGTTAGGTAAACTGACACAAAGTGAAGTGAATAGAACATGTAGTACATGCAGTCATAGCGATTGTGACAAAGATTAGTTGTGAATGACCTGACAAGTTTCTGCAATACAGAGATCCAAGACAATTACAGAGGATTTAGCATTAAAAAACCCAATATCTACCTACTGGGGAGGGGAGAGAACTGATGGAGTCTGAGCACATATTAAAGCATGCTTTTTTAAACTATTTTTCCTATTTTGTTTTAGTCTGTTTTCTTTCACAGCATGATTAATATGGAAATATGGTTTGCATGACTGCACATGTGTAATCAATATTAAATTACTTTCCTTCTCAAGGAGAGGGGAGGGAAAGGAGGGAGGGAGAAAGAATTTGCAACTCAAAAAATTTTAAAAAACAAATGTTAAGAAATATTTTTAAATGTAATTGGGGAAAAAATAAAATATAACCATTTCCCCCCAAATCTCCTCTCTTGCCTACACTGTCCTGGGTTTTCTATGACTTTTCTGGCTGCCCTTTGTCAGACTCCTCATTTTCCCTCTACTCCTAAAGAATGAAGAACATTTCCCATAGGAAAATGGAGAGAACACTGGCCTGGGGAGCAAAGGAATCTCTGACAGAGGGTGGCCAAGAGATCTTTGAAGTTAAGCCCTAATTGAATGGAGATTCCCCTAGCCTCTACTTGGAGATCTCCATGGGTTGAGGTGCTTCATTCCACTGAAGAAATACTAGAATTAGTAGAGACTCTCTTCTACCGCTAGCCAAGAGTCTTCTCTACAAATTCCACTGGGATTCTGTCCTCTCGGGTCAAGCTCCTCAGATGTATGAAGTGATGACACCTCTTTCTGCCCTTCACCCCAACCTTGCCCCTGGTCTCCTCACCTTCTGCTTAAAGTTCTTTGAATGGTCCTCAAGTGGACCCATCGCCAGGTTTGTCCCTTTCTTTGGATGTTCAACTTATCCACTGGAGACTGAATGCGAGGTCATCTAGAGAACAGACTAACTTAACTAGAAAGAAAGAAAAGGAGAGAAGATGGAAGGAGGAAAGTAGGAAGGAAGGGGGAAGGAAACAGGGAGGGAAGGAAGAGCAGAGGAAGAAAGAGAAAGGAACAGAAGAAAGAAGGAAGGGGTGAAAGAAAGGAGGGAGGAAGGGAGGGAGGGAGGGAGGAAGGAAGGAAGGAAGGAAGGAAGGAAGGAAGGAAGGAAGGAAGGAAGGAAGGAAGGAAGGAAGGAAGGGAGGGAGGGAGGGAGGGAGGGAGGGAGGGAGAAATTTGACATGTTGACACAAGAAGCAAAAATAATTACTTCTACAAAGCCACACACACACACACACACACACACACACATGCTTGGGTGTGTATAAAATATCATTTAATAATTCTAACAAGGAGAGTAGACAGTAAGATTATTTCCATTTTTCAAATGATGAATTTTAATTTTAGGAAGATTAGGAGTCAACCATGACCAAATAATGGGATAAATTCTGAGCCAGGGTTTAAACTCAAATCTATTACACCTTGCTGTCTCCATGTTCATTGAAAGAATGGGATAGGGAGCAGTGAAGCATGACTGGCCAATGACTATCACGGTTCTTTTTTGTTATTGTTCCTGGAAGAATATTTACTATACTTCAGTCAGTATGTAGAAAGAAAATACAAGGCAGTCCTTGCTCAGGGAATGGTGGCTGGGAAAGGAGGCCAGGAAGCAAGCAAGAAATAATGTTTTAAACATTTTTATTTAAAGTTTTGAGATACAAATTCTATCTCTTCCTCCTTCCCTCACTGAGATGGTAACCAATCAGATAAAGGTTGTACATGTATAATTTTGTAAAACATTTCTATTTTACTCATTTTATTCAAGAAGACTCAAAGAAGAGAAAAGAGAGTGGAAATAGCATGCTTCATCCTGTATCATTTCTTTCTCTGGAGGCAGATAACAAACTTCCATTATCAGTCCATTGGAATTGTCTTGACCATTGTGCTGAGAGTAGCAAAGTCATTCTTACTTCTTCAGTTTTGGTTTGTTTTTTTAAGATTTTTCAAGGCAATGGGGTTAAGTGACTTGCCCAAGGCCACACGGCTAGGCAATTATTAAGTGTCTGAGGTCGGATTTGAACTCAGGTACTCCTGACTCCAGGGCCAGTGCTCTATCCACTGTGCCACCTAGTTGCCCCCAGTTCTTCAGTTCTCCATTGAACAACATTGCTGCTATTACTGCTACTATGCATAATGTTCTCCTGGTTCTATTCTCTTCACTTTGCATCTGTTTATGTAAGTCTTTCCAGGTTTTTCTGAAATTATCCTCCTGTCTGTCATTTCTTATAGCACAATAATATTTTGTTACAATTATATTCTACAGCTTCCCGATGGATGGACATCCTTCTGATTTCTAATTCCACAAAAAAAGCTGCTACTTTATTTTTTACAAATTCCAACGAAGAAATTATGCAGGAAAAGCAGTATGAAGGCAGCCATCAAAGAAATGTGTGCTCAGAACACTATTGAGAGTGAGAGACAATTGAATAAGTGATGTTTTACCTGAGAGAGAGAATGTCACAGTGGATAGAGTGTCAGCCTCAGAGTCTGAAAAACTGGGTTCAAATACCATCTCTGATAACATAACACCCTTTTCTCTCTGTTCCCCTGGACTCCTCTCCACTTTGCTATGTTATCAGTAGGTCTGCATTGGTAGGAGATATCTCTTCAGCCAGGAGTTCTTTACATTAGCAGGATCATACCTCTAGTCCCTATCAGTGATATTTAATCTATAAGATAGAACAAAGGGTTTTCTAGCTCCTTAGAAGCATGTTTACATATTTTTTTATTTACAAATGAGTTAAATCTATTCCTAATAAACAAAGCTAGCAATTAGATAATGTTTTAAACTTTCCAAAGGACTTTACAAATATCTCATTTATGTCTCCCATCAACCTGAAGAGTAAATACAATTATTATCCTTTTATAGATGAAGAAATTGAGTCAAAGGTTTAGTGACTTGCCCAGCCATTTGAACCCAGGTCTTTCTGCCTCCAAGTCTAAGGTTCTAAGCATTGAGCCACCTGGCCTAGCAATAAGTCAAACCAAACCCAGTAAAATGCTTAATTGTCAATAGCAGGGTAACACGTTATTCGTAGCCTTCAAGGTCATGACACTACATTTTGTATTTGGCTTTAATTCTGATAGGTCTTCCCACCAATTAGCCAGAATTAGTGAAACTTTATTATTTACCTGCCCATGTATATGCACTGAGAATTTTTATTGATGAGTGATGACTACTGGGTCACAAATGGACCATTAAATAAGACATTGGCAGATCACTTCCATTTTATAATCAGCAGCAGTAGTTGTGGTTCAGTTAGTTACATAAACACATAAAGAAAAGGATGACTCACTGAAAACAAATTGTTGGTGCATTTAGATGTTAGCAGAACAGATCAGAAAAGAGGTCCTAAGTTGTAGGTTTGGAGGTGTCGGTCTGAGAGTTGAGGTGATCTGAAAGCATGGGGGTGGACACCGAGTCATAGGCCAGAATATGTGAACATTGACTAGACTGAGCAATGATGATGGATGAAGAGTCTCATCCCTAGGACCACTAGCAGCTAATCAGGCCAGGTCTCTGGTCTGGTCTAATTTGCATTCTAGGTTGATTTTGATGGATAAACATAGCTTTTATTTAAATTTCCTTTTAGACCTGATTACAAAAAGGAAACCTTAGGATTGGGGAAGCTAAATTGGAGAAGAAAAATGGGAGGAATAGCCATTATAGTACTATGAATCTGATTTTTATTTTTCTTATCTCTGACCTCTGTCCAGAGCTTTACCTGTCACAGTAATTCATTGAGGAAAGCTGAGGTAGGCATGGGCAGATACTCATTAATGTGAACAAATACTGCCAGGTGCCTAAGGCAATGGTGTTTCCCAGATTGCAAAAGGAGCTGAAGGGTCGGTCTGGCAGTCGTGAGGAGACGGTTCTGCTGTCCTCCATGCTGATCAGACTGCATCCAGTGTGTTGGCTTTTGAGATCGGGGCACCATCACTTGGGAAAGAGAAGTGGCAAGCTAGGGGTCTGAAGAAGGAAATGACCAATGTAGCCTGGAGATCGCGACACAGATCAGTTGAAGGAACGGCGGTTGTTGAACTTGGAGAAGATCTGAAGAGAGGAAGGGCAAATGAGGAGCTGCCTTCGGATATTTGTGAAGGGCAGTCATGTCTCCGAGTTGTCCCGTCTCTGTTTGAGCCAGCAGAAACTGACCAAAGCACCCATCGTGAGTGAGGTGCCAGGTATGGTGGCAGGCCTATGAAGAGGACAAATCAAGGACGGCCCACGCGACTGAGGAGATTGTGACTTGCTAAGTGGCAGTGGGTGAGACCAAAGTGGAGATCCATGGAAGAGGCCCGAAGGAGAGTGGAGGAGCGTGCCGGCAATGGCAAGTGCCATGTTGCTCATCCTCCTCCCTTTCCTCACCCAGATGACGTGCTCCAAGGTGCTTCAGCCTCCTGATGAGGGGTCTCCAGGCGGCCTTTGTTCTCCGGCTGCTCCCCAGCTTGTCCAGGGCCCTTTGAACATGAGCCGGGAAACTAGGGCAACGATGCGGAGGGCGTCTGAACACCGTCAGAGCGCCAGGCCCTTCGGCCCACCCTGGGGTGGACGCTCTGTTTTCCTTACTGCAGGGGAAGGGGATGGGGAACGGCTTGGTCTCTGTGAGACCTCGAAACCTGGCATGGGCTGAAAGGTGTGGACGCCTGCACGCCCCCCGGCCGGGTAGCGGGGCCACACGGTCACAGCCCGCCCCGGACCCGGGCCCGCCCGCGATGGTTCCCCCGGAGCCGATCCAGCCCTCCCCATCTGTGACTGAGGGGCCCCGGGGGGCTCGGAGCAGCCCCTCCCCCCGGCGCAGGCCCGGGCTGCCTCCGCCTTACGCGCACACACACGCACACACACACACACACACAAACACACACAAACACACACATACAAACACACGCACACACACGCACACACACAACACACACACAAACACACGCACGCACGCACACACAAACACACACACAAACACACACATACACACATACACACAAACACACAAAACACACACAAACACACACAAAACACAAACACACACACAACACAAACACACACACAAAACACACAAACACACGCACACACACACGCACACACACACCCGCGGGTCTGCCCCCGGCCTCGGACCCGGCCCAGGCGGTGCCGGGGGGGGGGGGGTCAGGGACCTGGGCCAGGCACACGACCCCACCCTCCAGGAGAGGCCCCCAGCCCCCGCTGCTGCTCCCCAGACTCCAGCCTTGGACACCCGCAGCGCGGCCTCGGGGCCCACAAGCGGGCCGGGCCGGGGGCGCCCTGCTCGGGGCCCGGCTGCCCCCCCCGCCCCCAAGATTAGGGGGCCGCGTCCCGGGAAGCCCGGCCTCCCCCTTCCCCCCGTGCCCCCCATGCTCTGTCCGACCCCTTCCTCCCGATCTCCGTTTATAAAAGGAGGCATCCTTAACTTCTGATTGGCTGCACCGAGCCGCTGCCGCCCAATGGAAGCCTGTGACGTCACTGGTGTCCGGGCAGAAGGAGCCCGCCCGGCGCTAGAGACGGAGGATGCGGCGGGCGGGCTCGGAGCGGCCTCGGAGCGGCCTCGGACCCTGGACAGCGCCGGCGTGGCCCCCGCCTGAACCAGAGACGAGGAAGGGCCCGGCCTGGGACCCTGGCCCCCTACAAAAGTCAGGGCATTTCTCCACACTGATGGAGGGAGTCAGGGACGGAAGAAGTTGTCCACTGATTTGTGAGTGTCCGGGTGACCCTAACCAAGTCACTTCACCCTGTTGGCCTCAGTTTTCTCATGTGAAAAATGGGCTGCTAAAGGAAATGGCAAAAGCACTTCATTCTCTTTGATAAGAAAAGCCCAAATGTGCTCACAAAGAGTCAGAAAAAAACTGGACAAAAGCAAAAGGAAAAAATTAATTATTAAAATGGGGAGAATGATATCAGCATACGGCTGGTTCTGAACCGCCTGAAATATGGCCCTGTAAATTTCTAGTCACATTTTTTTTCAGAAACAGAACTTGGGCACATCAGGCGGTATTTTCTCTCCTTCTTGTCCTATCAACCCCACTAGGAGATCATTCAGCCCAACCAGGAGATCATTCAGCCCAACCAGGAGATCATTCAGCCCAATTGGAGATCATTCAGCCCAACCAGGAGATCATTCAGCCCAACCAGCAGATCATTCAGCCCAACCAGGAGATCATTCAGCCCAACCAGGAGATCATTCAGCCCAATTGGAGATCATTCAGCCCAACCAGGAGATCATTCAGCCCAACCAGCAGATCATTCAGCCCAACCAGGAGATCATTCAGCCCAACCAGGAGATCATTCAGCCCCACCAGGAGATCATTCAGCCCCACTAGGAGATCATTCAGCCCAACCAGGAGATCATTCAGCCCCACTAGGAGATCATTCAGCCCAACTAGGAGATCATGCAGCTTCAGATTTGATGGAGACTGTAAAGTTAACCCTGGAAAGGATCAGAGATAATTTCCTTTATTGTATAGACTGGGAAACTGAAGACCAAGGATATTCAGGGATTTGTTCGGTCACAAAGTAAGGAAATAGCAAAATGGAGACTTGAAGCTCCAGCCTATCATTCTGGATTCCTGCATCTTTCACCCCAGCCTGGCCTGGACACAACCTTGACCTGAAGCCTCCTCTGCTGAAGGACACCTCAATCCATCAAATCCTGTTGAAGTCTGCCATCCATGGAAAGGCAATGGGAGAGCAGAATAATTCAGTTTCTTATCATTTTTTTGCTAACAGGCTATTCAGACCAAATCCTGGCTCATTTTTCTTCTTTTGATCCCAATGGAGCTTAGAACAACCCTCTACCCCCTCAATAAAATCCTCATTATTTTCCATTGTGTTTCTCTTCTCCATAGAGAATGTCTGGTAAGCCAGTTTTCTTGGTAGAACAGAGAAAAGTCTGTAGGTTCTTCCATTCTTTCAGTGGCATCTCCCCTGTGAAAGATTAGGATGAAGTTTTCTCAGCCCTTCTCTCCCTCAGTTGCTAACACTGTCCATCTTAAGAATCTCCCTTGTCTCCCCACCTGAAACCCTCACCCATACGCCCTCCCCTCCCCTAAGTACTCATTCTGTAATACTCTGTCTTGGTCAGGACCTATCTGGAGTATTCTGTTCAAGCTGGGGCACTACATTTTAGAAAAGGTTTGGAGGATGTGTCTAGGAGACAAAGACCCAAGTGGTGAGGGGAGGAGAGAAGTTGCTAGAGAGAATTGGTGGATGGAATTGTGAATGTTTCCCTAGAAGAGAAGACATAGAAGGAAGAATTGGATGGTCTACAAGCATTTGAAGGATTATTTGGGAACAAACTGTCAAGGGTTATGATTCTTATATTGATGAACATGATATCTGTAATGAATTTAATAATATAGTTTCTAGAGATGCTTTTTACAGGCATGCTCTGGGCCTGAAAAAAAAAATGAAAGCAAAGTGGTTATTAGTCATTGTTCTGATCATGACAGGCCTGCATTTCCCCCTGAATTGTGGTTGCCTGTGTTCAGTGTGTCAGTATAGCAGTCTTTGGTGACACCCCCAAACTATTCATTCAACCCAGTCATGCCCACAGGGATCCCATTTGGATGGTCACAAGTGATGGCGTTGTTGTATTGTCCCAGGCTTAGCCTAGGGACATCACTCAAGTCCCCAATCTCATGGTTCCTGCCCACTTCTGATCATGTATAAAAATCTGACTCTACAACAGAAAGGTGGAGGGAGCTCCAAGGAACAGAGGAATTACAGGATTTGCAAATTGGTTCTTGAAAAGAAGTAATTAAGAAACCCTTATCTCATTTCCTGGCACTCTGTCTCTGACCTGCTTTCTCAGGATCAGATCAGAGAAGACTTTAAAAGTGGTTCATAAGATAGAGGTATCCAAACAGGCACAGCTAGGAGCTGAGTGAACATTGCAGAGAAACTGATTTCATTTCCCTAAGGACTAGGTCTATGGAGAAGGGCACTGGCACCTCTGGAAGTAACAGTTTCTTCCTCCTTGGAGGTTCTTAGGCAGAGACTTGATGACCTTGTGATCAATATGCACACGGGATTGTTGTTCAGACAGGAGCTGGTGAGGATCCTGGTGACTGGGCTCTTACTGAGCCCTCTTCTATTCTTGGGAATTTGATTCTGTTCCATGGACCTAAAGGCAATAAGCCATGGCACAAAAACCCAGAGGAGCCAGGTAGGAGCCTAATAGCCAACAGGATTTGAGGAAGCCATCAAGATTAAGAAAAGTCTATTAAATCTAGGACATTGGTCACCTTGGAACCAGAAAATGGAGGACTTCTAATCAAGGAAGAAGTAGATTTAGCTAGGAATGCATAGATCAAGGAAGTGAAGGAATTTTACAAATAGGAGCAGGAAGCAAGGAGAGCTGTGGTGAACCTCAGATTCCACTCCCTGCCGTCACCATGAGGAGAGTAAAGTTCAGGACTGGGGGAATGAAAACCAATAATTATAACAATAATCTAAGGGATTAGGTAGCAATAGCTGCCCCCCCTAATAAACTTGAGTACAGAGCTAAACAAAGTCATATCATATTGACTTCTGACAAGTTGACTGGAAAGCTTAAGGAGAAAAGTCATATTAATGAAATCCATTAACTTTGGAATTTGATTTCAGGTGAGAATAAGTTAAGAAAGATAAAGGCCCAGTCCAGAAGACAAGGAACCTTGTTTGAGTTGTCCAAGTCAGAGACACTTGACTAGTGTGGACCCCAAGGCTTCATACATCCTCTTCATTGACTCTGGCTTCTGTAGAGTCCTCCAGTCCAAGTGGATGTTCCCACTGATCCCATCCCCTGTTCTCCTCCAAGTCTGCATCCCAGCCATCACTGCCTCCTGTCCACAAGTAAACTTAGGTCAAACCTCTTTTAGGTCACCATTGTCATTGCTCTGATCTCCTTTGTTTCCAAATTTGCCTCTGTCCTGAATCCCTCACAATTTGGCTTAGCCACCACTATTTTGATACTGGACTGGCTGAATTGGTTCAGAATGATGCTGGGGGCAATGACCTCCTCATCCTCTGGCCTCCACTGATTGTTCCTACTGGATACTTTCCTCTTTCTGTAACATCCCTCATTTGAGAACATGCTGAATTTAAGGTTTTCAGGGAGTTGGACATATACTTTCATGTGGTACTTACAACCTGAGATGACAAAACAAGTGGAATGACTTGCCCAATCCTCCTAAAAAGAGCCATACTTTAAAGTTAGCTGGAGAATCCACAATGTAGAGATGCAGAACACATATACTGTGAGCCTAGGGGGCAGCCTAAGATAGCTAGAGAAGGGAAATCATCAGCCAAGATGCCCAACAGGATGCACCCTGGAATACCTGACAGACTTGGAAGGTGAGGAAGCTATAGGGACTGCCTTTAGAAAATGCCATTTCAGACTGAACACCTAAGAATGTCTTCTTACCTCTTGCCGGTGTGCAGCCTTGCACCTGTCACTTCACCCCAGTTGACTCAGTTTTATCTGTAAAACAAACTGGAGAAGCAAACCCCAAATGGAGTCACCAAGTTCAGACAGTACTGACAATCTCCTTAAACCCCAGCTTTGTCTACTGCAATATCCTGCTTGAGCCACTACTCTTCTTGGAAGTATGGGTCTGACCATGGCCCTGAAAGTTTTTCAGCCATAACTGAGCCCCTCCTGTCCTCTGGGTATCTCCCACCTTGTCCCTCCTCAGGTCAGCACCCTTAGAGTCACTGTATTCCAACATGACTCTTCTCTATGCTTGGGCTGCTCTGTCCCCTCACAAACATTCCTGACTCCCAGAGCTGCTAGAGCTCCTTCCAGGTTATTCTCCTATTCTGCATATGTCCACGACAGTCAAATAGAAGGTAAACTCCTCAAGACAACCTCCATTTGGGGGGATGAGAGGGTAGATTTACTTCTATCCCCAGTGTTTAGTACAAAGCCAAATGTGCATGTTGGCAATCAAACTATAGACAGCATTTCAAGATGTCTAACATATTTCAAAGCCTAAACAAGGAATTACAAATGATGAGCCATTAAAATTTGAATGATTTTAAAATAAACGTTAGTTCTGAGCTGGGGATTATATATTTTATTTTCACAAAAACCACTGCCTTGAGTGGCTTGATTCACAAGCTTAATTTTCATTTGTCTACAGCATCATTTCATAATGAAGTAAATTCGTACAGTTAAGTGAGATTAAAGAAAATCATCATCAGAATTCTCTGTAATCTATTATTTACTAAATAGATAAATTTTCAATTGCTAAGTATAGCAAAAGAAAAGTATGCAAAACACAAGAAGGAATCAATGAGAACATGGAATTTTGAGAAGATCATCTGATCTTCTCAAGAGAGAAGGTAAGGGGAGGCTAGATGGTGCAGTGGATAGAGGACTGGCCCTGAAGTCAGAGTACCTGAGTTCAAATCCAGCCTCAGACACCTTAATAATTACCTAGCTGTGTGGCCTTGGGCAAGCCACTTAACCCCATTTGCCTTGCAAAAAAACAAAAGAGAGAGAGAGAAGGTAAGTCTTTCAAGAAGTCACAAGCACAATTGTTAGAGACTAAGTGTTCTTGTGCAACCTACTGGCTACATTGAGTAAAGTATGTGTGTATTTACATGTATGTATATTTGTGAATGAAACTAGGGAAGTTCAATTCTTTTCAAAAAAGACTATCAAAATATTTCTTCCTAAAACATTTTGCTTTCATTGTCAAATGGGTACAGGAGAAAAAATTCATTTCTTTTTTTAAAAATCAAAACTGGAATTTTTGTTTCTGTTGCCTCCATATGGTAATCCTTTTATTATTTATGCTCAACACTTTTAAGTTTCCTCATTCGAATAATTAAAGTTTCTCTATCTTTTCTTAACAACACAAAGATATCAAACTCAACTGTTCATTTCCTTTCATATACTTACCTTTCAAAGCCACTTAAAGAAACCATTAAAGAGAAACCACCACCCCAACCCAGTGTAAAACAGAAGGCAGACCCAGAGGAGCAATTCCAGAAATCAAGTGTTGATACAGAAACAAATTCAAGTGAAGGGGACAATGACAGTTTCCTGTTCCATCACGTAGGTATATTCAGAAGGGAATGTCACTCAGTGTCTAAGAAGAGTGAACCCCATTAGAGCCCCTGGCTCACCCCACCTGAGTGCACAGACATTAACTTCACTGGTCAATTTTACAATACACACCCTTCTCACACAAGAAAAGTTCTATTTCTCAGGAAGATTCTTATTTTGCTCTTCCTTACATCCTCTCTGATTTTTAGTGCTGTCTCCCCCCACTCATTTTTGGACTTTCAGGAACATGGCCCATCCAAGTTCTTGGAAAAGCAAAACCAAAAACAACAAAAAACCATGAGGTGACATTCACCACCATAAATCAATATTTGAAATGGTAACAAAAGGCCATAAGGAAGTTTTTTTCTTAAATAGCTATGCTAAAGATAGGACCACAGAAGAGAAAACTCTTATCAACCTCAGTCCCTAGCCCCCAAATTAATTCAGAGAGAAAAAAATTATCTCCTCTGGTTGTAGCCACTGGCTTCTTGAGTTTGGTTCTGCCTTAGAAAAATCATTATTCAGACTAGGGAAAGCAAGGGTGGAAAAAAAACCAAAAATTTATTTTAAAGGTTACAAGACATAGGAAGGGCAAGAAAGAGAGAGGAGAGGAGAGAGAGAGAGAGAGAGAGAGAGAGAGAGAGAGACAGAGAGAGACAGAGAGAGACAGAGAGAGACAGAGAGAGACAGAGACAGAGACAGAGAGAGACAGAGAGAGAGAGACAGAGAAAGACAGACAGACAGAGAGAGAGAGAGAGACAGAGAGAGAGAGAGAGAGAGAGAGAGAGAGAGAGAGAGAGAGAGAGAGAGAGAGACAGAGACAGAGACAGAGAAAGACAGAGAGAGAGAGAGAGAGAGAGAGACAGAGAAAGACAGAGAGAGAGAGAGAGAAAGAGAACAGCCCAAGCAGAGTTGGCTTGGCCATGGTCAGAGAAGACTGGCAGCCCTGAACTGGAGTCCAACTCAGGTTTTTATGTCTTGTCTCTCATCTAGAAGGCAAAAGGTGAATTCCCTTTGTCTTACTAGACCCAGAATTAGGTAGAGGGGAGATCAGGATATGAATCAGTGGTACTTTAAGAAGAGGGAGGGTCTCCACCAAGATTACAATTGTTTCTGTTATAATCATAATTCTCTGCTTCAAGTCAATTTACATCTCAAGAGCCAATTTACATCTCCACCCAAATTCTTTCTGTAACATTCAAATTCCTTCCTCTTTCCCCTGTATCATGGTCACTAAGAGCAAGATCTGACCATTATCTTAGGAGGCAATGTTGAGGAAAAGTAAAAAGGGGAAAACAAAGCCACAGTGAGCTCCATCCATATGGGGGCACTTCTCGTGGATTTCTACAATTTACTGATGCTGAGCATAATCCTAAACTGCGTGTCACTGTAACAAAGGTGACTGACAAGATGAAGACAAATTGATCTCCCGAAGGGTTAGAATAGCCTGCTTCCACGTAAGCCTCCACAGTCATTGTTGAATGACCAAAGTACAGAAAGACTGATACTTTTGTTGACTCAAACCTTAAAGTTGGCAGATTCTTCACTAGGAATACTTGGAAATAAAAAAAAATGATGATATTAGATAACAAAGCTCTCTGGGAAATTAGGTAGAGAAAACCTCTAGTTTTAACCAATATAATGATAAACACAAAACTAGTATGAGGATATTATGGCTTAAAATGCTAATCTCTTTTTGTAATTTCCAGAATGAACACGACTAGAGTTTACCAGAAAGCCATGATGGTGAAGCACCTCCACTAGTAAATTTCACACCACTGTCCCAGGAAGACACCAAACCTCTTCAAAATGGCTTCATGCACTGGACTGGGATCGGTTTTAGGTGTAGATTTTAATACATTATTTCTTTTTAGAACTTGAACGGGAACCTGAATGGAATGATCCAGATGATGACCTGCAGCGCCTGGAAGATAAAAATGGAGAAACCAGAAAAGCCTTGAGCAGGCCTGACCAAGACCTTACAAACACAACACCTGGATGGTAAAGTGGCTTGTTCTAAATTTGGATTGGATCGACCGGTTTGTGACAAAATTGAGATCAAATTTGGGCACCACAGAGAGAAAAGGTTTTTAAAGAAAACTCCTTAGGGTATCCTCCCAGATCCTGTCAACTCTGACTCCTACATTTCTCAGTAATATGAACCTTAGACAGAGCTGGGATTCTCACTTCAGCAAGGCTTTGGTCTTGTCTTCTAAGAAAGTCATGCTCTGGAGCCCAAGATTGTAAAAGAAGCCGAGTTGCTGAGAAGGCTGAGGCTTTCAGGAATCTGGTAAGGTCCATGTCTTTCATCTTCACTGAAGTCTGACCTTACTGCTGAGACAGGAAAGGAGGGAACATAAAGCAGAGGATTAAAATGAGGAGGCAGCATAGGAAAGAATACCCCCCCCCCAAAACCAAGCTTCTGTCAGACAGTGGCCTGAAGGGAGCACCAGCAGTGAGTTGTCTGAGTGCGAGCTGTCTCTGCATCCACTGAGGCACAGGAGGTTACCATCAGGATAGACTAAAGTGAACTGAAAGGCAACCATCCAACTGAACTGCCAGAGAGTATCCAAAGAGACTGATGGGGAATTAGGATGCTCAGAATACTCGGGAGCCGCAAAGACAATCCCCAACATCCTTCAACAGAAAGAAAGGGAACAATGACAGGAAAGGAAACCCAGAAAGGAAGCACTAGACTCTAGGAGGATCTCCTCAGAGCCACATTCTTACCCATCTCTAGAATGACCTGGAGTTTGTTGGACAGAGAGCCTTAGGGTGCCAATGGGAAATACCAAAAATGAAATGAAATGTCTAGATTAATACTTGGAAGAGATCAATTAGCCTCTTCCTTTTCCTTGCTTATTGAGAGGTGGACTAGGGAAAAGGGATACAATAAACCAGAAGAAAAGACAAAATGGATTAGAGACAAAATCCCTCTGGTAATAACTGGGAGGTGTCTATAGTACAAATACCTAAATATTTAAAAATGTCCCAACCGTCGTCATTTGGACCTATATCCTTCCTTGAACAACATAATTGGATTTCAAACAAAATAACATTGTTTTAAAGATGGAAAAGAAAGTGACACAAATTCAACCTTTTCCCAAGCCTTTAGGAAAAGTATTTCATACTCACATTCGCCCATTCTCAAACCTTTTCATTGACTGTGATCTGATGCATCTTTTTTGGTGATCACTGGGTGAAGATGGTCTGGAAGGCTTTGTTTTCTACCTCCTGATGAAGAGGAACCTGAATAAGATCTTTTCTGTGGGGAGGAAGCCCCCCTGTGGGACCTGGAGTTGAATCTTTATCGATTTAGAAATAAATTAAACACTTCATCCAATGACAAATCAAAGAAGTGGACTATTTAACAGATCCAAGACTATAATCTCCTAAGGTAAACATACTTACTGCTTCCTCAACAGAAGACTCTGGTTTGCCCATGAAAATAAGCTAACATTTAATCCCAAGGTCTGAAAACTTATTTTTTACTGAACTCTAAATAGGATACATTTTCATTTATTTTATATTTGCAACAGACTACATTTCTCCTTTAAGTGATTCAAAGAAATGAAGCAACATGGGTACACAAAGCACTGCAATGACCCATATAATTGTGCATTTGAAAATTCAGCTTTCCCATTGGAGAAAAGCAAAAACAAAATACCTTAAAAAACAATTTCCTGAGGATAAGAAAATTACAAAATTCATTTGAAATTAGTTGCAACTGAGAAAGCAGGGATAGCCTTGGGAGAGAATGGGGGGGGAGAAATAGCAAATGGGTCAAATTATCGTATATTTGAATGAAATTATAACCTATTGTTTACTAAAATTGTTTTAAAACATTTACAAAACTTATTCAAGAAACACTACTCATGGGTGGCTAGGTGGCGCAGTGGTTAGAACACTGGCCTTGGAGTCAGGAGTACCTGAGTTCAAATCCAGTCTCAGACACTTAATAATTACCTAGCCATGTGGCCTTGAGCAAGCCACTTAACCCCATTGCCTTGCAAAAAAAAAACACTACTCACAAAATATGATGTACTGACATTCATGTGTTTGATTCAGAGAAAAAGTTCATCTTTTTCTCAGAATTCTGGCTGAAGCATTTGGCTCAAATGTTCCAAAAAATTCATTTGGGGCTAAGATTAATAAAAAGCTCAAAAGAAGCATTCTTTGGAAAGCTGTGAGCAAGCAAAAATGGGAAGCTAAGAATGGAGGCTGCTCCACAGTCAGCTCTCTTGCTAAGTGGAATTCTAGAGGGTGCCCACCTTCACCACCCAGGCTGGCCCAAGCAAAGTCAACAGGGAGACTTTCTAAAACTTTTGGAGCAACAGCCCCCACATCTGTGGCTCACATTCTTCTTACTACAGTATCACCTCAGGTAATTCTAGGAAGCTCTATGTCTTGTTTGGTTTCTGTTTGAACATTTTGCCAAAAAAGAAACAAAATACCTTTGTTGTTAAGTTTTTATTGGGGTGTTATGGAGTCTCAAAGTTGTCTTCTATTTCTTGCTAGGTTATAAGACTAGAGGCTGCTGCAAGGCAGAGACTCAATAAATTTATCTTCACAAATTTAAAAATCAGTGTAGCTCCAGACTTCATCTGCTTTCTGCAAAAATAAAGTTTAGAGCTGTGCTTCCCACCCCCAAATGTTTTCACTGTACAGATTCGTCATCAGCATCATTAGTATTTTCTAAGGGAGCTGCCCACCTCCTGTTTCCTGGTGCAGACATTGGTTGCCAAGCTGGTGTTGACTATTCTAAGGCTTCAACTATTTTATGTGAAATGTCCTGACCAGAGGAATATTCCAGCAGCATTCTAGGTAAAGACAAAAAAAAAAAATGAAGGTAGATGGAAAAGGAGTGTCAAAAAAATGTCTCAAAGGGCAGCTGGTTAGGCTTTCACTGGAATCACAAACTACTTTTGGTCCAGATGAAATTCCTGGGCTAAGCAAAGTAGGTGGGCCTCTTGTTGTAATGGCCAGAAGGCCTGATCCCATTCATCAGCTAAGAGATGCTACATCCCAGGTGACATTGCTGTCTTGAGGGCTGAAGGGGAGCCCAGATGGGGCTGTGAGGTCCTACCTCATGGCATCCTACCACCAAAATATCAGATTGTTATTTAAATGTAATCCTGGGAATGTCCTGGCACACTGCTGGCAACGGAAACATTTCAGTTGAGAATATGAAGCTGAGGCAAGAGCATTAGTTTTCTAAGCTTAAATCTAATGGACAAATAAAAGCAAAACAAAGATATCCAAGCAGCAGTTACTGCTGCTAGGCCCTCTGGGGTCTTGTGATTCCCACTCTTCAGGGCAGAGCCAATACTCCCTCATTCACCTGGATTTTGACTCATGAGATCTGGAAAGTTCTCTGGAACTGGACCAAGACCTTGACCGGGAGCTGGAGGAGCTTCCTGAATGGGACCTGGAACGACACGGAAGGATTTTTTCCAGCATCACTTAGGCAAGCCTTCAGCCACAAACAGTGATGGAAAGAATCACACATGGGACTTTCCTGCAACAAGACAAGCATCTGGGATCTAGTTGTTTTCGAAACAAGATTAACAAGGACCTTTTCATTGTATCTCTCTCCTGTCTCCTGTTCCCGCTGCCATCATGGACACTGGCCCATCAAGCTGGCCCAGGTCACCTAGTTACTGGGCAGGACCAGTTCTCAGGGCCAGTGCACCCAGCTCCGCGTGGAGTTCATGGACGACACAAGTCACTCCATCATCCGCAATGTGAAAGGCCAGTATGGGAGGGGGACGTATTCACCTTGCTGGAGTCGGAGCCGGAGGCTGTGGTGAGCCCACCCATACAGGCCAACAGCTGTTGGGGAAGGATGCTAAGGGATGTGCAAAATAAAATGTTTTGTCTTTAAAAAAACAGGACCTTTTCCTTATTTGTCTTTGGCGGAGCTTAGGAGGCCTTCTGAACGATCATCGATCATCGGTACCCTAGGTACTTTCCAATTTTGTTTTGAAAAACCTATTTTGTCCCTTCTTGAAGTGAATAAAATACCAACTTGACTCAAAATTCCTAAAAGTTCTCTAGAACTCTACAGCTAGAAATGAGCATTTTTCTACTTTCCTGATGACAAATTCGGCTTCACCTCGACTGACATTGGCCCAAACTGCGACAACTGGACCTGCATTTCTAGTTCCCTCGCCTTCCCACTTCGCTTTACGATTCACCTGATGCCATTTCTAGTAAGAAGTCAACAGGCTGGTATCTCTTCCTCTACTCCTCTCAACCAGATTATTTTTTTTTTTTTGGTTTTTGTTCTTGCAAGGGAATGAAGTTAAGTGACTTGCCCAAGGCCACCAGCTAGGTCATTATTAAGTGTCTGAGGTCAAATTTGAACTCAGGTCCTCCTGACTCCAGGGACCAGTGCTCTATCCACTGCACCATCTAGCTACCCCCAGACTACCTTATTGAAACTCTGAGTAGAGAGAAAGCTAATCTCCATCTTGTTGAAGTGGGAGGCAATGGAAGGGCATCCCTTGAAGCCAACCTTTGTTTCAGGTGCCTTTTACAGAATATTAGGAAATTGAAGGGTCATATATTTATATTTATTAACCTATCATCTCAAAACCAAGTTTTCTAATTTGTGTCAAAAAATAAAAACTGAAGAAATAATTCTGTGGTAACCTTAAAAACAAAGCTTAATTTTTTTCAAGAATGCTTTCATTGTTTTTATTAATGTTTGAACAATAATGTAATATTTTAATTCCTTACATGTCACTAACATTTCTTACTCATCTCATGTCACAAATTATACCAAGTAACTGGAAAGAAATAAGTCATGTAGACTGAGAACACTAATATCTGAAATTTTCTCTTCAATCACAGAATTTAATTACTTCAGGGAATGACTATGGGAAAATTCCTAGTACCCACGTGCACTGACCTCAATGTATCTAAATATTACATAACACAAACTTCTGAGAGACATAAATTTCTTTTGTTTTGTTGGGGTTTTTTTTAGGTTTTTGCAAGGCAAATGAGGTTCAGTGGCTTGCCCAAGGCCACACAGCTAGGTCATTATTAAGTGTCTGAGACCAGATTTGAACCCAGGTACTGCTGACTCCAGGGCCAGTGCTCTATCCACTGCGCCACCTAGCCGTCCCCTAGAGACATAAATTTCAACAAAGAAAAGAAGCAAGCACCTTCTGGTTTCTAGCAAGCGCCTTTTCTGCAGGGGACCTTAACTTTAAGCTTAATTCTTGTTTGGATGCAGCATGATTTTACTGAGAACAACTTGGAACCCAAGTGCATCCCAAGAAGCCTTCAATCCCCAGGACTGGAGAGTCAAATAATGACAGGCAGGGGGCAGCTAGGTGGCGCAGTGGATAGAGCACTGGCCCTGGAGTCAGGAGGACCTGAGTTCAAATCTGGCCTCAGACACTTAATAATGACCTAGCTGTGTGGTCTTGGGCAAGCCACTGAACCCCATTTGCCTTGCAAAAACCTAAAAAAGAAAAAGAATCTGAAGAGAATCACTGACAACTTCCTATGAGTTCCCAGAGGCCCCTCCAGAGACAGACAGATACTAATGATGGGAGATATTTGATTCCTTTAGGTCTTAGCAGCATGAATCTGACCTTTTTATTCATTTCTCTGAATGTTAACAAATGTAGGGAGACTACTCCTTAATAAGCAACAGCTTCATTTGAGAGTCTTATCTGAATGTTTCCATGGCACCTATTCCAATCCTTGAGAAGAATTTAAAATAAGAGGAGGGAGTAAGTATTTATAGAGTGCCAACTATGTGCCTGCTCAGTGCTAAATGATGGAGACACAGAAAGGAACAGTAGCAACATCAGGAACATGAACATTTCTAGAGATTTTACTACAGTGTAACAGACCTTGTCCTAAGGACTTTACAGTGATGCCTCATTCAATCCTCACGAGCATCCTAATAGTCCACATGAGGAAACAAAGACAAAGGGGAAGTGACTTGCTCAGGATCATACAGCTAGTAAGTGTCTGAGGTCATTTTCAGACTCAGGTCCTCCTGATCAACTCTAGGTGCAGGCATCTACTGGTGACTCCGGTGGCCTAAAACAAGACAGATTTCTCCCCTCATCATTTTAATCAACTTAATGTTTTTTTCACAATTAGAAAAAATGACCAAATATGTCATGTATATTAGTTAATAAGTATAGGTAAATGTTATTTTAGTGTCTATTAAAGGTGAACAATTTCACATTTAGTATTTTATGTGGACTCTTCCCAGTTATACAGATCAACTTTACTTCACATGGGCAAGCACAATTCAGGGCAGGACCTATCACTCTTTTTCCAGGCCCAGAGAATGCCTATGAAAAGGATCATGATTATTATTATTCCCTTAATTATATATATGTTATCAAAATCAATATAAAATCATAACTTTTGACATTCCTCTCTTTGGTCAATAATGGCTCTTGTCCTTCATTATTGAAGAAGACCAAAATGACATCGCTATACTTGAGATAAATGACAGTGCGTCCTACTGTGGCTCATCAGACCCATAAAAGCTCGTAAAACTCTACCACAGGTTGGGCACAAATAGTTCATGTGAATACCTGGGTTGCATTCAAACTTATGGATATCACCTTTCCTTTGAACTGCTTCCATTCTGTCTTCTTCACAGAGTGCAGCCCCCTCACTGATGAGGGTATGCCATGCTGGGCAGTCCTGTGCCAGGTTACAATCAATTCTAAAGTTCTACAATGAGACCTTCAGGGCATCTGGGTATCACTCCTTCTGACCCCCTTGTGAACACCTGCCCTGGGTGAGTTCTCCAAAAAAATACCTTTTGGGGCAATCAGACATCTGGCATTCTATCAGTATGTCCAGCCCATCATACTTACCCTCTCTGGAGTAATGTTGGAATGCTAGGCACTTTAACTTGAGAAAGGACCTCAGGATCTGGGATCTTCTCCTGCCAAGTGATCTTCAGAATCTTCCTAAGACAATTTAAATGGAAAGTGATTCAGTTTCCTGACATGGTACTGGTAGACTGTCCAGGTTTCACAGGCCTATAGCCATGAGGTCAGCACAACAGCTCTGTAGACCTTCAGTTTAGGAGTTAGTCTAATATTTCTTCTCTTCCATACTTTCTTTCAGAACTTCCCAAAGACTGAGCTAGCTCTGACAATGTGTGTGTCAACCTCATTGTCGATGTGTACCACCTTGGAGAGGACACTGCCAAGATAAGTGAATTTATCCACAGTACTCAAAACTTCTCCATTTGTTGTTACACATATAGATATTATGGTACTGACTGATGGAGCACTGGTGTTCTCTTGGTGTTAATTGTTAGACCAAAGTTAGAACAGGCAGAAGAGAATCAATCCGTACTTTGGTGCATCTCAGCTTAAGAGGCTGCATTAAGGGCACAATCATCTGTGAGCCAAAGATCATGCACCAAGACACCCTCCACTTTGGTCTTGGCTTCTCGCCTTTTCAAGTTAAAGAATTTGCCGTCAGTGCAGTCGCTGACCTTGAGGCCATGTTCACCCTCGTTGAATGCGTTTGATAACATGGCTGAAAACATCATGCTAAAAAGTATGGGAGCAAGGACACATCCTTGTTTCACTCCATTGGTGACTGGGAAATCTTGAGAGCATTGACCACTATCCAGAAGCCAGGGATGCATACTGTCATGTAATTGACCTCCAATACTGATAAACTTTTCAGGGCAACCAATTTTTTTCTTCTTTCTTTCTTTCTTTCTTTCTTTCCTTCCTTCCTTCCTTCCTTCCTTCCTTCCTTCCTTTCTTTCTTTCTTTCTTTCTTTCTTTCTTTCTTTCTTTCTTTCTTTCTTTCTTTCTTTCGGTTTTTGCAAGGCAAATGGGGTTAAGTGGCTTGCCCAAGGCCACACAACTAGGTAATTATTAAGTGTCTGAGACTGGATTTGAACCCAGGTACTCCTGACTCCAGGGCCAGTGCTTTATCCACTGCACCACCTAGCCACCCCTGTCTTTTTCTTTCTTTCTTTCTTTTTCTTTCTTTCTTTCTTTCTCTATTTAGTTAGTTAGTTTGAATTTTACAATTTTCCCCCTAATCTCACTACCCTCCCCTCCACAGAAGGCAGTCTGTTAGTCTTTACATTGTTTCCATGCTATAACTGATCTAAGTTGAATGTGATGAGAAATAAATCATATCCCTAAGGAAAAAAATAAAGTATAAGAGATAGCCAAATTACATAAGATATTTTTTTTAATTAAAGATAATGCTATCTGTATCCAGAGGAAAAACTGTGGAGTTTGAACAGGGCAACCAAATTTTGACACAATTTTCCATAAACCCTCATAACTGATGGTTTCAAAGGTCTTGGTCAGATCTACAAGTTCTGTATATAGACCTCTGTTCTGTTCCCATCATTTTTTTTTCTGGAGTTGTCAGGTAGCAAACACCATATTGACTGTTCCTCAATTCTTTCTGAAGCCACACTGGCTTTCAGAGAGGTGATCAACATCCAAGTGAAGAATCAGTCTATTGAGAAGGACTCTGGGAAGAATCTTACCTGCAATGACTAAAAGAGAAATGCCCCTATGATAGTCACAGGACAATTTATTCCTTTTATCTTTATAGAGAAGGATAATGGAGGTATCCTTGAATTCTTGGGGGATAACCTCTTCATGCAATATAACCTGGAGAATTTCAGTCAGTTTCTGGATGAGTAATGGTTCTCACACCTTGTAGATCTCAGCTGGAATAGAATCAGCACCAGGTGCTCTGCCACTTGAAAGGTTCCTAATGACATTCAAAACCTCTTCTTCAGTTGTAGCTTCAGTTAGGGAGTAATTAACTTCAACTTCAGGTAAACTATCAATGGTTTCTGCATTGATTAATGATGGTCTATTAAGAACACTATGGTAGTGTTCAGGCCATCTCCCTAGAATCATGTCCCTATGGTTAATCAATGTGAATCCATCAGCACTGAGTAGTTGAGCTGTGCCATATGTCTTTGGCCCATAAATAGTCTTCAGGGCACCATAAAAGCATTTTGGTTTGTTATTGTCTACATAAAATTGAATTTCATCTGCCTGCTTATTGAGCCAAGAGTCCTGCATCTCTCTAAGCTTCACTTGGACTTTACTTTTGATGAAATTAAATGCTGCCTTCTTAGAAATAGATGAACTATCCTGATGGTAAACCCTGTGGAGTTCTCGTTTTACATTTAGCAGCTTCTGTATTTCCCCATCACTTCATCAAACCAGTCTTGATGTTTGCCAGTGTTCTGGCCCAGATGAGTAAATGCAGTGCTGTATACCAGATCTCTGAAAGCCACCTACTCTTTTCCTGCTCCATTGTTGCCAACTGTATATTGGCTCAGTTTTCCCTCTAAATTAGCAACAAACTGTTCCCACTCAGGGAGACACCCTAATCTCTTGACATTAATTCTTCTAGTATTCACTTTGCTTTGACTGAATATGCATATTTAGCTTAGAGAGGGTGAGTCTGTGATCTGTCCAGCACTCTGCACCACACATTACCTTTGTCAGTCTCACGTCCCATCTGTCTCTTCTTACAATCACATAGTCTAATAGATGCCAATGATTGCTATGAGGGTGCATCCAGGAAATTTTATTTCATTTAGGTAAATGGAAGACTGTCTATGATGAGAAGAAAGTCATGAAATGTGCAAGTCTTCAATAGAAGGTGACCATTGCTGTTGCTATTTCTGACTCCATTCCTCCCAAGGACTCCTTGCCATGTCTGGTAATGAGTCTACTCTAGCATTAATGTCACCCAGATTTATAAGCTTGTCTTGTTTTGGTACATTGATGATAAGGGTATCCAGGTCTTGAAAAAATTTTTCTTTAACTTCATCAGTGTTTCTCATGGTGGGAGTATAAGCACTGATGATGGTGGCATGGTGTTTTCCTGAAAGTGGCAATCTCATTGTCATGAGCCTGTCTTTCGCTCCTTTTGGTAGGCATCCAAGAATGTTGCCTAGATTAGTTTTGATTGCAGAACCTATCCCAGCTGCATGGTGTTCCCTTTCACTGCAGCCATTCCAGAAAAAACACATATCCATCTCCGACTTCAGGATGCTGACCTTCATTTGCCAGCCTTGTTTCACTCAGGGATGTTATTTGGATTCATGCCTGCAAGGTTCTATTGCAACAAGAGCTGTCTATCTTTCAGGTCTATTGAATCTTGTGTCATCAAAGGCGAATGGAATCTTCTTGGGAGAAGTTTTCACAGATTATTTTTGTGTGTGTCTTGACCTCACTGTAAGATTCCCACCAGTCACAGTATTCAGGCCAGGGTTGGGTAAGCAGACTTTTTTTTTAGGACACCTTTTCTAGCCTCTTCAATAATGACAGAGTTCCTAATAGACCAATGATTCAGATACATGATTTGCCAATTATCTAATAAATTTGATAGAGATTTATAAAACTTATTAAATATAGAAATTTGCTATAAAAGGGAAAAGAGGGATATTATTATAGGCCAAAGGAAAAATCCCTGTAGATCTGGTTGATTTCAATCAGTCAATTATGTTGTCACAGGCTAGTAAAGGCAAGACTCAAGATTCACCAGGTGGGCAATTTTCCTTTTCCAGTAAGTTAATAGAATAACAGAGAAATAGAGTAAAAAGCATCTTACCTAGGCTTAAGAATATTCAGAAAAAAATTTCTACTTCTATGAATCATTAAATCTAGGTGAAAGAAGAGAAAGAAGAAAGAAAAGTCTTAGTTCACAGGTATATCTGCAAAGTTCAGCCCACATATGGTTTCTTGGGTCAGCGTCTACCTCAGAAGTCAGCTACTTCAGACCAGTTTGATTTTTAAGGTCAGGACACCTATGGGCTCCATGATACACATGAGCAGTGCTGCCCTTTAAAGGTGGATCAGATCGATCCAGGCCTCTACTCCCCAGAGCTTGGCAGTGGTGGGGGGTGGGGAAAGGTTGTGTGCAGGACTTCAAAGAGACCTCTCCACCATAGCTCCAAAGAGTGTTCTTCCAGTCCATCCAGTCACTAGGTTGGTTCAGGGACTGAGTCTCAGCTAGGCTTTCTAAAAGAAGACAGTAGGAAAGGTTGGTAAGTCTCTGATATTTCCTGTGCCAGTCCTATACAATTCTGTAGGGGGGAGTCTTTAATTTCTGTGCTTCTCATCTATGGGTAGAGTGGGTTTGGGCATTCTCTTACTATCTCATAGGTGTCTATGGGAATCAAATAATCTGGATCTAAGGCCTAGCAAACTTAAAGGAAGGACCAGGGAATATCCCATTCCTCAAATGATTTGGCAATGGGATTTGAGCATCCCATTAACCCTTTCAACCATTCCTAAGGATTTGGGGTGATAGTACAATGGAGATACTGAGTAATTGGGCAGGATGAAAGCAGCTTAGCAAGTGAAGTTCCTGTGCAATGAGTACCTCCATCACTATATATTGTCTAGGACCCACAATTTTGTATAAGAAGATTTTCTGTCCGGAGATGGAAACTACTCCCCCCCCCCCCATTATAAATCTCAACCGAGATTATGGAGAACAGTTGAAGATTCAAGACAAAGAATCCATTGGTCAGATTGTTGTAGCCACCAAAAGCTCCAAGAAGTCAGTGCAACATCCAACATGAAAGAGGGATCATTTCCAAAGCCCTCTGGCCCTTTCTTCCTACTGGTGTCTCCCTGCAAAGTGGGACAGGTAGAAAGAAAGAAGGGGAGGAAGACCTTAGATATGAGGGTAGGACACTAAGGATGCTGCCCTTTGGGAGTGACCAGTGGAGTACCTGTGGATCACAGGGGCCTAAAATGGGAGAGAAGCCAGAGGTCAGAAGGAGCCAAGTAGGACTATGGAGTCCTTTTCTTTCTCAGGTCCACACCAATCAATTCTCTCAAGTTGAAAAAAACAGAGACAGAGTCACTTCTGGCTTGTAGGTTCTCTTCATGTTGAAGAACCAACCTACTCACCCCCCACCCCCATCCTTACCCCAAGCACTTACAGAAGGGCCCTCTGCTTTACACCGGCCCCTCCCTTCTCCCAGGTCCTCAGGGTCCTTGCTTAGAGGCAAAGGAGGGAAACCCTCCTACCCCTTCTAGGACATCCTTTTCAGAACCAAGGGTTGGGAAGGGAAGAGAAGCCCAAGGAAGGGCCCCTGGTGGCTGCTTCTCCTCTGCCTTCTCCTATCTCCTGTCCCAAAGATATCTTGATCTGGCCCCTTCTGTCAGTCCTTCACTTACCTGCAGCTTGAATGTTAGCCCCTCTTGTTCCACCTGGCAAGGAAAGAAAAATCCAGTAAAGAATACAGGAGAAGACCAGTCTGTCTTGGAAGTTACCAATTTGTTCTGGAAACACAATAAATGACAATTGAAGCTACTCCCCCTCCCCACATCTCCATCCTCCAGGCCAGTATCTAGATCCAGGAGGAAGAAAAAAAAAGAAGTTCCACAAGTTCCCCCACCTCAGGTACTGCAACCATGGGTTTCCAAGTCTGGCCAACAACTCCCCTCCCCCATCTCATGAGGTCACCCAACTCCTTTGACAGAAATTCCCAGATTCATTTCTGTTCTGAATCTGAAGTAGGTCCCCCCTCCACCAGCCTGTTAAGACCTGCAGGGAGTCCCCCAGAAAAGGGTTTGTAATTACAAATCTGTTCATCTGGAGTTTTAGGGCCAAACAAACCTTAAAATAGGGGCATTAGAGGACTTGGAGACAAAAGGACCTTCCAGGTCAGGGGACCCCTCCAGGCCAGTTCACCTGAATGCTTCTTCCTTCAGATCCCAGCTCCAGCCATGGCTGCAGTGAGGAGTAGGAGGACCCCAGCAATGACCCACACAGTGATCCAGGTAGATGAAGACAGGGGATCCAAAGTGGAAAAGGGAAGTGAGAGGCCCCCTGACCTGCAAGTCCCTTAGCTCTTCCCCTATACTCCAGTCCTGCCACTTCCCTCTGCTCTTCTCCCTGCCCTCCTTATTGTCCTTACCCCATTTAAGGCTGAGGGGCTCCACCAGGCCGTGGTATTGAACTTGGCAGGAGTAGCTTCCTTCCTGGCCCAGGGGCACCCCCACAGCTGCCCACTTCTAGAAGGTCCTGTCTCCCCAATACTCCCCCAGAAGTCCTGGCCCTGGCAGGTCAAGGTCACCTCACCTGGAGGGCAGTGTGGCCAGTGCAGAGGGCAGGACTGGGGGCAAAGGTCAGAGGCAATGTCAGGGGGCACAAGGACAAAGGGGTTAAGGGGAGATGAGGGAAGAAGGTGGCATTCAGCCTTTAAGCTCTGAGATTCCAGGAGTCCCTGGGGTCTGGAGCTGGGGCTGAGACTGCAAGGGAAGAGGCTCAGAAAGGGGCTTGCCAGAGACACCTGAATCTGCAGTTGTACAGCTCCCATGGGGAGGGTAAAGATGAGGGGGTACCGGGGTCAGATGTGCCAGTACTAGCCAGAGCTACCCCTTGAGGTCCTTGAAAAACAGAGAACACAGAACAATATCCTGGGGCAGTGGAAGCTCCATCCCACCCCCACCCTCCAAATCAAGAGCAGAACCAGGTAATACCTCAGTAGTTCTTCCAAAACTACATAGAAGCTGGGTCTGAAACAAAGTCTGAATTCAGGAAATAAGACTGGAAAAAATGAGCAGGAAAAGAAAACACTGTTGAATAGGTAGATAGATAAAGAGATAAATAGCTCTATAGATAATCATACAAAACCACACATGTACATATGCATATGCATGTATGTCATTTCCCCTTCAGTTTCTAAGAGGATCTATGGCATTATGGGGTGACAGTGTTGACTCCTATGTGAATTGGATTTCAGTGAGTTGCACAAAGTTGTCTACTTCACTCTTTCTTCCAATCATTAGACTGCAGTGGCAAGACAAAAAGTCAGGATGAGTGGTGATGGCCCAGGATACAGAGGATGACCTTTGGGTCCTTGATTAGAAACAAACGCTAACTTCTCCAGAACACCTTCAACCACCTTCATGACTGTTAAAAAAAAATTGTTCTCATCTGCCCATTCCACCAGGGGAGTCTTCCCATGCTTGGGGTAGACATCCCCTAACTCATCTACAGGTTTGAGCCCCATAGGTGTCAATAGGGCAGCTAGGTAGCATGGTGGATAGAGCACTGGTCTTGGACTCAGAAAGATGAGAGTTTGAATTCAGCCTCAGACAAAACACTAACTGTGTGACTTTGGGCAAGTCAATTGACCCTGGTTGCCTTGAATCCAGGACCATCTCCAGTCATTTTTATTCATATCTGGTCACTGGACCCAGATGACTTTGGAGAAGAAAATGAGAATAGTGACTTGGCACATCACCCCCCCACACACACAAATCCAATTCATGTGCTTGTTATGGCATCACCTCCCTGAAGTCATGGTCTTCTTCAGAAACTATTCAGACGGTGTGCCAACACAATTTATCACCGTGTGGTCGATGCAAATGCTTCATCTTCTTGGAGCCACAGGTGAGAGTTGGGTGGCAGATGGACTCTAAAAGTAGAAAAGCTGCCCAAAAAAGGTTTCTGCAGGACTCACACATATCAGGCTAATCCTCCTTGAACATCTACTCATCCATTTTACATATACATATATATATATATATATATATATAGTATATATATATATATATATTATATATATGTAAATACAGTATATACAAATATTTTTTAAGAAAATTACAGATTCAGAGTGTTAATGTCTGTCTCTTCAGAGCATGGTCCAGTGGGGACCTCAGCAGAACAGACCAGGCCCCAGGGATCAGGAGCAGTCCTTGGGGGCCACAGAATCAGCAGCAGTAACAACCAGTGGAGCTCTCAACCCATAGAGGCGAAATGGGGTGGGGGTCAGAAGGAAAGTACAGGGCTGTCTTTGCTATCACTGAGGCAGGACTCTATTGCTTTGCCCAGTCTCAGATCTGGGCCACATAGCTGGGTGAGGAGAACAGTAGCACACCAGATCTTGAGGACTTTTCCTGCTGAGCTTCCAACTTGTCCTTGGCAGTCTCTGGGTTCAAAGGTCAGGAAACCATCCCAGCCCTGATGTCATTGACCAGTGAATGTCTAGTCCGGGATTGCTCTGCCCTGCCCTCCTCTCTCACCTGGTGCACCAGACCCTTCCCACTGACCTTCCAGGTTGACTTGGGTCGGAGAACTGCTTCACTCCATCTTTTTGTAGATTCTGCCAGACTAGAATTAGTTAAGAATCATTAATTGAAGGTATTTGGAGTAGTTTGGGGGAAAGCTTAGGTAAGTCCCTACCTTTACTCTGCCATCTGGGCTCTAGTCCCCAAAGTTATCCTCATTATACAGGGAAATCTCTCTTTTTTCCTTTTCAAAAGTGAGGGACAGTTCTGCAACAATAGGTGCTCTGCCTTAGCAATAAAGATTTTCTATAGTTTTCTTCTTATTAAGAAATTAATTAAAATATTAAGATTGAATTTTATTCCTTTTTCCCCCCAGTGAGTTTGTCTTTGCTTAGTCCTGACAGAATACTTGGCTAGAATTATAGCTTGTCACTTTCCAGAATCTTCATTAGAATATATTTCTGCAGAGATAGAATGCATATTCTATTTGGCATCTGAATGAAGAAATTTCAGGATAATTAATGGAGGGGTTAAGGCATTGCTAGGCAGGGACTGTTTCTGAATGGGGAAGAATGCAAGTCAGAAACCCAAGGATTTCTTGTGGCAGGCAAAAATAATGAGCAATGACTCTTATTTGAGGAATCATTCATTTAAATTAGGAGAATCCTATAATAATCAGTACTATTCTTAATCAAAGGGCAATTTCTATCAGGAAAATGATGGGTTCCATGGACATTTTTCTTCATTTTGTGAGCAGATAGAAAACTGAGATTTTGGAAATGGAGATTGGGCAATTTTTTTAATCTTTCTATCAACAGCAAATAGCCTGAACATAAACACTCTTGTTTTAATAAGCCAGAGTTCATATTTCACCTTGTAATATATAAAAAGAAACTTTTCCAGGAAGGAGGGTTTGAATCAACAAAACCCTAATACCATTAATTCAGAGAAAAGTTGCCAGTCAAAGTTTTAAGTCAATTTAATATTTAACTCATCGCAACATTGGGCTTTAACCCCTCATCTGCAGAGTTTTAGTTCTAGGGACAGAAGTGGGGGGGATGACAGAAAAAGAACATAGAAAAGGAAACCTAGAGATGTGTGCCAGAGGTTTAGCTTTGACCAAGGGTCATGGGCCTGAGAGCAAGTTATTAGCTTGGTATAATATATTATAAAGATGGAGTCAATGGGTGACAAAGGAATGTACTGGAAGAATGAGAAAGGAGAGGTAGAATGGGCTAATTCATGAAAAAGAGGCAAGAAAGCTTTCACAAAGTGAAAGGGGAGGGTGGGGTGAGGGAGAATGAGTGAGCCATTCTCCTGGGAAACGGCTCAAAGAAGAAAGAACATACACAATCAATAGGGTCTAGAAATCTATCTTATCCTAGAGGAAAAAGTAGAAGAAAGGGATGGGAGAAAGGGGATAGGGAGAGGGGTGGTATAGGAGATAGAAGAGAGAAAGAGGATGAGGGAGAGGATAGTCAGATGAAACATCTTTATACTTTTTGCAAGGTAGTGGGGTTGGGTGACTTGCCCAGGGTCACATAGCTAGGTGGTTGTTGGATGTCTGGGGCCAGATCTGAACTCAGGTCCTCCTGGCTCTAGGGCTGGTGTTCTATCTGCTGTACCAACAAATTGCCCTACCTACAACAAACTTTTGAGGAGGGATAAAGTGAAAGGAGAGAGAGAGAGAGAGAGAGAGAGAGAGAGAGAGAGAGAGAGAGAGAGAGAGAAAGAGAGAGAGAATAGAATCAATCAGAATGGGGAGGAATAGAGGAAAATAGAGGGAAATACAGTTAGCAATGGCAACTGTGGAAAAAAAGTGAAGCAACTTCTCTGATGGACTTATGATAAAGAACATGATCCAGGGGGCGGCTAGATGGTACAGTGGATAGAGCACTGACCTGAGTCAGGAAGACCTGAGTTCAAATCCAACCTCAGACACTTAATAATTGCCTAGCTGTGTGACCTTGGGCAAGTCACTCAACCCCATTGCCTTAAATAAATAAAAAAATTGAAAAAAAAAGAATGTGATCTATCCCAGAGACAGAGCTTATGGTATCTGAATAAAGACTGAAGTACTTTTTTCCCCTTTTCTCTCACCTTATTTTTCTTGAGGTTTCTCTATCTTTGTGGGGGGGAGGAAATGGGTTTATGTTTACTTTTACATCAAGACTATTGCAGTCGGACTTCCAAGTCAGAACCAAGATGGCAGAGTAAAGCTAACATGCTTCTGGAGGTATTCCCTACCAAAGATAAATGAAGCCTCTATTCTGGCATTCAAGCTACAAATCCCACCAAGAAAAAAGAGAATATTCAAAGAAGTTTTCAATGGTAGGCATAGTGGAGGATCTTCAGTGAAGGTCTGTTTCTTTGGGGGGAAAGGGGAAGTAAAGTCCAGCAGGTGGGAGAGCAGGAAAGCCAGTAGAAGGCTTTTAATCACAGTACATCCCAGGTTCTGATAGGTTGACAATAGCAGAGGTCCTGGCAGCTATATAGTGAGCCTGCAAGGAGGATCCCAATTCCAAAGTCTGAACCCTGGGAACACTGGGGTAAAAGACAGGACTGGGTTGGGAACAAACCACCACTAAGTCAGAATTTGGACATAAAAGAGGAAACAAACCTCTGCAATGGCAAGGTCTGGACTGCATAGGCAACATCTTGGCCAATGACAAGCAGGGGATCAGACCCCCCAACCCCAGGAAAAAAAGCTTGGATTTATACTCCCTATACCCCAGGAGCAGAGCAAAAACAACAAAGATGAGCAAAAAAGCTAAAAGATCACTCACTATAGAAAAACACTTTACAGATAAAGATGATAACAGTGCCATATCATCATCCAATAATTGAAAAGATTGGACTTAAAGGATATTCCTGGGTCTTGTCTCTCCACTGAAGAGGTCCAAGATGACATCACTACTGTTGAGACAAAAAGCCCTGATGAAAAGCAGGGGTGTTACCTCTAAATTTAAGTGTTCCACTATCCTTTTAACCACTTTAATTCTGCTGTGCTGTCAAAGCTTAGCACTTCATCTGATGAGAGCATCATAAGCTCATAAACTGGGCAGTCCTTTGTCAGTGTCTCCCATAACTCACAATCATTTGTAAAGTTCTCAGGTAAACCATTGGCCTCCCAGTAATTAGATCCCTTTAAGATTCTTTCAGTTAATTAAATCAGAGTTTGATTTAATCCTTGTTTCATTTAACAAGGGGTTAAGTACTTTGAGTGGGGGGGGTAAAGTGAGAGCGAAAATAGGCCTTGGGGGAGGGGAACAAATAGTTCAAAAAATGATTTGACGGGGCAGCTAGGTGGCTTAGTGTATAAAGCACCAGCCCTGGAGTCAGGAGTACCTGGGTTCAAATCCGGTCTCAGACACTTAATAATTACCTAGCTGTGTGGCCTTGGGTAAGCCACTTAGCCCCATTTGCCTTACAAAAACCTAAAAAAAAAATGATTTGACTTTGGATGATATTTTGGCTCATGAGGAGGATTATGTGTCCTTGGAAGATACTTGAAAAGGAGGTAAGGTAAAATATTATTGCAATTATAATTTGATGTAATTTGAGATAATGCTGTTGATGAGCAATCAAGTAAACAATCTGATGATACCCTGATAACAATATGAGCTTATCAAGCAATCAAATAATCAAACTGTGATTGATGATACCTCATTAATATAACTTGAGAGATAAATAACACCAGGTAAAGAGGTACAAAAATTTATAATTTTCAAGGAAAAGAAGGGAGAGTAAATTCTATTCAATAGATTTGATTCAGAGAAGTATTAAGATATGTTTCAACTTGGGTTTAAAAATCTATCCTATGCTACAGGGAAGGGGGATCAGGGGAAGGGAGAGATAAGGGAAGAAAGGACTGATAAAAGGGAAGGAAAAGATATAAGTGAAAATAAACTGAAAGTTAAATTTTATATATTTTTTAGGTTTTTGCAAGGCAGTGGGTTTAAGTGGCTTACCCAAGGTCACACAGCTGGTTAATTATTAAGTGTCTGAGGCCGGATTTGAACTCAGGTTCTCCTGACTCCAAGGTTGGTGCTCTATCTACTGTGCCACCTAGCTTCCCCAAAAGTTAAATTTTAAGAGAAAAGTTAAAGGGGAAAGGGAGTAAAATTTTGGTGAGGAGGAATAAGAGGAAAGGAAAGAGAGATATATAAATGGAGAAAGATAGCATAGAGGGAAAAACAGAATTAGTCTTAACTTGAAAAAGTGAATTGGATGGACTGTCCCATAAAACAGAAACAGATAACAGAATGGATTAAAAAACCATATTGTTTACAAGAAACACATTTGAAGCAAGAGAGATGCACACAAGGTGAAGGTAAAAGGATAGAGCAAAATATATTATGCCTCAGCTGACATAAAAAAAAAATTAGGGGTAGTGATCCTAATCTCAGATAAAGTAAAAGCAAAATTGATCTCATTATAAGGAATAAGGAAGGAAACTACATGTTCTTAAAAGGTGCCATTGGTAATGAAGCTATATCATTACTAAACATTTGCACCTAGTAGGATAGCATTGAAATTCCTAAAGGAAAAACTGAATGAATTACAAGGAGACATAGACAGCAAAACTTCAATAATGGGGGACTTCAATATCCCTCTCTCAGAACTAGATAAATTTAACCAAAACATGAACAAGAAGGGAGTTAAGAAGGTAAATGAATTCCTTTCAAACTTAGATATGATAGACCTCTGGAGAAAACTTAATGGGGATAGAAAAAGAATATACTTTTTTCTCTGCAGTACATGAAACCTATACCAAACTGACCATGAACTAGGGTATATAAACCTTGCAATCAAATGCAGAAAGGTAGAAAAAACAAATATATTCTTTTTAGAGCATGATGCAATAAAAATAACATGTAGGGGCAACTAGGTGGTGCAGTGGATAAAGCATTGGCCCTGGAGTCAGGAGTACCTGGGTTCAAATCTGGTCTCAGACATTTAATAATTACCTAGCTGTGTGGCCTTGGGCAAACCACTTAACCCCGTTTGCCTTGCAAAAACCTAAAATAAAAATAAAATAAAAATAAATAAAAAATAAATATAAATAAATAAAAATAACATGTAATAAAGGATCATGGAAAGTTAAATCAAAAAACTAATTGGAAACTAACAATTTTAAATAATGGGTGGATCAAACAACAAATAATAGAGATAATCAATAATTATATCTAAGAAAATGATACTAATGAAGAATCATGCCAAAATTTATGGGATGCAGCCAAGGAAGTTTTTGGGGGAAATTTTATATCTCTAAATGCCTATATGAATAAAATAGAGAAAGAAGAGATCAATTAATTGGGTATGCAACTTTAGAAAACTAGAAAAAAACAACAAATTAAAGATTCCCAATTAAATATCAAATTAGGAATTTTGAAAATCAAGGGAGAGATTAATAAAGCTGAAAGTAAGAAAACCATTAATCTCATAAATAAGATGAGATGGTTTTATGAAAAAGCCAATAAAGGAGACAAACCTCTGGTTAACCTGATTAAAAAAAGAAGATAATCAAATTACCTGTATCAAAATTGAAAAAAGTGAACTAAACAACAATGAGCAGGAAATTAATGTGATCATTTGGAACTACTTTGACAAACTATATTTCAATAAATTGGATAACCTGAATGAAATGGATGAATATTTAGAAAAATACAAACTGCCCAGATTAACAGAAGAGGAAATAAAATACTTAAATTAACTGCATTTCAGAAAAAGAAATTGAAGAAACCATCAATAAACTCCCTAAGAAAATGTCTCCAAGTTCAGATGGATTTACAAGTAAATTCTACCGAACATTTAGTGGAAAAATCAATTCTATTCTACATAAACTATTTTTAAAAATAAGAGAAAAAAGAGTTCTGTCAAATTCCTTTTACGACACCACCGTGGTACTGATACTTAAACCAGGAAGAACCAAAACAAACTAAGAAAATTTATAGACCAATCTCCCTAATGAATATTGATTCAAAAATCTTAAATAAAATTTTAGCAATGAGATTACAGCAAGTTATTACTAGGATAATACATCATTGTCAGATAGGATTTATTCCAGGTAGATAGGGATGGTTCAATATTAGGAAAACACGCAACATAATTGAACATGTCAGTAGCAAAACCAAAACAAATCATATGATTACCTCAATAGATACTGAAAAAGTCTTTGAAATAAGTTTAGGAATAGGTGGTGTTTTCCTTACAATAATAAATAGTATCTATCTAAAACCATCAACAAATAATATATGTTATAGGAAGAAACTTGGAACATTTCTAATAAAATCAGGGGTGAAACAAGGGTGCCATCACTAATACCGTTCAATATCGTATTAAAAATTCTGGTTGTTGGGGAGGCTAGGTGGCGTAGTGGATAAAGCACTGGCCCTGGAGTCAAGAGTACCTGGGTTCAAATTCCATCTCAGACACTTAATTACCTAGCTGTGTGGCCTCGGGCAAGCCACTTAACCCCATTTGCCTTGCAAAAAAAAAAACAAACCCTAAAAAGAAATTCTGGTTGTTGCAATAAGAGAAGAAAAAGAAATGAAAGGAATCAGAGTTGGCAATGAGGAAGCAAAACTTTCACTCTCTGCAGATGACATGATGGTATACTTAGAACACCCGAGAAAATCATGTAAAAAAACTTCTTGAAACAACTAATTTCTATATATGAACAACAAAGCCCAAGAGCAAGAGATAGAGAGAGAAATTCCATTTAAAATAACTATAGACAACATTAAATACTTGGGAATCTACCTCCCAAGACAAACCTAGAAACTGTATGAGCACAATTATAAAGTCAGATCTATATAATTGGAAAAATGTCAATTGCTCATGGTTAGTTTGAGTTAATGTAGTTAAAATGACAATTCTACCCAAATTCAATTACTTCTTCAGTGTCATACCAATCAAGCTACCAAATAACTATTTTACCAAGCTAGAAAAAAGTTAACAAAATTCATCTGAAGCAACAAAAAGTCAAGAACAGCAAGGGAACTAATGAAAAAAAAATGTAAAGGAAGGTGGCCTAGCTTTACCAGATCTAAAACTATACTATATAGCTGCAGTCATCAAAACTGCCTGGTCCTGGTTAAGAAATAAAATAATGGATCAGTGGATTGGGATAGGGTCAAAAGAAGCCACAGTAACTGTTTGACAAACCCAAAGGCATTAGTTTCTGGGATAAGAACTCACTATTTGACAACAATTTTTGGGAAAACTGGAAGAGTATGGCAAAAACTAGGCATAGATGCACATCTCATACTCTATACCAAATTAAGAGCAAAATGGATATAGGATTTAGACATAAAGTGAGACCATAGATAAATTAATAGACCAAGAAATAATCCATCAGATCTGTGGAAAGGGGACAAATTTATAACCAAACAAGAATTAGAGTAATTATAAACTTCAAAATGAATGATTTTGACTATATTAAATTAGGTTTGGTTTTTTTTTTTCAAGGCAATGGGGTTAAGTGGTTTGCCCAAGGCCACATAGCTAGGTAATTATTAAGTGTCTGAGGTCGGATTTGAACTCAGGTACTCCTGACTCCAAAGCCGGTACTCTATCTACTGTGCCACGGCCTCCCTTTGATTATATTAAATTAAAAAGGTTTTGCACTAATAAAATCAATGCTGCCAAAATTAGAAGGAAAGCAGAAAGCTTGGAAACAATCTTCATAACTAGGAGTTCTAATAAAAGTCTCATTTCTAAAATATAGAGACTTGCATCGGATTTATAAGGTTACAAGTCATTCCCCAATTGATAAATGGTCAAAAGATATGGACAGTTTTCAAATGAAAAATTAAAACTATATATAATCATTTGAAAAAATGTTCCAAATCATTTTTTGTTGGAGAAATGCAAATTAAAACAACTATGAGGTATCATCTAACACTGATCAGATTGACTAAGATGAGAAAAAGGGAATAAGATCAACATTAGAGAGGTTATGGGAGGACTGAGACATTGATGCATTGCTGGTGGAGTCCTGAAATGATCCAACCATTCTGGAGAGCAATTTGGAACTATGCTCAAAGAACAATAAAAATGTTCATTCCCTTTGACCCAGAATTCCAATTCTAGGCCTATATCCAGAAGAAATCATAAAAAATGGCAAAAATCCCACATGTTCCCAAATATTCTTAGCAGCTCTTTTTGTAGGGGCAAAGAATTGGAATTGAGGGGATGCCCATCAATTGGGGAATGACTAGAAAAGTTATATTACATGAATATTATGAAATGATTGGACTCTGGAGAAGCATGGAATGAGTTACAGGATCTGATGCTGAGTGAAGGGAGCAGAACCATGAGAACAATGTGCACATTAACAGCGACACTGTAAGATGATCAACCTCGATGGAAGCAGCTCTTCCCAGAGTTCAGAGACAAAGACAACCATATAGTAGATGGGCTACAGACAGTGTTATCCACATCCAGTGGAAGAAAAACAAAACAACAAACAAAAAACAGCCACTCTTCAGAATCTGATGAATACTTTATAAAAATGATCTATGTATCTCTTTCCCTTAATCCTAATTCCTCATACTGAAAATAACTGATCTGTAAGCATGTTTCTCAAAAATATGTATGTATAATGTTAACCTGACTGTCTGCTGCTGTGGGGGAGGGGGTTGGGAAGGAAGGGTGGAAGGAAATTTCATAACTTTTAAATATACATATGCATATGGATGAAAAAAAATAAAGACTACTGTAGTCATGATAATAAATATTTATTTTTAAAAAGTACTAGAATTAAGGGAAAATGTCAAAGGTTTCCTATAAAATGAAGGTTTTTATTTGGAGCTTGGAGGAAGCCAAGAGGCAAGAGAGAGAGGGGAAAGATCCATTATTTTCTGAGGCTGCTCATTCCATTTTCTTTTTTGTTTATATTCTTTATCTTCTTTATATTTCTCTTGTATTGATGTCTTTTATTTTGTATGACATCAATTTCCAAATATATATTTCTCCTGAAAAGTGAAACTTCCCTTGAAAAAAAAAAGATTAAAAACAAACAAAATCAGAGTTCAAATTTAATTGACAGACTGCATTTGCAGCATCACATGCAACATCCCACATCGATAACCTTCTGAAATGAAGAGAGGAAGATGCATTCATTCAACTCTTCTCTGGGGATAGACCTGACCATCAAAATACATAGCATATAATTATAGTTAGTTTTTTTTTTTTCATGCTACATTGTTTTAGTAATTTTTTTCCATTTCTGCTTGCTTCAGTCTATCAGATCATATAAATATTTGGGCTTTTTTTCCCCAAGTCAGTGGGATTAAAGTGACTTGTCCAATATCACACAGCTAAGTAATTATTACTGAGGTCAGATTTGAACTCTGGTCCTCTTGACTCCAGGTTGGTGCTTTATCCACTGTGCCACCCAGCTGCCCACAGATCACATAAGCTTTTGGAGGTTTCTCAGAATTCTTCACATGTGCTATTCCTTATGATCCAGATATACTCCATTGGAGTATGAATGATCATTTATTTAACCATTCCCCTGTAACTGAACACCTATTCTCTAGAATTTTGCTAGTACAAAATGCTCTGCATCAAGTGTCTCAGTATATAAGAAAACTGATCTCCTCAGGGTATACAACTTAAAGATGTGATTGTCAAAGAAAAGAGGTATTTAATCACTTTTTTAGATAATATCTAATTGTTTTCCATGTTTATTAAATTTGCCATTTCCTTCTCCAGTTCAATTCATAAGTGAGGCAAATAGGATTAAGTGACTTGCCCAGGGTCATCCAGCTAATAAGTGTTTGAGATCAGATTTGATCTCTGGAAGACTCATCTTCCTGAATCCAGGTCAACACTCTATCCCTGTACCTTGATGCCCTACTATTAGTATTATATAATTAACATTCCTATCTCTGTACAACTCCTTCACTATTGGCTATTTTCAATTTTTGTCATCTTTGTGAAAAAAGATGGGGAGTTTTAGACAATGAACCATGGACAGCTAGGTTTCCTATACTCCTATGGGGAGTAATCTGATCTATTGAGACGAGTATTTTCTGAATTACCTTATAGGAAATAAGAGTTAGGAGTTCAGGAAGCAATTCTGTTTCATGGAAGCACAGGGCTTGGAGTTGGTGAGGAGAAGGAGTGTAGCTGCTGATTTGTTTCTTGGGTTCAGCTCTGCCCCATGAAGAATCCCGACTCAGACTCAGGAATGCAGGTTTTGGAAAGAAAATAGAGATTAATTAAAGGAAGTTACAGCACACTAAGAAAGGGATAGAAAAGTTAGAAAGAGTTTTAAGAGAAGATCACGTGGGTTGCTGATTGAATTGACCAGGCCAGCTGGCCAGAGTTCAGCAGGAGACTGGAAGGTCCAAAAGGCCACCTCCCCACTCCAGTCTCTTTAAATTCCCACCACCCCCACCCCCCAGAGTTCATGGGAGGGGATGGTGACCCAAGTCCCTCATTGGAGATTTTGCCTTTTGGAGAGGGGTCTCTTTTGGGTGGTCTTCCAGGGCCTGTGCTCCCTGGCTGCCTCACCAAAAAACAAGGTAACCCAAATTGGGTTGAAGGTCAGGTGTGGCCTAAATTAGATGATAAGGGAAGGAAGATTCCCTTAACAATTCGAACAAAAGGTTTACAAAGTTTGTCTCCAGCGGATCTCATCACTCCCATGCCCAGTTTTCTCTGCATTAGGAGTAATGCTGCTTCTCTGACTTTATTAGCTTTAGCATACATATATCATTCTGGGAGACTTGGGTTTTGCCCATCAGTTTTAAGTAAATGGAAAGAAGAATCATTACTCAAAAATGAACGTTGCAAAATGGCAAGAAATAAGCTTGGCTTCAAAGAGGAGATGTGAGAAGACATGTTTCCTTCCTGGGTCTTTGTAGAGATTGGAGGGTAGGAGGTTCACAAGTGAGAGACTGCATATACTTCAGATTTGGGAAACATTGAAAGATTTTACTTATTTTTCCTTCTTCCTTTTTTCCTATTAAAAATGATTTATTATGAGGAAAGACACTGGGAACAAAGAAAGGCAGGGATGCAGGGGGACACTGAGGTATTATAAAAAAAGAGATTAAATTATTATCTATTTTTGAAAAAAGATCCAAACAGTGAAGGTAGGTAGACAAGTTGCTTTGGCAACTGGGATGTTATTTTTCTCTGAGAAGATCAGCCTAAGCCATAATTCTTTTAAGAGAAAAGAGTGGTAGCCATATTCCTTGGCTATAATTAGAATCATGAGTCCAGACACCCAGACAGTCAATTCTAAGATCAATGGAAACTTTTCCATTTGGCAAAACTAAGCAGGCCAAGTCCTCTTCTGTTCTGATTCCAGGCAAGTGTGGTTTCCTGATCTTTGAGTCAGGGACTGGCTTTTGCCTCTTTTTATATCTGTAGCACTTAGGACAGGGTCCTTATAAAGCAAGTGATCAATAAATGTTCATTGACTGATCCATTGAGTAGAGTGTCAAGCTAGCCCTTTGGAAGACAACTTCAGTGAATACAGAGGTGTTCAGTACCACAATAGTTACAGTCAATGCACTCAGTTTGGATTACAATGGCTGGGGGGGGGGGGGTGGCTTGGTGGCACAGTGGATAGAACACTGACCCTGGAGTCAGGAGTCCCTGAGTTCAAATCCGGTCTCAGACACTTAATAATTATCTATCTGTGTGGCCTTGGGCGAGTCACTTAACCCCATTTACCTTGCAAAAAAAAAAGAATTACAATGGCTGTCCCTACCAGAGGACTGCCTTCTGGGATTTCTCTCAGGATTCCCCTTTAAGGAAAGTGCCCAGAAAAGGAGGACTGACTTCTTCCTCATGGAATTCTACAACCAAACTGACTCTCCCAATTTCTCCATCATAGCCACCCTCTCCTTTTTAGTTGGCTTTTCCTATTCTTTTCTCTCTTGAGAATGTAAACTCCCTGCAGGTAGGGAATGTCTTTGGGGTTTTTTTGCTTTAATTTGCATTCACAGTGCTTGGAATAGTACTTGGCATGGAGGAAGTGATTAATAATATTTGACTTGGTGACTTCAACTCTTCCACTGTGGTCTCCACACTATGGATGCCAAATCAACCTAATTGGATATGCCCTTATTGGGCATTTATTTCAAGCAGCTGACAAACTTTTAGTTGACTTGCTATATACATTAAAATGTTCTCTAGAAGACCTAGAGACAGAAGGAAAGGCAGAATTAGGGTCTCTCTGCCCTTATGGAGCTCACAGACTAAGGGGGAGATGACATGTTAATATGTCTATGCCAGTCACTCAGCTAGTATTGCAAATAAAAAAGACCGAAGTGAAAACAGGCCCTGCCCACAGGGAACCCCCTCAAGGGGCTCAGGTAGTGGAGAATCTGTGGACAGCGAAGGAAAACTGAAGAACTTTTAAAGATTTTCCTTAAAAATAATAATAAATTAGGACAGCCAGGTGGCACAGTGGATAGAGTACTGTCCTAGAATCAGGAGGACCTGAGTTCAAATCCAGCCTCAGACACTTAGTAATTGCTTAGCTGTGTGACCTTGGGCAAGCCACTCAAAACCCCATTGCCTTAAATAAATAAAATAAAATAACAATAATAATAATAAATTAAACATGTTAAGCTTCAGAATTTTTTCTAATAAGGGATATAGGTTAAGTTTCAGGAACTGACCTGAAGAAAGAACAAAACAGAATTAGGTTAACATACATGTTTATTAACATTTCTCTAAGTTCACTAATTACATACATGTAGTAGGCCCTGGCTAGAGGACCAGACCCCCAAGGGAGTCTTGAAGCTGGGTCCTTGTACATTCCACTATCGGAATGCGGGGTCTGAAAAGTTACTTTTCCATCCAGGAAGGGAGGGCCCTGCAACTTAGGATGGGGCTGGACATCAGACATGCCTACCAGGACAGATGTCCAAGAGGACATGTCAGTTATGGCTCCTCCCAAACACAGGATCTTTATACCTTACCAGTTGACCTCCACAAATGTGAATCTTTCCCCTACAGCACATCCACTGACCAGTAATGGGGATTAGAGGTCCTCAAATACAGTCATTTTGACTGGGTAGGAAGAGGAGATACTAGCAACTAGGAAATAAGAAAGCCTTTCCGGGGAAGGTTGCATATCAGTGTTGGGCATGGAGAGTGATTCTAGAAGTCACATCTATTCCTAAATCCCTCCCGCTTCCAGTCAGGAGGGGGTGCGGACCTTTGGGCACCCAGCTCTAACAGTCTCAATAACTAAAAAAGTTCCGGCTTATGTTTCTGGTGGAATCTGATGCTATAAAATAATGTTGCAATGTCATTGAAGGGTAGAACTGGAAATACACAGACACACACACGTAAAATGCAGGAGAGTGTTAGCTTAATTATGTCTAAAGTTTGACCAGAACCACCAGCCCAAGCACGAAGGAGCCTAGCTCCCACAAGGATTCAGGTTAATAAGAACTGTGTTTGTATACCTGTCTGAGCCCTCATCCACTTTTTCTTTTTACTTCAAATGTGGGTTCACTAATCAAGAACTCTACGAGTAAATTGTTAACTTTTTCCTGAGGTTCTCCCCAAACTCTCTCCCAACTTTTTTATAAATCAGCAAACTGACTGAAGGGATGGGCTTCTCTTACATAATGGTCTGGCCAGGGTACCACCAACAAACTTCAACTCCAAACAGAATAAAGAAGGGGGGAAAACTCCCAAGGTACAAACAGTATTCAAGCAACTCTTTTCGTAGTTTCAAAGAATAGGACTTTGAGGGGTCTCAATGGTGACAGAAACACAATGGGAAAGAAACTTAATTCTATGTAATTATAATGATCAAGTAGGGCCCTAGATTAAGGAAAGTTGGCCAAATCACCTCACATGAATTGAATAAAACAAAACTATTCTTCTATTGGAAGCTATGGTGTCAGACAATCCTAAGAAGACTGCGTGAACCAGCGTAGCATGAAGCCAGTTGGAACAGGAGAGTAGTTTCTATAATAGCAACAATATTTTTAAAATGAACAAAAACTCATCTACATGTGATCTCTAGAATGGCCATCCTCCTTCACTTATCTCTCTGATTAGAATGTACTGGATCCTCATCCCTACCTCTTATAGTCCTTGTCTTTATATTTGTGGTCTCCTCCTAGAGAATGTAAGCCCCTTGAGGGTAGGAACTTTTCAAAATCTTTAATTTTTTTAATTCCAGTATTCATATTATCTGGGTTTTTTGGACTGAATCTATGATTCAGCTTTCAATAAGGAAATTCTCTTTATCAATATAGATCAGGACGTCTCCCGCAACAAATAGTCTTAGAAACATTTTCTGGGATCCTGAGGGTTGAAGTGACTTCTCCAGACTCAAAGACTTCCTGGCTCTGAGTTAACTTTCTTCTTACTATCCTAGGGCTGAATTTTTCTCTTTGGATATAGCAGTTCCTTAATAACTATTTATTGAATTGAATTGAATTGGCATTTGTGGAAGGAATGAACAAATGTGGTTAGGACCTGGAAGGGATAAGATTGACATAGATGTGTGTGTGAGGAAGCTGGTATGGAAGTGAGCTTTGAGCTGAGGAGTTACTACTCAGAATCACACAGATTTCAGGTGGAGCCACAGGGCAGATGGTCAGGATAATCATATGCCCTCAGTACTAGAAGAAATGGGAAGTAAGAAACAAGCTTAAAGAGACATTGGGAAGAAATTGTGAGAATAGGAGAGTCGGAAACACCATCCTCCAGTGACTGAGGGAGGTCTCCCATGAAGAGTTGAATCTGTTTGAGAATTCAGGTAGACTTGGCTTCAAAGGCTGCCCCCCTGCAGTGTAATGTTCTGGAGATCAAAAAGGCCTGGCTTAACCAGGGCACATTCTAGCTTTGAGAAAAAAGATTCCAGGCCAAATATAGATGAAAAAGAAAATCTTGCCCAACTCTCTTTCCCCCTTTGGTTACATAAAAATCAATGTAATATTAATGTAACCTCAATTAGTGGAGAAAGAATTGCAGTGATCCTGAGGGAATGGATTCCTAGGAAGACATTTGTATGGGGTTCCAGTCAGGAGGGGGTGTGGACCTTTGGGCACCCAGCTCTAACAGTCCCAAGTAATTTGCATAAGATCATCTCAGACCTTGATAGAAGGGAAAGAAGGTTTCCCTCAGATTCAGTCCCAGAATAAAAAGAGAATAATAATGATAACTATGGTTCCTATCTCTCCAGGTTATTGGGCGAATCACATGAAATAATTGGTTAGGGAATGTGAATGTGAGCTATGGTTATTATAAAAATGGGGAAGGGGGATGATTCCTCAAACCCCTCCAGCAATATTTTGTCGGAGAAGGGATATCTCACTGATGGATATCCGACCTTCCTCACACATTGGTCATTCTAGGAGGAAAGAGTCTCTGCCAGGCCATGAAGTCCTTCCCACCCCATGAAGCAAAGAAAATTAAGGGCATGATGAAGAGTTGACTCCCTCACTTCTCTCCCCCTCCCTCCCATCCACTATATAAAAGGAGAAGCAAAACAGAACCCTTTTAACAAGTGAATTTAAACAAAACCCACTCTGCATACTGGCACCTTCCTCTTTATATAAGAGAGGACTTAGAACACAATAGATTTTTTTTCATAAACACAGAATGGACTATAATTGGTTGTTGCATTGAGATGGCATTGCTAGAGGAGATTAATGTGCAGAAAGTCTACAACTGTAAGTCCATGTCTCTAAACATACACAAATACTAGTCTGTGCATACATACTATGTCACAGATTTACCCAGTTCTCTGAAGAACATTGGAATTGGTAGCTTCAGATGAGAGACCCTGGCACAGGCCCTCCCAGCATGGAATGTCCTCATCAGAGAAGGTGCTGTCCTCTATGATCAAAGCACAATTGAGGATGTGAGATATACAAATTTAGAGAATTTTATGACTGATCGGTGGTAGAGCATTCCAAGCTTGCATTGGTCAATTCAGCCACAGTCAGACATGCTATTTAGTATCTGACTCTAACATAGGCATTTTGGAACTGTTCAGAATAAAAGACCACAATCTATGTAAATAGGTTTTATATCTATGTATGTATATATATATATATATATGTATATATATATATGTCCATATTATACATATACACAGTATACATGGTCAAACTGATTCATTTTAATGTCCAGTCTTGATCCAGGAGAACAGAGGATAAAATCCACTTCCCTCTCTTAGACAAGAAGGATTGGAATTTTGAGTATACTGTCATACTGAATCAATTCTCTTTTCCCTGGGAGGGTTCACTAAGTGGGTGGGTGGGAAGTTTGGGGATAGGAGTGGTTTTCAGGGGGAAAAAAGCTGTAATATAAAGAGCAGATATTATCAACAAAACTTGAAAAAGTTATGTGTGATTTGCCCATGCTCACAACGCTTCCTTTGGAAGGCACATGATATGCTGGCGAGCCATTGTAGCACCAGGCTTGCCAGCTAGGACGTCACCAGGATTAGACTAGATGAAGACCAAAAGAGGCAAACTGGACCCTTTGTTCTGACCTGAGAGCTGCTATTTCCAGGGTGAATTTCTATGAATCAATAATGTCTCCTTTCTATCTATTCATCTCAATTCCCCTTTAAAAAGCTGAACGCTTTCCTTATAGTAAAACTTCCCTTGCAAAAACTAATGGATTCTTTGAACAAACCTTTTTTTTCAATCTCCAACAGTCACAGCTGATCTCTCTGCTGTTGTTTGGTGACTTTGACAAGTTTGGGGCATTGCATCATACTTCATATCTTTGCTCTATCCATTTATAAGCACTTTGTGCATTTGTACTCAACTGAGACTCATCATTTACCTGCTTTAGGTAGGCAGACCTTGATTTAACCCACTTAATAAATGAGGAAGCAATCTTTCAGGTGTTCTATGATGCCACAACTGGCAAGGGACAGATCTAGGCCTTTGATCAGGTCAAAGGCTTTGTTGGTTACTGGGTTTTGTTACTGTCCCATCAGTTGAGAGATGATGATCACCTGTAACACCCACTAGCTATGTGAGGTGGAGGACTAGATGGACCTCCTCTGAGGTCTTTTCCTGCTCTAGTGAGGATGTTCTATGATGAATAGAGACTCAGGAAGACCTGGGTTCAAGTCCTGCCTGTGATCTATACTGTATGACCAGGGTCCAGGGATCATAGAATTAAAGCTAAATCAGACCTCCAAGGTGATCTAGTCCAACCCCATCATTTTCTATTTGAGGAAACTGAGATTTGTCCAAAGTGGGTCAAAGCCATTCAGAAATTGTTCATCTGCACATTTCGGGGCAGCAAAGGGGTGTCCATAGTGCATAGAATTATGGCCAAGAGAGAAATTTAAAACTGGACTCAGGCACTCACTAAAGTTCTGTGATACTGGTCAAGTCACTTCCCTTCTGTCGGCCTCAGTTTTGTAAATGCATCATGGGATAATAATAACAGCCAGGGTTGTTGTGAGGTTCAAATGAGATCCTATTTGGAAAACACTTTCTTTGAAAACCTTAAAGTGCTCTGCAAAGACTAGATAATCTTTTCATGCTTACTATTTCACCACCCCTTTGAAATCATAGGTCAAGACAGAGAGAGAGAGAGAGAGAGAGAATGAAGTCATTTATAGAGAATTTTTTTAAACCAAGACTAATTTCACTGCCAAAGTGATGAGATTTATCAGTTATTTATAATCTGTAAAATACTTTATTATTTCATTTGATAATGACTGTGGCCTTTAGAGTTAGGAGTGTTGAAGACCATATAAGTCATAATTCCTCATCTTATAGATGAGGAAAATGAAAGGCAGACAACAAGGGAAATGACTTGGCCAAAGTCTCACAAAGGTCAACGACTAAGGAGGGAATGGATTCTTGCTCCTCTAATTCCAAAGCAAAGTTCTTTGGATGCTTTCTTTTTTGTGGTCACAATGCAAAAGCTCCATTTTTTAAAATAAAACAAATGGATTTATTTTTCTTTGAAAGTATAATGGATTTATCATTCTGAATTTAATCTAATAAAACGGTCATTTCCATATATGGAACATAGAAAAAAGAGGGAAAAGAAACAGGAGCATTTAAAATATAACTGGATCTCAATTATTTAGAGATATATGTATATGAATAAATAGGTATTGGAGAGGATAAATTCAATGCGCGCCACCCAAAATGATTCTATTTGTCTGTGATTTTTCAAATCTTCTTTCTGTTCTCTTCCAAAAATGTTTCAATGAACCTCCTTTTCCCCCCTTTTCTTCTGCCCTATCCTTCCCCCTCAACCATTCCCAACTAGAAAAAGAAAAAAGGGCTTAAATTTTAATGCTTCCAGAAGGTCTTGAATTGTTCACTTTATAGACCCTTATGGCACTCCTATAAAACCCACTGACTTCTTTGAAACATAATCTTTTTTAAAACATAGGCTAGAACACATACAAAGAAAAGAAGACCGCTCTAAAGATAGTTTGATTGATAGACCCCAGGTTAAGAACCGCCTCTTTAAACTAACGTCAAGGTGCTCACAAAGACAGTTCCAGCTTCATGATCTTGACTTCTCTGGGGCTCACTTCCCTGGCCTGTAAAATGAAGGCACTGAACTGGGTGACCTCTGACATCTTAGTCTGGGTGATCTACCTCCATCCTACTCTGAGAAGAGCCTCACTAAAATAAGAAACGAAACTGTTCAAGGCCGTCCGCCAGAGGGTGCCACAATCCATAAAAGAAATGAGAACCAGAGAACTTGACCCTTTCCCCACAGTCATCACTATTCCTTTAATGACTGGTACCCAGAGGATGGGGGAAGAGCCAGAGAAGAGTTAGGAATGATGGTTGTTTGTCTCCTGACGCTGCATTCATTATCACCGTCCAATTTAAACAAAGCACCAGTTTTTTAATGCATTACTTAAGAGAAAAAAATAACCCATTCCTCTGAAATGGGCTCGGTTATTTATTACTAAAGATGCCTGACTAATCTTTGTACTAATGAGCCTCCAAATATAAATGACTGATGAGGGAAGGACCAGGCAGAATGATGTCTGTTGCCTGGGTGCATTTTGTTCTGGTTTCTTGTTTTCTAGTGCTGAGAAATATTTAATTGTTTCCCCAAGTGATCCTTTATTTCAGCCACTGCAGCTTTTCTTGGGGCATTAGACACAGATGGATTGGGATGGAAAGCTGTGGCTTGGGGGAGGGACTCAATTTGATTATATAGATGTTTCTTAAGTGACTTCTAAGTGCAGACCCTGTGCTTCATGGCGGAGGTACAAAGAAAATAAAAAATAACGGATTCTTCCCTCCAAAATCTTAGGCTTAGAGATTCAGAGTTAGAAGGGACCATAGAGGACACTGAATTCAGCCAAGTTAATTATACAAATAATGAAATTGAGACTTAGAGGTTAAGTGACTTGCCCAGGGTCACACAACTCAGGCAGGAAGCAAACTTAGTCCTTCCCAGGCTCTAGGAGATCTAATTGATTATAAGAATAAAAAAGCACAAAGTGATCTCAAGAGAAAGCACTGATAGACCAGGACCATGGATTAGGTTAAGTTATGCCAGGGATTCATGGAGGCAGAGGTGCAGAGAGAGAGACATCCAAGACACGTGTATGGATCAGGAAACAAAGAGAAATGAGCAAGTTTGTCTGACCCAAAAGGAGAATGTATGAAAGTAAATAATATGAAACAAGATTGTAAATGTTGATAGGAGCCATATTTTGGAAAGCTCTGCACGGCTATTTCATATGCTATACTGGGAGCATTAGGGAGCCATTGAAATGTTTTCATTAGGGCTGTGATGTTGTCAGAGTTAAATTTTAGAAATGTTGGTTATGTGGAAGGTGGTTTTATAGGAGAGAGATTGGAAAGTCAATTAGATAATCTATATCATATTGCTTGTGTTTTCAAAAAGAAGGGACGGAAGAAGGGAGATAATTTTGCTTCACATGTAATTGAGAAAATGAAAAATGATTAGGAGAATATGCCAATAGCATGGACAAGAGGTGATGATAGTCTTGATTATAATAGAAGTTATAGCAAGGGATGCTGGAGACAATTCTAATCAGCTGGGAGGACTGGTTGTTAAATCTTCAGTGTGAGCCCCTCTTCTACTTCAGTAATCAGCAAACACTCCAAAGCAAGGCTTGTTTTGGTGATTATCTGGATATAAGTAAGTGATGAAGAATCATGGTCATCTCGAAGCTTAAACTTAAAAGCATGGCCTGCTTGTTTGTGTGTTTTCTTTCAAAGAGGTGATAGTTAAATCCTTCCTGGTAGAACCCTGCTAATATGATTTTCAGAATAGGGATAATTGTGAGTGATTTAACTTAGATAAGATTTGGAAATTGAATGTGGAGAGAGTGAGAGTCGAGGATGACTCAAAAAGGTAAAAGACCTCAGTGAGGGAAAGAAAGGTGGTAGCTGCAAAAGAAATGGGGAAGGGGCAGCTAGATGGCACAGTAGATAGAGCACTGGTCCTGGAGTCAGGAGGACCTGAGTTCATATCTGACCTCAGACACTTAATAATTGCCTAGCTGTGTGGCCTTGGTCAAGTCACTTAACCCCATTGATTTAAATAAATTTTTTTTAAAATAGAGAAGTTTGGGGGGAAAGAAATTGGGGTCTTGTTCTGAATATATTGATTTTGAAGTGCCTAAGAGACCTCTGGGAACTAGTGATTCAATAGATGGTTTTTAATATGAGACTGGAGTTCAGATGAAGGGACTGGACCCAGGAATTTCAGTATTTTGAGATTGGGTCTGACTTCCAGCTCAGGCAGAGAAGGATTTCTCTCTACAATGCACAATTGGGAGAGGGAGAGGACTGCATATTTCAGATGAGCAGGGCCTACCAGCTTCTCAATCAACCCATCTCATTTTGGCAGCTCTGCTAGGTAGAAATGTTTTCCTTATATTAACAGAAATGTAAGGAGATTTTCCTTTCATTAAAATGAATTGAATTTGCCTCTTTAAGGTGTCTAGTTAGGGTTTTGAAGTCTGGAAAGGGAAGAAGAAGGAGCTTGCCCTAGGTTCAGTCCTGTGGTCAGTTCACCTACAGCCTGCAGCCAAGGTCAGGGGCTCAGAAAGGGGCTAGCCAGAGACACCTGAATCTATAGCTATGCAGCTCCACTGGGGAGTTCAGAGCCTCCTATGAGGATGGCAAAGATGAGGGGGTACACCAGGTCAGACAGTGCCAATGCTAGCCAGAGCTTCTCCTGAAGTCCTTGAACAATACAGAACAATATCCTAAGGCAGCGGAAGATCCATGCCCCACCAAAATAAAGATCAGAAACAAATAAAACTTCAATATGTCTTACAAAGGTACATAAAGCCTAAGTCTAACACAGTCTGAATTCAGGAAATAAGATTGGAAAAACGAGTAGCAAAAGAAAACAGACAGATAGATGGTTCAGATACAGACAGATAGACTGACAGATGATATAAACAGACAGATTGATAGACACACACACACACACACACACAGAGAGAGAGAGAGAGAGAGAGAGAGAGAGAGAGAGAGAGAGAGAGAGAGAGATGGGGTGTAGTGGGGTGTAGGGTGTGTTGGTGTGTTTAAGGAAACCCTCCTGCACAAGGGCCCTTTTGAGAGTTGCCTTACACCTTTGATGTCCACCTGAGTCATCTAACTCTCACCTGTGACTCCAAGAAGCTGTGGGATGCACAGCAGTCACATACTGGTAAACTATTTCAGCAAACAGACTAAACTAAGTTGAGGGAGTCTCAAACCCAGCAGTGAATTGGGGGAGGTGTCTACCCCAAGCATGTTAGGTCTTCCACTGGTGAAGTGGTAGGTGAGAACAGTTTGTTCCAATGACCACAAAAGCAGCTGAAGCAGGTGCTGTGGAGTCCTTAGAGCCTGGTGAGACATTGAAGATCATCCATTGTATCTAAAGTTGTCACCAGCTGTCTTGACTCAGTCTTGCCGCCCTGGATCATGAGAAGTGAGAGTGAGGCCAACAACTACATTCAACTTAAGCCTCACTTAAGTCAAAGTTAGGCCTCATATCATTTGGCCATTTTTCTCAAAATTCTGTGGTGACAGACAAATGATGATGCAGCAGGTCAGGGTATGCTGGAAGTTGTAGTCCTAATCCTGAATAAAGGACTCCCAGGCCAAACTGAAAAAAAAAGTGAAATGCTTGCTAATTTAAAAAAAAAACGAATCAAATCAAATCAGAGGATTGGTCTAGGCGGTCTCTGGGGGTCCTTTCCAAGACTTGCTGTAACTATTGGTTAAGTAAGATCAAGGACTCTGGCTTGCCTAGCACCCTTTTGTGTTTTCAGTAGGTGCTAAATGGTTGTTGTATTCAATACAGATATATATGAATTGCCTCTAAGTAGAAACCATGCCACCTAAATAAATCTAGACTGTTCTATGCAACCACTAGATGGCAAGAATACAGCTTAGTTAGTTGAACTGCCAACCCCAGTCAAGGGAGTACTCTTCCAAAGCCCAAGAAGAGAAGGCCCAGTAGCCACAAGCTTAAATTTTGAGAATTAGGGAACTTAGAGATCATCTGTGCTTTAGGAGTAATAATAGGTCACATGTATAGACCACCTTACTTTGCAAAATGCTTCACAAATATTATTTTATCTTCACAACACCGGTGGGATGGATGTACTATTATTATCCTCATTCCAGATGGTGAAGTGAGGTTGGGAGAGGTTCAGTGACTTGGAACTTGAACCCAGACTATCCTTAACTATGGATCCATCTTGTTCCCTGCTCCTTGTTTAACAGTGGGGGAAACTGAGTCTCACAGAAGCAATGTGATTGGCCTAGCCAAAGTGACAAAGCCAACTTATGCCCAAGTTTGACTAGAGAAAGACAGGGAAAGAAGAAAAACTTGGATCTAGAGGCAGAGACCCTGGGTTCAACTCTCTTCTGTCACTTATTTACAAATCTCTCATTATCTGTTTCTTTTTCTCTCTCTCCATCTGTGTCTCTTGTCAAACAGATTCAGAGACCTGATCTGGACAATTTTAGTATTCTGAAGAAGTGGAAACCTTTCTCAGTCCTCACAGGTACTAACTAATTCCATCCCCTCTGAGATAACTTCCCAGCTACTCTGTAAGGAACTGGTTTTACACAGTTAGTTATGTAAACTCAAGGGCCATGAGTCCAGGAGTTCCCCTCATTGGTGGTCAGTGTCCTCAGTCTGTATGAGGGATGGGTGGAGTTGGACATTGGGAAAAAAGGAGAGCTCTCCCTCCTCTGGCATTTCTGATCCCTTAGGCTCTGGAGTATCTGGGTGGCTCTGGCTTCCAGCTTCTGGAAAAAAAAACAGAATCCACTAAGCCACCTCTGGTCACTAAAGGGAGGCTTCAACTCTAAGAAGAAACCAATATGAGAAGAGTAGGCAGTCTCCATCATGTCCCTATCACCAGTTTCCTCCACTAGACTTTAGCAAACTTCATCTTGGGTGAGATTTGAGTCTTTGTTGAGCTGAGTTACCTCCCCCCATGGGAGAGCTCCTTCACTCCTGGTTGTCTGATTATAGTTTTCTTCATATACCTTCTCTGCTTTCTCTTATTCTCTGCTGCTCATTGTGTATGTTCATTGCAGAACTGGTGTTTGGTAAAAAGGGAGTTAAATCTTGCATAGAAAACTTGGACCCTCCTTTCCCCATTAAGAAACAGTACCAGAAGTTTAGTGCATCAACTAAATGAATAATATTGAAAGGAGTAGATAGAATTCTAAACCAGCCTCCTCTGAGAACAGAGTGGCCAAACTTCTGGCTTCAACCCCATGTCAGGATTCAGAATCTCCCTTGGAGAGAGGTGGGGGTAGGATGGTGAAAGCTTAAGATGTCTTTTCTGTGTCCCTTGGAGTCCCACAATGCCCCTCCTGGGTGCATATGGGGGACAGTCTCCTGAGTTACACGGTATCTCACCTGTCAGAAGATATGCTCCTTGAAGGTAGGGGCTATATTTTTGCCTTTCTTGGTCTTGTCAGCACAACGCCTAGCCACAGTAATGTCTCAATAAAGGCTTTTTGTGGATTTCCAACTTAGTCTACAGCTCCTTCCACTACATTATAGAAAACTGATAACAGTAGAAGCAATAAACTGAGTTTGGAAGTCAACACCATTGGGCTATCCTGGCAACATAGCCAAGCTACCTAAAACTCCTCTGAGCCTTCATTTCTATAAGAAGAAGGGACACGGTTCTGAATGACCCTGGATGAGCCCCTTGTGGTAACTACCCTCATCTGGAAGTGAAAGAATTGGAATCAGGGTGTCCAGGACCAGCAGACAGCAGGGTGATGTTCTGAATGAAGGAAAATCTGGAGCCAAGAAAGGTGCCCAAATGTGAGAGGTTCATGCCCTGCTCAGACAACTTCTGAGGTGTTGGGGTCAGTTCTGGGGAGCATAGTTTGGCAAGGGCTTTTTTGAATGAGAGAGTTTCCAGAGGAAAGGTAGTGTGGGGATAATGGGGGAGAAGAAACATTCAGTTTGGAGTCCAAGACTCAAATCTCTTCTCTTCTCCTGCCTGAGTTTGAGCCACTCTTTTCTCTGGACTCCTCAATGGCTGTTGGATACATCGAGGGAGTTGGATGAAATGACCCCTTCCAGCTCGAAAACTAGAATCCTCTTAGGACACATTAGATGATGAGGAACCAGAAACCATATCTTGCAAGAATAAGCTGAAAAGGTGGGAAGGTTTTATGACAATCTCAGTGAGACAAGGCGTCTGTCTTCAGAAATGTGAAGGACTCCCAGGTGGAAGAGGGTTTGACTTGGCATGCCCAGCCGCAGAGAACACAACTAGGAACAGACGGCCATAAGTGACAAGCGGGAAATTTGGGGAACGTCTGCCATAGTTTGATTTTCTCACCGCCCTCTTGTTGGCTGGCTGGGCTTTCACATCCAATCTACTTTTGGTCCATCCTGGACTTCCCTTCAAGTGTGTGTGGAGTGATGTGGCTCCCATCCCTGTTGCCTGTTGACTCTGGACCATCCCTCAGCATAGCCCACTCCTTCACCCATTGGCAGTTTCCTCCTGGAGTCACCATTTCGGAAAAGGGCCTTGGCCAGCCTCTCTTCTCCTGCTCTTGCAGCTAATTTGCTGGACCTGCCCCTCATCAGGAATCTTTGCCCCCTCCCTTTTGTGTACCTCGATCCCCCTTCAGTATGTAAGCTCCCTGAGAGCAGGGGCTTCCTTTCTTTATCTTTCTACTAACAAAGCCTGACCTGTAGTAAACACTTAATAATTATCTGCTTCTTGCATTTCCTTTCACCAGGGAAACAAGTAATTAAAGCAATATAATGGTCAAGAAATCGACTCAACAGTCAGACAATTTAGTCTGGAATGAAAACAACACCTCCCCACCATTGGCCCAAGGGAATGGGCTGCCCTGGGCCAGAGGGAACTCTTCTTCTATGGGAGCCTCCAGGCTGAGGCTGCTTTGAGCTTGTGTAATAGGGATGTTAAGTCACAAATAGATTAGTCTATTTGGCTTTCAAGACACTTTCCAACCCTTTATTTCTTTGTTGAAGGGATAGAAATGTCACCCCCAACTTCCACCTGGTTTAGAGCAGAGCAGGTCACTGAGTCTCCTCTGAGAGGGCAGCAATGCATTGACCAATGGCCTGCCATCAGGTGGCCTAGATCCTGGTCTCAACTAGTCTAAAGAATCCAAAGGACAAAGAAGTGAAATGGCCTATTTCAAGGCTGCACAGTTAGTGACAGACTAGCATTGGAATACAAGGCTCCTGACTTCTATTTAAATATACATATATATATTATACCATACTGCCTTTCTTGTCAACAAAACATGAGGAGCCTTTTCTTGATTCTCTTATTTGATTCTCATGTCTTTCTCTTCCAAGTAATCTCGTAGCAATTTGGAGCCATGCCTTTGACCCAGAAATACCACTTGTTTTAAGTTAAGTCTGACTCTCTGGGACCCTATTTGGGATTTTCTTGGCAAAGATAATAGAGTGGTTTGATATTTCCTTCTCTAGCTCACTTTTTGAGATGAGGAACTGAAGCAAAGAAGGTCAAGTGACTTGGCCAGTGGCACAGCCAGGGTCTGAGGCAGGATTTGAACTGAGGAAGTCTTCAAGAGCTCAGGTCCAATACTTCATCCACTGTGCCACCTAGCTGTCTTGCAATACAACCATGAGGTCTGTGTCCTGAAGAGACCAAAAGGAGGTGGGGGTGGAGAGGAGGAAAGGGACTTATTTGAACACAAATATTTATGGCAGCTCTTTTTGTGCTGGCAAAGAACTGAAAATGGGGGGTGGGGTGCCCATCAGTTGGGAAAGGACTGAACAAGTTGCAGTATATGGTTGTAATGGAATATCATTGTGCTCTAAGAAACATGTTAGGTAAATTAATACAGAGAGAAGTGAATAGAAAAGTCTATATAGTAAGAGCACTATTGTGACAAAGATCAATTGTGTATGACCTCGCTAGTCTCAGCAAAACGAAGATCCCAGACAATTACAGAGGACCTAGCATAAAAACATTATCTACCTCTAGAGGGGTGGGGGTGGGGGGACTGATGAAGACTGAATGGATGTTGAAGTATATTTTTTAAACATTCTTTTTCCTATTTTGTTTTGGTTTTGTTTGGGTATGTTTTCTTTCACAACATGATTAATATGGAAATATGTTTTGCATGATTGCACATGTATAATCAATATTAAATTACTTTCCTTTTCAAGGAGAGGGGAGGAAAAGGAGGGAGGGAGAGAGAGAATTTGGAACACAAAATTTTTAAAAAGCAAATGTTAAGGGATATTTTAAAATGCACTTGGGGAAAAAATAAAATATAACCATTTCTCAAAAATCTCCTCTCTTGCCTTGTTTGATAGTACACTGTTCTGGGTTTCTATGACCTTTCTGGCTGCCCTTTTTCAGACTTCTCATTCTTTCCCCCACTCCTAAAGAGTGGAGAAAATTCCCCACAGGGAAATGGAGAAAACACTGGCCTGGGGAGCAAAGATGGTAGATGGGGGCTGAGAGGTCCTTGAGGCTAAATCCTAGCTGAATGGGGATTCCTTTAGCTTCTGCTTGGAGAACTCTACTGGATAAGGTGCTTCATTCCACTGAAGAAACACTAGAATTACTAGAGGGGCAGGCAGGTGTTGCAGTGGATAGAGCAAGAGTTCGAATCCACTTTTAGATACTTGACTCTTTCTAGATGTGTGACCTTAGGCAAGTCACTTCACCCTGATTGCCTCTCATCCAGGGCCATCTCCAGTCATCCTGATTCATATCTGTCCACTGGACCCAGATAATTCTGGAGGAGAAAGTGAGGCTGGTGACTTAGCACAGCCCCCCCCCATCCAATTTGTGAACTTGTCTGGGCATCACTTCTCTGGTGTGGTGGTCCTCTTCAAAAATGGAGGACAAACATTATTATAAGAATTACTAGAGTTGCCTCTTTACAAATTCCACCAGGATTCCACCTTCTCAGGTCAAGACCATCAGATGTATGAAAGTGGTTTCTACCTCTTTCTGCCCCTCACCCCCACCCTGCCCCTGGACATCTCCTCTTCTGCCTAAAGTTCTTTGAATGGTCCTCATGTGGCCTCATCGCCAGGTTGAGCCTTTCTCTGGATGTGCTCCAGCTTATCCACTAGGGATTGAATTGCATGGTTTTCTAAAGAATAGACTAACTAAACTGGGAGGAAAGAAGGAAAGTAGGAAGGAAGGGAGAAGGAAACGGAGAGAAGGAGGAAGGGAAATAGGAAGGAAGGAAGGAAGGAAGGAAGGAAGGAAGGAAGGAAGGAAGGAAGGGAGGGAGGGAGGGAGGGAGGAAGAAAATATAATGCTAAAGTTGACACAATAAGCAAAAAAAGTACATAGAAACACACACACAAACACACACACACAAACACACACACTTCCTCAAAGTAGGAAGAGGAGCAAGGTACTAAAGTCAAGATATCAGGGAACAAAGGAGGAAGACTCTACTTCACATTTAGCAAAACTTGCTGAGACAGTGCAGGTTTGATGTGACCTGGAGGGAGGTGATAGCTATATCCACATCAGCCCCATCTATGTGTGCCTCCCAAGGGAGCCCAAGCCGTCAGCTGGCACCGCAACACAGATCTGCCCATGTGGCCAGCTCTTTGGGGTGACGGCAAACCTCACTGGAATGTCAGAGTGTAGGTATCCAGAAAATCCAAGTTTAGTTTCTAGGGGGTCGTCCAGTTCATAGGATGTGCTCGAAGTCTGGGACACTACCCAGAGTGCCAGGGGGACCTGCCCTCCAACCAGATAAAGTTTAAACAAGGTTGAAGGGAATTGCAAACCACAGGGTGGCGCTCTAAGCCTGAAGGATTATAGAACCCTGTGGAAAGTCAAAATCAGTGGGAGCATCATCTAGGCTTGCGGGTTTCTGCCCGTCCTGAAGGCTCTTCCTGCGTTGTTTATGAGATACCATGAGTCCTTTTCATCCTATTGAGTAGAATGACTTCAGGCCCTTCTCCCGCCTTGCTTTGGGGAAGTGTGTGTGTGTGTGTGTGTGTGTGTGTGTGTGTGTGTGTGTGTGTGTGTGTAGGTCTTTTCTCTCCTTGGGTGACTGTGACTTTGAGGGCTTGTCCTCAATGTGGGAGCCCTTTCCCTGACATCTGGAGGAGTTTAGCCATGAACCTCCTCTGGGGAACTGGACTGGGAGCGAAGCCCTCAGAGCCCTGGCAGGGTAGAGCTCGGAGCAGGAGGGCAGGGGTGAAGGCAAAGAAGAGGAAGGCACTCGCATTGATAGCTACTGTGTGCCAGTCACTGTGCTTACCTCTTTGTAAACCTAACATTTGATCCTCACAACAGCCCTGAGAAGTAGGTCCTGTGACTATGGTCATTTTAGAATTGAGGGAACTGAGGCTTAGGTTAAGTGACTTACCCAGGGTCACATAGCCTCAGGCTGGATTTGATCTCATAGCAACTCCATCCCTAGCACTCTATTCACTACACTCCCCCCACCCCCAGCTGCCTTCTAAATAGCTGAAAAGAAATTCCAGCTCTTGGAAGGTCAATTTTGTGAACATCAGCCCCCAGAAAATCCCTAAATCTCTTCTCTTTCTACTGAAAGTACTTAGCATTTCCCCGATGCAAAGCTCAGATTTCTAAGCCAAGCTCTGCTCCTATTATCTGTAAGATGTTTCTTTTTTTAAAATTTTTATTAATTTAAGGTAATGGGGTTAAATGACATGCCCAAGGTCACACAGCTAGGTTTATTAAGTGTTTGAGGGTAGATTTGAACACAGGTCCTTCTGACTCCAGGGCCATTGTTCTATCCACTGCACACCTAGCTGCCCCTAGAGGATGTTTCCACTGAGCCATCCTGGTTTTCTCCAGTAAAGTCTACTCCACCTGTTCACTAGGAGAGGGAGATATCACCATTTTCTTAAAAGTGAAAACTCTGACAAGTTGTACCCAGCTGCAAAACCTGAACCCAACGATGGCCACAGGAAGAACTAGAATCCAAAATAGGGGAAAGGGTACCCCAGCAATGGCATGCCAGGTCATTGAAGCCATGAGCTATGTGTTCTATCACCCACTGTGATGTAGGGTGGAAAGAGACCTCAGGACCATCTAGAGCAATCCCTCATTTCACCAAGAAATGGAGGCTTCAGAAAGGTTGAGGATCATAGAATCATAGACTGATAGTGAAATAAAAGCTCACAGACTGACTAGTCCAGTCCTCTTATTTTCAGGATGAGAAAAAGGAAACTCAGAGATGTTCAGTGACTTAGTCAGGACACAGATAAAAGGGCAATTCAAACCCAGTTCCCCTGCCTCCACTGTTCTACCTGCTCAAACCCAACTTTACTCCCTTCCTCCCAGAAAGGATTCTCTTTCCTAAAATCTAAGCTTCTATCAATGACATCACCATTCTCTTATTAATCCAGGCGAAGAAGCTTCCCAGAATCTCTGACTCATCCTTCAAATTCCCTGCCTCTGACCAGTCATCCAGAGAGTCCTTTTGTTCTTTTGAAATGCTTAACGTCTATGCTCCTTTGCTTCTACCCTTTAGTCCTAACAGGGGGTCAATATTGAACTCTCTGAGAAGCTGGGCAGAGTCCTAGATCTAGGCTGACTCTGTTTCCTTTGGCAACTTACCAGCACACACTCTCCTCATCTGAAAGGAAAGAACAAACACTGAGTGGTCAAAGAACAGACAACTACATCCATGTGAGCATATGTTGACCTCAGATGGGGGAGAAGAACCAAGGCCTGTTCCCTTACAACATGGCCTCTCCTTGATTGTCAGCAATGAAGATGTCAAATCAACATAAGAAGGGAAAGGGTGGAGGTCAACCAGTGATCTTCTGACTGTCTCTAAAGCCAGTCCAAGGGCCTCCTATTCACCATGCGATTAGTTGAACAGGACCAATGACAGGTCCTGTTCTGTGCATGTCCTGAACTGTCTCCAAAATACTTCCATTGCACACCACTCCAGCTCTCCCTGAAATGAGCTTCTGGTCCTATTCCACAGGAGGAATTGCATCAGCCAACCATACTGGACTTTTTGGGTAGTCCCCCATTACACCATTGAAAAAAACAGAGAACCAGAGAAGGAAAAAGACTTTTTATGAAGCCACATAGGAGGTAAAGGATAAAGCTGAGATTTGAACTTGAGTCTTTCAGAATCCAAATTCAGTATTTTCCCCATTGTACCACACTGCAAAGGACTCTAAATTTGGGGCTGGAAGGGACCATTTAAACCAATGTCCTCCTGACCAAGGAATGTGCCATCAACCAAGCAGAGTTGGAAAATGGATCCACTCTTCCAGCAATTATCCACCGTGGAGTTTGTCTCCAGCACAACCTTATTACCCAACATTCTCCAGACAGTCTTCCCTGCCTCTAAGTCCTTGCCATTTTATACTGGTATTATTAGATTCTGCTATACATAGGGTATAATAATTTCTGAATCAACCTTCCTTCTTCCAGCATCTCCTCATTCTGATAAACTCCTTGAGAGGCAGGATTGTTGAGATTTTATCTTTGTATGGCCAGTATCTAGCAGAGAGCTACACCAAACACACACACACACACACACACACACAGACACTCGAGTGTGTGTAAAATCTCATTGGATAATTCTAACAAGGGGAGTAGACAATAATATTATTCCCATTTTGCAAATGATGAATTTTAATTTTAGGGAGATTAGGAGTCGACCATGACCAAATAATGGGATTAATTCCTGAGCCAGGGTGTGAACTCAAATCTCTCTATTACACCTTGCTGCCACTGTGTGAATTGAAGCAATTGGATGGGGAGCAGTAGGGCATGACTGGCTAATGAAAAATCACTGTTCCTTTTTGTTGTCATTGTTCCTGGAAGGATATTTTGTATGCTTCAGCCACACTGTTGAAAGAAAATACAAGACAGCTCCTGCCCAGGGAATGGTGGCTGGGAAAGGAGGCTAGGGAACAAGTGAAAAATAATTTCTTAAACATTTTTCCTTATAGTTTTCTGCTACAAATTCTATCTCGCCCTCCTTCCCTCCATGAAAAGGTAAGCAATCAGATAAAGGTTGTACATGTACAATTATGTCAAGCATTATTAGTCATCTTATTCAAGAAGACTTAGAGAAAAGAAAAGAAAGAGGAGATAGCAAGCTTCAGTCCACATTCAAACAATATTAATTCTTTCTCTAGAAGGAGATAACAAGCTTCCATTATCAGTCCTTTGGGACTTTCTGGAATTATTGTACTGATGAAAATACCTAAGTCATTCTTGGTTCTTCAATTCTTCATTGAACAATAATGCTCTTGGGTTGCTCAGTTGATAGAGCACTGGTCTTGGATTCAGGAGAATGGGAGTTTGAATCTGACTTCAGACACTTGCCACTTACTAGCTGCATGACCTTGGGCAAGTCACTGCACCCTGATTGCCTCCCATTCAGGACCATCTCCAGTGGTCCAGATTCATATCTGATCACTGGACCCAAATAGCTCTGGAGGAGAAAGTGAGGATGGTGACAGCACCCCCTCACTCAGATCCAATTCCCATGCTTGTCATGGCATCACCTCCCTGATGTTGTGGTCTTCAAAAATGAAGGACAAACATTTTATTACTATGCACAATGTCTCCTGGTTCTATTCTCCTCACTTTGTATCAGTTCATGTCCGTCTTTGCAGGTTTTTCTGAAATCTTCCTGTTTGTCATTTCTTATAGCACAATAATATTCCATTACGGTTATATTCCACAGCTTGTTTCGTCACTCTTTCCAATGGATGGACATCCCTCTGATTTCTAATTCTTAGCCACCAAAAAAAAGCTACTTTTTTTTTACAATTCCAACCAAGAAATTAAACAGGAAAAGCAATATGAAGGCAGCCATCAAAGAAATGTTTGTTCAAAATACTGTGTGTGTGTGTGTGTGTGTGTGTGTGTGTGTGTGTGTGTATTTATATAGTGAGAGAAAATTGCACAAGTGATGTTTGACCTGAAAGACAGAATTGGCATAGTGAAAGGAGTACCAGTTTTAAGAGTCTATAAAAACTGGGTTTGAATCCCACCACTGATGGAGGGTATTCTCCAATGTCCCAAAGTCACATTGGAGAACACCCTCTTCTCCCTGTTTCCCTGGGCTCCTCTCTATGATGCTATATTATCAGAAAGTCAGTAGGAGGAATCTTTTCATCCAGGAGCTCCTCACATCAACAAAATGATACCTCTAGTCCCTATCACTGATATTTAATCTATATGATAGATCAAAACTCCTTAGCAGCATGTTTCCATGTGTTTTTTAAAAACTATCTGCTGGTTAGAAATGAATCATATCTATTCATAATAATCAAAACTATCCATTAAATAATGTTTTAAACTTTTTTAAAAATATCTCATTTGATTCTTCCAATAACCTGGAAAATAAATGAAATTATTATCCTTTTAAAGATATATAGACAAAACTGAATCAGAGGCTAAGTGACTTGTCTAGACATTTGAACTCAGGTCTCTCTGCCTCCAGGTTTAAGCCTGTAACCACTGAACTACCTAACCTAGCAGTGAGTCAAAGTAGATCCAGTAAGATGCTTAATTGTCAATAGCAGGGTAACAGGAGGTTCAAGCTACTACATACACTTCAAGGTCATAAACCTACATTTTATATTTGTCTTTAATTCTGATAGGTCTTCCCTCCAATTAGCCAGAATTAGTGAAACTTTATTGCTTACATGCCCATGTATATGCACTGAAAATCTTTATTGATGAGTAATGACTACCCAGACACCCACGGACCAGATGGAAATTAATGGGGACCATTAAATAAGACATTGTTAGATCACTTCCAGCTTATAATCAGCAGCAGTAGTTGTGGTTCAGTTAGTTACATAAACACATAGAGAAAAGGGTGACTCACTGAAAACAGAATTGTTGATGTGTTAGGTGTTACCAGGACAGATCAGAAAAGAGGTCCTACGTTGTAGGTTTGGAGGTATTGGTCTGCAAGCTGTGGTGATCTGAAAGCATGGGGGTGGACACTGACTCATAGGCCAGAATATGTTGACTAGACTAAGCAATGATGATGGATGAAGAGTCTCATCCCTATGACCACTCTCAATCTCATCCCACCAGGTCTCTGGCCTAGTCTAATTTGGGTTAGATTGATTTTGATGGATAAACGCAGCTTTTATTTAAATTTCCTTTTAGACCTGATTACAAGATGGAAATGGTTGGGAAAGTGAAAATGGAGAAGAAAACTGGTAAGAATAATCATTATAATACTATGATTCTGATTTTTTTATTGTCTCTGACATCTTTCCAGAGCTTTACCATTCACAGCAATTCAATTTGGAAAGCTCAGGTAGACACAGGAAGATAATAATTAAAGTGAAAAAAATATTCAAGAGAGTTTGGACTGCCAGGTATGTAAGACAATGGTGCTTCCTATATTGCAAAAAGATCTGGAGGGTCCAGAAGTAAAGAGGAGATGATTGGGCTGTCCTCCATCCTGGTCAGACTCCATCTGGATAACTTACTTTTGAGATCTGGACCCCATCACTTAGGAAAGAGAAGTGACAAGCTAAAGGTTTCTAGAAGGAAATGACCAATATAGCCTGGAGATCATGACACAGATCAGTTGAAGGAACTGGGGCTGTTGGAGTTGTAGAAGAGAAGATGGCAAGAGAGGAAGGGAAGATGAAGAGCAGTCTTCAAATATTTGCCAAGGGTAGTCATATGGAAGAGGAGTTGTCATGTCAATGTTTGACCCCAGAGGATAGAATTAGGAGAAATACTATCCACCAAATATTGGCCACGGCACCCATTGTGTATGAGGTGTTAGATGAGGTCCCAGACCTATAAAGATGACCAATTCCAAGGGTTACCTTCAAGAGAGGCTACACTATTGAGAAAATTATGGCTTGTCATCAAAGCTAAGTAGGGGTAGATGGGACCAAAGTGGTGATCCATGGAAGAAGCTTTAAGGACTTTGGAGGAGAGAAGAAACACTTGCAGTGATGGTGTTGTAAAGAAAGTTCCATTTTGATCATTTGTCTCCCTTTCTTCAACCAGATGACATGGATTTAAAGTGCCTCAGCAACCTGATGAAGGACCTTGAGGCCTACTTCACTGCATTTGCCGGTTGCTCCCCAGATTATCCTTGACCTTTCTAAAATGAGCTATGACGATGGCTAAAATGAGCCACAACAATTCGGAGGTAATCTGAACAAAGTTAAGACTAGCAGGACTTTCATCCCACCCTGTTCTGAACCCTGTATTTTCCTTATTGCTGTTGAAGGTGATACAGAACTTTTTGGTCTCTGTTGAATCACTGTTAACTCATTAAGAAGCTCCATCCTCTCTCACTGTCTCTCTATTCGTCTTGGATATCAATCCTTTTTAGACACTATGTGCATCTCTCCCAGTTCAGACTTGTGTCTATCATCATTCCACCCAAATCGACCAGCAGTCTCATTTCTTTTTGGATCCTCTTCTTTTTCCTCAGTAGAGCTTTTACAGGGTCTTTTGTTTCTTTTCCTTCTCAATCCTCAATGACTTCAGCTCATTCAGGTTTTTAATACCTAAACATTATTATTATTTTTTTTTAGTTTTTTCCAAGGCAATGGAGGTTAAGTGGCTTGCCCAAGGTCACACAGCTAGGTCATTATTAAGTGTCTGAGGCCAGATTTGAACCCAGCTACTCCTGACTCCAGGGCCAGTGCCCTATCCTCCATCCCTGCCATAACATTCTTCCTAACTAAGTTCGTGATGCATTTCTCAAGTTTTCACCTGTTTCTTCTTTTTCTCCAGGGGCTCTGTTGAATGGGCCATGAGAACAAAATCATACCTACTTCTTCTATGACTGATCTTGAAAATACTCTCTGCCACACTCCCTCAAAATTTGGGCTCCTGGATTTCCTCACAGAGGTATTGTTGTGACCCAATTCTTCATGAGCCCTTTTTGGGATTGTCTCAACAAAGATACAGGAGTGGTTGGCCATTTCCTTTTCCAGCTCATATTACAGATGAGGAACTGAAGTAAACAGGATTAAGGGACTTGACTAGGGTCACACAGCTAGTAAGAATCTGAGGTCACATTTGAATTCAGCAAGATAAGTCTTCCTAATTCCAAGTTCAGTGCTCTACCCACTGTACCATCTTGCTGCCCTTACATAGGTATAGTTACTTAATGTAAATGCTCCTCCATTCCCACCTTTTAACTATTCTTTTTTTCTTCTGAATAGGGCATCTTCTTCCAGAGACGTGATGGTCATGACTTCCATCTACCACTCCCACTCCACAATCTCTTAGCAATGTCTATGAGGTTGAAATTACTTCTTTGTATTAGGAGCTCTAGTTCACTTTTCTTGTTACTCATACTTAATGGGATTCATTTTTTTTAACAGAACTTGAGTTTCATTGATGATTCCTTCCTTGGATTATTTTTCCTCCAATTATTGAATTATCTTTTTTGGTTCTTCTTCTCATGTTTTTGTCTATGTTCTGTAAAACAGAGCATGGACATAGTCTATACATAAGTAATTTCTGCTCGTCCCTTGTTTTCAGTTTAAATTTCTTCTGATTAGATGCGCAAAACGCCAAACACATTTTTACCATCCCTAGTTAGGTATATTTCATTCTTAATCAAAAGTCTCTAATTTTATACAGAGTGAAACTAAAAGATTGTTTTCTTTTTGCTTTCTAAAATACGACCCCAGATTTTAATGCAGACATACATAATAAAGACACAGAGAACAATGACTTTGACTCCTTTAGTTTTTGTTCTGACTCAAATACATTTTCATTTGAAGAGAAAGTTGTTTGGAAATCTTTAAACCTACATTAGATAGTAGTCTGGTACAAAGGACTCTTGTCTGCACCCTTAGCATAGAGTTGAAAAGAAAAAACAATGTTAGCCTATGGCAGTCTGAATCACTGTTATTTAGCTGATTAGCTGGGTGTGATTTGTCTCTGACTAAAAAGCCTTCTACCTGTTTTTAGCCAGGAGAAATCATTACAAACCACACCCTATCAGATTAGCACCCACACTACAGGTAGCCAATGAAGAGATTACGTTCAGAAGGTAGTAATTATGAGATCAATTGAGAGACCCAAGAGCAGCAGAACTGATGAGAGAGCTATTGGTAGAGAATGGCTGACAAACCAAGGTGTTCAGTAAGCAGCCTTGGCAGAAAAGAGCTATGTGATGGTATTGTCAGAAGCTACCAGTGGCCCTCTAATATTAGGTATGTATGTATGTATGTACGTCTGATATGCATGTAGACAAGTATATATATGCATTCTTATATGTGTGTATCTCTATCTCTATCTGTAGAGATAGAGATAGAGATATTGCATTGTATGGATGAACATATATATCTACATATTACTCGGGCTATACTGTTCTCTTCACCAATGCTCCTCAAGTGTGATCTCATTCATGCCCATTCTCCTCCCTGATGATGAATATGGAGATGATGCCCTAATTCAATGGAATCCAATTCAAGCAGAAATGGAGACCATTCTCCATACATAATACTCCTTGTGATCTGATTACATATTGACTTAGAAAAGGACAAATAGACTTTATTTATACTTTATTGTATTTTTATTTATTTTGTTAAATACTTCCAATTACTTTTTAATGTGGTTTGGGCTTCTTCAATAGCTTGAGATGAATTCATAGTTTTCTTGGAGGTTTGGATGAGGAAGCTTTGACTTTATTATCTTCCGAGTGTGTATTTTGAGCCTCCATAGAACCAAGGTAATTGTCTATGGTCAGATTGTTTTCTTCTGTTGTTTGCTTATTTTTCTAATCTGTGACATGATTTTAACTCTTTATTAAGGTGGAGTTTTGCTTCCAGGTTGGAGCACACAGAGACCCAGGGTTTTTGTGGCTATTTTCAGGGATATCCCCACCCCCCCCTCCCCAGAGACCTGCAAGTTCTCAATTCCTCCAAGGTCTTATGAGAGACTCTGACTGGTCTCCGGTCTGTGGATAAAGCACAAAATCTGCCCTGGAATCATGAGGAGGGTCCCAGCTCCACTGTAGGCAGTAATTTCTGTTGTGATTTGGCTCTTTTTCCTGAGACTGGGGCCCAAGACGGCAACCTGGATCTGAGTATGGACAAAGCAAAAGAGTCCTGCCTCGGAGATAACAAAGAGATCTCTGTGATCTCCCCCTACCCCCTTACCATCCATGGACTGAGTCTAGAAGCAGCTGCCAGGAGCCTCCCCAGAACTGCTTCTGGTCCTCTAAGCTGGGGCTGCATGGAGGCCTATGCTGAACTGGGCTCCACTCTTCCTCTGGTGTGACAGAGTTTTCATGCTGAGCTGCCTTGGCAATTCCTGGGCTGCCAGGGACCCAGGCACCCCCAGGGACCCAGGCACTCCCAGGGCTGTTCCTGAATGACGAGCCAGTTCTCTCTGGCTGGCCTGGGCTGTGCTGCAGGCCCTTTCTAATCCTGTGCAACAGACCTGTCTTGCAGATCTTCTCAATTGTCTTGGGCGGGACAATTGTTCCACTCCATCTTGTGAGTTCTGCTGCTCTAGAACTTGGTAGGAGTCGTTAAGTCTTTGGAGTGGTCTAGGGGGACAGCTTGTGGGCACGTCTGCCTCCGCTGCCATCTTAGCCCTGCCCCAATCCTCAGGTGCTCTTTAGCCCCCTGTGTAGAGAGTGGTTCTGCACCCCAGCTCCATTTAGTATCTAACAGTCATATTAAGTTTTACACAGAAATATTTGCTTCAGAAGGCATAATCACATATAATACAAACTTAACACCCCAATTCATGAGAGGCATATGCCACCCCCTCAGATGTGCCACCTCAGCCTCTGGAGAGGGGTCAGAGATTAGGTTCATTTTTATAAAGTAAAAGTCCAAAACTGTACCATTAGTTCTAGTCCCAGGCATTCTGACATTTAGGGATTATATACTGAACTGGCTGACAGCACTGTCTTGGGTCATAAATCATCGCCATGGCTGGAACCCCCTGGGTCCCATGAGGATTGCCTATAGTACCTGAAACTGAAGTCAAACAATGCAGAATAAAAACCATCACCCTTCAGGTCTAATTCTCAGAGTTGAGTAAAAAAGAGGATGTGGAGGAAGGAAAGTTCTTCTCCCACCCAGTCATGTGGTACAGAACAAAGAAAAAAAGGTACAAAACAAAAAAAAAGAGCCAATTCCAAAATTCTGGGCAATCTGGATATGATCTGAAGTCTCTTCAAGATTTCTACCATGGGGGCCACTAGGTGACACAGTGGATAGGGGCACTAGCCCTGGAGTCAGGAGTATCTGAGTTCAAATCCAGCCTCAGACACCTAATAATGACCTAGCTGTGTGGCCTTGGGCAAGCCACTTAACCCCATTGCCTTGCAAAAAAAAAAAAAAACTCAAAAAAAATAACAAATTTTACTGTTCTCAAATGACAAGCGACATCTCAAAGAAGCATGAGCTATGGTGTCCTATGTGTTCCCAAGAAAGGATTACCATCTCAAGCTTATATTTGGAGAGAATCAAGTCTCATAAACCATTAGGTCATTGAGTCTATAGAATGTTATCTCTGGAAAGAGGTGGGAAGAATATTAGCAATATTGGAGTGATGAATGACCATTTCACCTAGTCTATACAAGCATGACCAGTCAATAAACAAAAAGCTTCCTCAACTGTATTTCTTTGTATATGGTTTATTAAGATTTGTGTTCTTGGTTCAATATATATCATGATATCCTACATGTTTGCTTCCATATCTACCAGATAGATGAATAAAATAGGTGCTTAACTAATAAAAAAAGAAAATTCTTGTGAGCTATGGTGATAAATGAATAAGGAACTAAAGATTAGTATTTGCATGTTTTATATTATAGACAAATATATACACATATACATATGTTGACATATAAATAATATATATTTTATGCATATATAACATATAAGCTAAATGTAATCCTTTTCACACACTGATGATTACAAACTATTCTCATGTGTTATAAATTATGTATCTGTATTTGAAGGTTTTGTCGATATTTCTAATTTATGATCTATGTTCTCAAAGTTTTTCACTTTCACTAAAATATAGCTTTGTTATTAATAACCAATTCACCAAATCTGACCACTTCTACCTCTAATCTGTTTTATATCCATCGCTTCTTTTCACTTACATGGTTACTATGCTAATCCAGGTCCTCATCACCTTCCACCTGAATTCGCTGCTCAGTCTACATACCAACTCCTATATGAGGCCTTTACAAAACATCCTGGGACTTTTGGCAACTCAGTCAACCTTTCTAGGTCATGGTTTTCTCCTTAATGCTATTTTGCTCTTCCAATTGTATTATGTATGTATTTTGTCTATGCTTTGTATTCATTTATCTGGGTCCGATGATTTTCTTCCCATTACAATGTAGGGTTTTGAAGGTAGAGAAGGTTTTGTTTTATTTGCTGTGTCCCCAGTTCTTAGAACATAGAAAACCTTTAATAAATACTCATTAAATTGAGTTGAATCTCTCTCCATCCCAGTTTATCATACTTTCCTCTTCTCAAAACGGCTGAGCCACCCAAACAGATGCCTTCTATTTTCTCACAGGGTTCTCAAACACTCAATCTTTCCTCCACCCCCATTCTTCCACCTTGAACAAAGTAAAATTTGACAGTAATGCACCAAAGCTCTTGAGGACAGAAAATTATTTACTCCCTTCCCTTCCAGGGCCCAAAGCCAGAGAAATCTAAACATGTCACTAATGGACTTTTCTTGTCCTCAATTTAGGGTCATGATATCTTTGGCATCAAAGCATCTGATTTCCGATCCATTAAGCCCCTTTACCTCGAGGTGGGGAGTTATGTGGCTTCTCTCCTCTCCATTAAAACTCTAGACCACCACTTTCCTCCCTATCTCTAATATATGTGTGTGTGTGTGTGTGTGTGTGTGTGTGTGTGTGTGTGTGTGTATGTGTATTTTTAAATAGACTTAAGGCCTTGTGGTTCTTTTGTTCCTTGAAACATAAAATGTGTTACTGCTTCCTGTGTAGCTTCCACTATAGAAACAGAAAGACAAAGGGTGGGGTCCTAGAAGAGAGCTATTTCTGATTTCTATTACTGAATGTTCTAGAAATCTTCTCCTGGCCAAGACAAGCCCCTCTCCATGAATACTTCCTTGATCTCTTCTATCCTCTCCAGCTGATTACCCTTGAAGCGCACCCCACCCCAGTCCCACTACTCTTCAATCTCCCCCTTTCTCCTGACTGCTTCTGTATTGTCCACAAATATGCCCATATCTCCAGCCAAAGAGATAAAAGAAAAAGAAAAAACCCAGCTGGATCCATTTATTCCTGCCAACTATCTCATTCTCTACTTTTTCTTTCTATGTGTCTAAACTCTATGAGAAGCTGCCTAAAACTGGCCCCTCCGCTTCATTCCACTCATTCTCCTCCCAGCCCTCTTCCAAACTCTTCATTCAACTGAAACCACTCTCTCCAGGGACCAGTGATCTCTTCATTTTCTATTCTCAAGTTTTTCCTTTCTTTCATTCTTTTTTTTTTTTTTAGGTTTTTGCTAGGCAATGGGGTTAAGTGGCTTGCCCAAGGCCACACAGCTAGGTCATTATTAAGTGTCTGAGACCGCATTTGAACTCAGGTCTTCCTGACTCCAGGGCCGGTGCTCTATCCACTGTACCACTTAGCCACCCCTCCTTCATTCTTTTTGACCTCTCCAACCTTTGACATTATCAACCACCCTGTTGATGATCACATCAGTTCCCATGCATTCAATTAGCCTTTCTATGCAGATGATTCCCAGGTCTGTTTCTCCAGTCCTAACCTCTCTCCTGATCTCCAGTCTACAATCAACATCTGCCTTTTGGTTGTCCTGATTGACATATCCCTTAGACATCTTAAGCACAAAATTTCCAAAATGGAATTCATGATCTTCTCCTACTTCCACCAAGCTCAGGCTTCTTCCAAGCTTCCCTATGACTATGGAAGACAACCTCCTCCTCTTAGTCCAACACTTCCTCTTAGTTAGCCAAATTTGCCATCTAGGTGTCCATCTGATTTCTCACTTAGACTCAGGCCTTAAGACCTACTATGTGACTTTGTTTTCTTGGAAGCTGGTTAAGAGGGAATATGTTGAAGGTCTGAAAGACCAGCAAGGACAGATTTGGATATACTGTGTTATTGCCACTTTGTTGTCAGAAATCACATGCTGGTGCTTTTGCCCAGCACTGTGGGAGTGCCCAGATGCCTCACTGATACAGGAGAAGAAACCATATTCAAAGGCCAAGAGACACCCCAGTATCCAAACCATCACCAGAAGTTCTGTTTCCTGGGTGGCTAGGTGGCACAGTGGATAGAGCATTGGCCCTGGAGTCAGGAATACCTGGGTTCAAATCAGACCTCAAACATTTAATAATGACCTAACTGTGTGGCCTTGGGCAAGCCACTTAACTCCATTGCCTTGTTAAAAAAAAAATTCTGTTTCCTATCAAATCAGACATGGGGTGAAATGGAAAGACAACTATTAATGAATTAATGAATGTGCTAGGGTTGGGCTAAGAGCCAGGGATACAAAGAAAGCTAAAAAAACTGTTCCCATCATGAAGGATCTCAGAATCTAATGGGAAACAGCACATAAGAAGATGCTTAAAATGCGGGTGGGGGAGGGAGCAAGAATGCCTGCCTTAGGGACACCAGTGGCTTCCTCCTTAAATGGAAGATGGAGGTCTCGCCTTGCAGAGTCAGTCTGTGGACAAGTCTTAGCAATGTCATCCTCACAGCATCTCTTGTATGCTCCCCTCTCTTCTCTCCTCTAACACTGCCATCCCCTGGTGATGCCTCTGTCACACCCAGACCATAGACCTGGTTGGTCTCCCCCTACCTCAAGTCTCTCCCAGTCTTCTCCATCCTTCATTCAGAAGTCAATGTGATCTTCCTACTACAAGGTTTCTCATCATTTCCCTATTCAATAAACTTCTCCTGTCATCTCCAGTATCCAATATAACATCCTCTCTTTACCATTTAAAGCCCTTCACACTGTGATTCCTCCCCACCACTCCAGGCTTCTTAAATCTTACTCCCCCTCATGTAAGCTATAATACTCCATTCTGGACTCCAGACTTTTGCACTGGCTTTCCCCCATGCCAAGAATGCCCTCCTGGCCTTCCTTCAAGACTCAGCTCAAGGGGCAGCTAGATGGTATAGCAGATAGAGTACTGGAGTCAGGAGGATCTGAGTTCAAATGTGACCTAAGAGACTTAATAATTGCAAACTTCATGACCTTGGGAAAGTCACTTAACCCTATTGCCTTGTCAAAAAAAAAAAAAAAGACAAATTTCATCTTCTTCAAGAAGCTTTTCCAGGTCCCATCCTACCCCATCCCAATGGCTAGGACCTTCCTTTTGAGGGCCTCCCATTTCTACTGTGAATGTCTCATCTACACAAAATGGTTTCCATTAGTTGTCCATACAAAGCTACACATGCAAAACCGCATGTTCCGTTCCCTTTAGAAGGTGAGTTCTTCAAAGGTGGGGATGGTGTTTACCCTTGTTTTTATCCCCATTGCTTAGCACAGGACCTACGTTGGATCTAAATGGATGCTTAATCCAGGTTTATCGTTGCTATTGATGCTGACAAAGATGGTGAAAGAGCCTTTGTCCATAGTGAGGGCTGTGACTGCCACTGGCTCCCTACAAATGCACTGGTTGCTTAACCTGCTTGGAGTTCTCTTAGGTGTTGTTTATTTTCTGAATATAGTTCAGCAGGTCCTAAGGAAAGCAGCATTTAGCTACCTCTTCTCTTAAGTTGATCAAAATACCTCCTGCAGGAAGTCTTCCCGTGCTACCAGAATGTTCTTGATCTCTTTTCTCCTGCAGATAACTATAGTGCCTCAGTCTGTAACTAAGATACTCAGTCCAGTAAAACATCAGTGAATTGGGCATACAATTTTTAAAAATTAGAAATTAAAAAAACTGAACAAAAGAAAAAATCTTAAAATCAAAGAAGTGAGAAAATTGAAAACAAAAAATAACCCTGGAATCTGGATATTTTTTAGCTAATAAAAGACAATCAAAGCAAAGTTAACCCAAATTACCAAACTCAAAAATGAATAGAGGATTAACAAGATGAAAGGAAGTACAGAAATTTATTAGAAACTATTTTGCTCAATTATGAGCCTCCTAAAACTGATAACTTCTGAAACAAATCATTAGAAAAACAAAATGCACAAACTAATAAAACAAGAAATGGGGAATTTAAATAACCCAGTTTTGAAAAGAAAGGAGGAGGTATATGGGATGTTATGGAGAGAGAATCAATAAGACATGCAATCATGGATGTGGAATAAGAGAGAGTGAAGACTTTAATCCCTGCCTGGATTATTCCAATAGCCTTCTGATTGATCTTGGTCTCTCCTGTCTCTTCCCTCCCTAATCCATCCGTCTGACAGTAGCCAGTGTAATCTTCTGTTACAAAATACTTTATAAATTGCACACCACTCATAATATCAAATGTCAGATGCTTAATTAATCTTTAAGGTCCCCCCGCCCCCAGCTGTAAATCTTTAAGCCTATGATCTCACTCACAAATGTTCAGAGGTTTCCAATGGCCTGTCAGAAATTTCAGGGTGGCATATTCATTTAGATCTGTGCAAGACCTTCCTTGAGATAATAGGGAAGCAAAGGTGAAAGGTGACCCATCTTTCCCTCTAGGAGATTACACTCTGCCAGGAAGAGATAGGCATGGTTGTGGAAGAAAGATCAATCTGGTTGGCGTGTCAGAAGGTTCAAATGGCACCCAGTCAGTTGGGAGAACATCCCACTGAGGGCTCAAAGAATTGAATTTTAACACAACGCTCCTAAAGGTAAAGGGTCAAACTCTTGAATATAGCAATCTGGAGGTCTCCTCTTGAGTAGAACACAAGTTGGAAGTGAAAGAGCAATGGAAATACTCTAATAGAGTATTCTAGGCAAATCTGAGGAGAGTACTGAAAGGAGAAGAGGAGGTTTCATGGAGGAATGACTCCTTGAAGTCGAGACAGAGAAAGATTTGGAAATCTGAAGATGAGTAGCATTATAATCCATAAGCGTAAAGATGGTTGAAAGAAAAAAGAATCCTTGCTGAAGCTCTCTCTAAATTCTATTGGAAAGTCTAGAAATTGTGGATATTGGTAGTTCTCAGTCCAATGCTTCACACATCTTCAGGGCTTTATAAATGTTTGCTTTGTTCTTCTGCCTCAGCAGCTTCCTTAGCCAAAGAATTATTGCATCTTTCGCTTTGTGTCTCTGATGTAGATGGATGTCATAAGACTCCAGAAGTGATACTTTTAACAAATAGTCCTGCTACTGCAAGTAAATCGGAGCAGAATGCTCTCATGTTTCATCAATACACCAGTGCTATAATCTGGACCTCCTCTGGTTTGGTCCTCATAAAACAGAAGCCACATTATCACAGTTGGGGTAGCAGGAAATCAGATTGGTTCAGCTCCAAAAGTCCTGGATGAGGCTAATTCTTAAAAGAAAAATGAACAAAGATAAGGCGCAGATAGAATATCAGGTAGAATAAGAATTGGTTTTGTTCGTTTGTCTTATAAATCCTCAGTTAAGTCTGGATGGAAACAGTGTATACAAGTCTTTTCTTATGTCACCACATTCCTTTCAGGGCTGACTGGAAGGATCAGAAATCTAGTAAACTGCATTGGCTAATCTCTTCCAACAATCTGATCTGAAGCATTTTTAATAGTGTCCATCATCCTTTTCACTGGATCATTTGTTTGAAGGTATAAGTGTTGGTACCTGGCAGGGTAAGGAAGCAGTGGCCACCAGAGCTGTGGGTATTGCAGAATGAGACACAAATTCCCAGCAGGTGCTGCTCCCATGCTGTGGGGCTGTTGCTCCTGGGCCCTCCCTTCCATTGTGGTCTCTTGGGGTCGCATAGCAACATAGAGGAAACCTGGTTTTATCTAAGTATCTAATTATCTAAATGTCTGAGTCTACAGAGGTCTCCCTAAAAGCTGTAAAGAATAGAAGTGCTGTACAGACATAGCTCTAATCCAGCTTCCCCTCTGTATACAATATTTTATGTTTCACCTTTCACAGTCTCTTCCCCAACACACCTAGTTTATCACCCTTCCCCCACAGGTCACTTCAACATCAGTCGCAGATATCTCGAATCCATCATTATTGTGATTTGCAAAGACTTTCCCCTGATCAAACCCAGTCTGCTGGGCACCCTTTGTTATCCTCCCCCCAGGGATGTGATCCCCATCCAGCTGACTCCTATGAGCAGATTGTTAAATTTTCAGTGTGAGCATTTACTAATTGAAAATTGGCAGATACTACGAACAAACACGTTTAATCTACTGTTTGGTTGATTGTCTAAACTTAGAAGGTGATGGAAAAGCACAGATAATGCGCATGAAATTTACAAGTGTGTCCTGCATATTTTTTTCTGCGAAGTCTGTTGTTAAACATTTACCAAGACACCTTAGCTGGCAACAGTCACTAACAGAGTCTGTGTCCTACCTTCACTTAAAGATGTCTATGAAGGGAAACCTATTACCTTCCAAACTGGCCAGGGCGGTTCTCATAACTAGGAAGGATCGCCTAAACCAAGTGAAATTTGCCTTCTTGAAACCTTTACTCATTCCCATTTCTATACTCCAGGGCCAGAATAAGTCGGATCCTTCCTCAAGGATACAGTCTTTCTGATCCTTAGTGACCTTTTCCTACTGCCCTTAATCTTCTTTTCTCCAGGTTAAACATCCCTGACTCCTTTCATGGATCTGCGTGATTTGTTCTCAAGAGTCCTCACCATCCGGATCATTCTCCTCTGGAGGTGCCCCAGCTCACTAATGTTTTTCCTGAAATTTGTCGTATAGATAGAGCAAAACCCAACATTCCAGGTGTAGCAAGCTTCTTCAGGCCTTTGTTTTGAATACCCTGCCAGTCTTAAAGTACAACAGGATTGCAGCTGACCATGGAGCTTCTGGGCCACACTGTGGACTTCCACTGAGCTTCGAGTCCACCAAAACTCCAAAATCTCCCTTATAGGAACTGCTGATGAGTCTTAAGGTCTCTGTCTTCTGTTGGAGTTGGTAGATTCGGGATTGGAAAAGCAAGAAACTTCTCTTCAATGCCTGATGAATCTCAAAAATGCCCTTAAGGAAGTTGGGAAGAGAAGAAAGAAATTGTTCTTGCTTTGAGCCAGAGAAGGACAAGGGACTTCATGACCCTGCAGTATTGTGGTTGGACAGAAGCCAGGTACTTACTTTTTGATAGTTAGGGTAGATTAGTAAACACAGGAGTCACTCAGTCTGGGGAAGAGATACTGTTCTGTCTACCTTGCCCTTGTGGATGATTCCTGATCATTACCATGCTTCCCTTTGAGTGAATTCTAGCATAGCATAAATGGGTTCCAGAGTATATGTCAGAAGTGAAGGAGAGGGCGGCTAGGTGGCTCAATGGATAGAGTGCTGGCCCTGGAGTCAGAAGTGCCTGAGTTCAAATCTGGCCTCAGACACTTACTAATTACCTAGCTGTGTGGCCTTGGTCAAGTCACTTAACCCCACTGCCTTGCAAAAACCTAAAAATAAAGTGAAGGAGAAAGAGGGACAATAATTGTTTTCTTTGTTTAATTGATATTTTCATTTATTTTTTCAATTACATGTTATGAAAGTTTTTCAACCATCATCCACATGCATATGCATATTTTAAAGTTACATAATTTCCTTCCACCTTCCCTTCCTACCCCCCCTCCCCTCACACACATTTGTTTTTGATATGTGTGTTGGCCATTTTCAGTATGAGGAATCAGGATTAAGGGGAAAAATTAGAAAGGGAAGAAATACATAAGAAAATTGTTTTTTAAAAGATGAATGTGGTATTTATTCAAATTCTGAAGGGTTTCTTGTTCTGTTTTATTTTGTTTTCTTCCTCTGGAGTGGAGATAGCATTGTCCATAGCCAGTCTTCTAGGATTATCCTAGCTCTCTGAACTGCTGAGAAAAGTTCCTTCCATCAAAGAGCAACAATTGTTAAGCACCTGATGTTTGTAGACAATTATACCAAGCTCTAATGCTTTGGTTTAGATGCCATCGGGGAACTTGCAGTTTGGAAAACTGGAACCACACTAATATAGGCAGTTCTGCTATAATATAACCTATGCAATGGCAAAAATCACCCCGTTATGCCAAATCAAGCAAGAAAAAACTACAGGGTTTATGGGAAATGGGATTAGGGGAATTATCCTTAAAAACTTCGTCAGTGACAAATAATAAAAAGACTAATAAAAATGGTAGGATAGCTCAATTCATGTTAAATGGTTAAGAAAATACCAAGACTACAATAAACAGTGGCCTTGAGCAGTTACTCCATTTGGGCATTAGGAACGATGACCTAAATAAACCCTTACTTGAGCCTCATCATGGTGTAGAGGGAGAAGGGAGGAGTCTGGAGCCAGCTCTCCTCTGCCCAACAAGAGATATAATAATTATAGCCCCTTAAAGTGTATTCATGGAAGTGGGTCTGTGAGTTGATTGTGAAGTGGTTCCATTCTCTGTACTCTCAATGCTTCTCTCAGGAAATCATGCATCAGCTAACTTGAGATTCACATTATGCTCACAATGTTCCCTCATCTATCAAATTTGCATTTTTGAAGCAGCCTTATAGCAGGACTGACTGTTCCCAAAATTTCATGATCAGCAAATCCAGTGGAGAGCTTTGTAAGATCTGAAGACAAAGCCATTGCCTAATTGGTAATGGGGATCAGGAAGGCTTCCTGGAACAAGGGGCATTTGAGTTTGGCTTTAAAGGATAGGTGAGATTTCAACAATTGAAAGGAAAAAGAACCAGTAGTGAGAATAAATCGGAGATGCAGTCTAGAGAAGTAGTACAGGTGAAAAGCACAGAACTAGGGAGAGTTCCACTCAGAGTCCCATTTTAAAGTAAATGTCCAAACCAGCCATGTCTTCATTCCTCTCTGGGCTGCACTCCTAATGCTCCAGACTTCTCCAGCTTCCTCACCCTGAAATTTCAGGGTCTCTGTATTAGGCCCCCCAGAAGACCTCTCCTCCCCTTCAGTCCTTTCCTCTGTTTGGTCAGCTTTCCCCCAAGAGAAGATAACTCCAAGGGTTGAAACAGGGCAGACTGGACAAAAGGTTACGTCAAAGAGTGACGTTAGAAAGAAGAGCCGCTTTATAGGGAAAGTTGGTTTTAGGCTCTGTAGATTTGTTCTACAAGGAGCTTTTCCTGATCCCCTGATTCTAGATTCCTTCCCCTCCAATTAATTTTGAATATAGTCTGTATACAGTAAGTTACTATATAGAATATAGATATATGGCTATACATTACTAGGCAGAAACTAGAAAAGTATATACTACATGGCCAGTGGACATTCTACACAGAACACGGTGCCCAGAAAAGAGTTTACTGTTGTCTGTCCTTTGCTCTCAGAGGCCCAAAGACATCACAACGGTGATATCTTGACTTGTGAGTGCATTGGATTTAAGTGAGGGGGAGTGCCACAAAGTCATCAATCTTACTTTCTCCTCCAGAGTCAAATAAGTTCAGAGGCAAGACAGGTCAAGATGACTAACCCCCGACACAAGTTGATAGATCAAGGTCTCTTCTTCTTCTGCCCTCTCTAGAATGTAATCTTATTTCAGGGAGATTCTCTTGGTTTTGTTTTTGTTATTTCCTGTCCCCAGTGCATTGAATAGCACTTCTTTTTTTGTTCCTTGACTAATCCAGGTAGAATTGTATAAGAAGTTTGGAAATCTATGTAAAGATTATCAGACTGCCTTCTGGGGGGGGGAGGGGGACAGAGAGGAAGCTGGGAAAAAGTGATAGGTAGAAACTACTATTGTATATAATTGGCAAACGAAATATTTAAATAATAATAACAATTAAAAAATGAAGTTTGGGAATATTGATGTGTAACTCAGAAGAGAGGGCAGGATCAATCTCATCTTCACACCTTTGGCCCAAAGAAGTAATGCAGAATAATACTTGCCCTCCAATGCCACTCCTAGACTCTATCCTTAGGATCATTACTCAGCAATCTCTCCACCTTTGAAGGTCACAGCAACAAAAATCTCCATCCAATTGAGAAGATAGCAACTGTTGTATATCAACTTACAGGTAATTCTCCCTCTTTTCTCAATTTCAGGTTCCTGACCACCTTCTTCTCTTTGCCAATTCTTCCCCTAACACTTTAGGATATCAGCATCCACCCTGATGCTCCCTCCAACTCCCTAATGTCCCAATTCTCAAACTTCTGAAGTTCCACAATCTGCTCCTTGAACCACACAGATGGATGGTCTCACCCTTGTGAAAGAAAATTCAGTTTTCTTTGCCTGACAGAAACCATTTGTATTCATTTTAATTAAACTGATTCTAAGTATCTACTGCTTCCAGAAGAATGTCACCAGGCAAAGTTTCCTGACACCTTTGAAAATCGGAAACAAGCCCTTTGGAAATTATAATTATTAAACACATAACATTCATATATTGTATAATGTCTAAATAGATATAAATATTTATAAATAGTTTAATAATAAATAAATACAGAAATATAAATACATTTATAAATGAAATAGAAAAAATCTACAGTTAAAATTAAGCAAGGATTTAAGTCATAACCTCAAAAGAGTCATTTAAAATACCAATGTACTCTAGAGAATCAGATTTGCAATCCTTTTCAGTCCTCCAGTGAAGGGTAAACTTCTCAGCACAGCGCCGAACAACAAAATGTGCTTAATACATGTTTATCAGCTTCCTCACTCACTTGCTGCATGAATATTCTTTTAACCTTTTTGCTGTTTTAGTTGTTTTCCAGTCAACTCTTCTTGACTCTATTTGGGTTTTTTATTTTTATTTCTTTAAGGCAATGGGGTTAAGTGACCTGACTAAGATCACACCACTAGGCCATTATTAAGTGTCTGAGGCTGGATTTGAACTTAGGTACTCCTGACTCCAGGCCGCTGCTCTGTGGCAACTAGCTTCTTTCATTTTGGGGTTTTCCTTAGCAAAGATACTGGTGGGCTTTGTCAATTCTTTCTCCAGTTCATTTTACAGGTAAGAAAACTAAGGCAAGCATGGTGAAATGACTTGCCCAGGGTCACATACCTCGTAGGTATCAGAGGCTGGAGCTGAACTCAAGAAGAGCAGTCTTTCTGTCTCCAGGTGTGACACTGAATCCACTGTGCCGATTGGTTGCCCTTTAAGGTATAAAAAGACAGGAAAGGTAAGAGGTGTTCGAATAATGGGAATAATGTTCAGGGCCAAATAGAAGATATTTTTAATAGATTGTGGAGGCAAAAGGCAGCCACTGCAGTTGATTAAATGGGAGGCAGGGGGAAGGGGTGGAAGTGACCTGTTCAGACATATTTTAGGAAAATCAATTTGATACCTGAGCAGAGAAGGGACTAGCATCCTTCAAGAGGCTTGAGGCAGGGAGCCTCTGATCAGGTTACCTCATAGAATCACTGTCCTCATTCAAGATATAATTGAAGCACTACCAGTTAGCTGAAGCCTCTCCTAATCCCCTTAGCTTCCCGGGTTCTCCCTCTTAAGCTTATTTGTATTTATTTTTTTTCCTCTTTCCATTCATTCTGTATATATTTACATATGACCTCATGACCTCTCCCAACCTCTTAGAATGTAGACTCCTTTGTTGTAGGGAATAGTTCATTCTTTGTACTTGGATTCTCATTGCCTAGCATTGCACCTGGTATGCAGTTGGTGCTTAATGATTACTTGGTGTATGGGGGCAGAGACCCCAATTCTCCCATAGATCTTTGGTGTACAAGGTACAGGACCTTCACAGAAAATGCAGAAGATATAAATAATATATTTTTTTAGGTTTTTGCAAGGCAAATGGGGTTAAGTGGCTTGCCCAAGGCCACACAGCTAGGTCATTATTAAGTGTCTGAGGCCGGATTTGAACTCAGGTACTCCTGACTCCAGGGCTAGTGATCTATCTATTGTGCCACCTAGCCACCCCAGATATAAATAATATTCCTTAAAATGCAGGAAAAAATTAAAACCCTGAGGAACCCATGAGAAGTTAGAGGCTTTTGGGGGAGGTTGGGGGAGGACCATTGAACAGGTAATCCCAATTCAATTCAAACTTGCACCAACTAAATTATTTACAGTAGTCTCAGAGTGGACAAGCTCCAAGGTCATCTTCCTTCTGTTGTAGAGCTATCATCCCTAGAGGATTCTTTTCCTTCCCAAGTGGCTGTTCAGGAATCCTCTCCCTCCAGGAAGCTTGTGACTCACTTTTCAGATCAAGTACTCTTTATCTCTGGGTCATTCTGGAATTTGGGAGCTTTTGCCTTCAGAATGACCCAAGGAGTTTATGAGTGAGGCATGGAAATATCCATTCTCAACACCTCTAATCTCTTTTCTGTGCTCAGACAAAAACTCAAACAAATCTCATGGGGCATCTGGACAAGCCTGACAAACCACCATTCTCTGTTCCTGGGCAGGGGGAAGAAGGAAACCCCCTCCCCGAATAATTGCTACACATTGGTCTAGAAGGCTAAAGTAGCAAATGTGAAGGAAAAAAAATAAAATGTTCCTTCAAGTCACAGGTCATTTTTATAGAACATGGAAAGAGAATATTTTATCCTACAAGAGTCCAATCTTCCAGACTTACATCTGCCAATCAACTCAAGACACTGAGGACCAATCAGAGGTGATTTTTCCATTAGATGGTGAGCTCCCTCTGGGGCAGGGATTGTCTTTTGCCTCTTCTTATATCCTCATCACCTAACACAGTGCTTAGCACACAGTAGGTTCTTGATAAATGTTCATAGACTGACTATATGTTGATAGTCAAAGGGGGCCAGCACCATGACCACTTTGAGGAGAAATGCTCTTTCAACAAAGATCCATGTCTTATAATATCATGCAGATAACTGAAGGAATATCAAATTGGGGCAGGCAGTTCCTGGATCAATGTCCTTACATCAAGATTATATAACAAAAGAGGAAAAATTTTGAGCAAGAAAGGAGCTTAGGACTTCCCGCCAAGATGGCAGAGAGAAGACAGGCACAGTCCTAAAGTCTCCTGATCTTTCCCCATCTATGATGTGAAGAAAGGATCTTAGTCATCATAGATTCCAATCTTCTCATTTTATAAAGGTATAAACTAGCCCAGAAAAGAACAATTTACCCAAAATCATCAAGATAGAGTCAAAACCTTCACTTCACTTCACTCACTTCACCCAGTATTCTTTCTACTCCATGACCTGGCCAAACCAAGTTGCAAGGCATCCCTATGATATCTCCAGTCTCTTGCATTGACTTAGCCCTAGTCTACTGTGCACCCCAACTTTAGGCATCCCCAGAAACTTATTTCCATTTACCCACATAGCAGTCAATTAACTTTTACAAAGGAACATTTATTTTAGAGACAGAGCAAGAACAAATATGTAAACATCCCTCGCTAAGACCCAGGAAGCATGATTTCCCTCCTAGACCATCTTTTCCTCTGTTCAGGAAGGAGAATAAGGTTCACAGTTTAATTTTTTTCCACATAGAATGGTTTCTCCAATTTCCAAGCCCCAAACTCCTAGTTTCTTAAGGCTTCTCACCTCATTCATCAGTGATCTGGTCTGGTTGGGGTCCCAGTCCAAGGTCACTAAGACCCAAGCTCCCAGTCACTCCACTGCCTGCACCTTGAACTGAAAGGACAAATTCAACAGACTAAACCCTTAAACTTGATTCCAGGCCCTAAGAGGGAGAGGGGGAAAGGAGCTCTTCTCCCACCCCCAGTAGAATGTAAAGTCTGGTGTCCATGATTAATGTAAATAGGCCTTCCTTCCCTGAACCCACCAAAAAGAGAGGGAAGACAGTCTCCCTTGGGCATTTGAAAAGATGCAGCCTATTCCAGTTCCACTGTCAATGGACAGATAATGTTCCTTCCCATGTCGAAAGAGAAGGGGACTCCTGGATATCTTACCCCGAAGCATCCTTTCCATCTACCGTATGGATGCCTCCTTCTTGGGCTTGCACAAAGCCTGGATACACATACTTGGGGGGAGAGGGGGCAGGAGAAGGAAACCAGTTTTTCCATTAGCCTTAGAACCTCCCTTTGAGCAAAATCCCTCTACCAAAAGAGGTCAGTACTTAGTCCACAACCCATCATCTCAGAGTATTTGCTTGGTCATTCAGGGAAAGATAAAGTGAATTGCTCAGAATTATACAGTCTGTAAGAGTGGATCAGAGGTGGGAACTGAATCCAGGCCTTCCTGACTCTAGCACATTTTCTCTACTACATACAAGTAAATATAAAGTTGTTTCAGAGAGGAAACAAAACAACTGAGAGAATCAGGAAAGATCTCTTCTAAAAGGTGATAAAGGCATGGCACAATGCATAGACACCTGGGTCTGGAGTCAGTGGGACCTGAGTTCAAATCCTCAATTACTTTGTTATGTGACCCTGGACAAGCCACTTCACTCTGTTTGCCTCAGTTTATTCATTTGTAACAAACCACTCCAATATCTTTGACAAGAAAATTCCAATGGGGTCACAAAGAGTCAGACATGGCTGAAATGACTGAACAACAACAATGGAGGTGATTCAAGAGTTATTGGAAAAAAAGAGGGAAGAGGGGGAGAAAAGGGGAAGAGAAAGAGAGGGGAGGAAAGAGGAGAGAGGGAAACTTTTTCAAAGGATTAATTTGTTTTTATCTTAGAGATTCTTCCATGACACTAATTAATCCTTCAACTTGGTAGCTGAGAGAAGCCTTCTAAAATAGAAGCAATCTTGCATCCCTAAGTGGGATTTAACTAATGTATAATAATTACTCTTATCATAACAGCATCTCTTCACCACATTCAAAAAAAACAAAACCCACCCCGTGCTGCCTGCCTTCTCTAAGTGGTGTTATTAGAAGAGAGGAGAGAGTGTGGTTTTTTCCATCCATTCATACAGCAGCTGTCATTTGGTGGCATTCTGTGGGGACAATACTGCTCCCCTTTCAGGAGGCTGCAGATGGAGCTACAGAATGAGAGCATTCACAGAGATTCTGCTGTGATAAGCCCCCAGATTTAAGGCTGCCCATTTCCCTGTAAATTGTTGAAGGCCTCTCCGTCTAGGAAAGCTTCCTTAAAAGGAAATCTTGTTCAGGACTAAAGTTGACCCCAAGGAAGAGAAGAGACAAAATACTTGCCCTCTCTTCTTTGCAGAGGTGAGAGTATAGCAGTGTGGAAAAATGAATCAATTAATATTTATCAAGTTGGACACTGTGTTGTGGATACAAAAAAAAATAAAGAGGCAAAAGACAGCCCTTGCCCTCAAGAAACTCCCAGTCTGGAGGGGAAATAACATGAAAGCAACTATATACAAACAAGTTATAATCCAGGATAAATGAGAAAGAATTTATCAGAGGGAAGGCACTAGACTGAAGAGGGGGTTGGGAAAGACCTTTGACAGTAACTTGGTTATAGAGAATGAGAGCGAATGAGAGATCCTGGATGACCCCTGGGGTTAGGAGCCTGAGAAGGAGGTCACCCTCTACAGGAACATGAAGTGGGGATGTTTAGAGGGAAAGATCTTGGGTTCTGCTTTGGATATGTTGAGTGTAAGATGTCCATTGAACATCCACTTCGTGGTGTCTGAAATGCAATCAGAGATGGGAGCTTGGAAGTCTGCAGGGAGATTGAGGCAGCAAAGGTAGAAATGAAAATCATCATCATAGGAATGGCATCAAAGCTATGAGAGCTGATGAGATTCCCAAGGGAAGTAGGATAGAGGAAGGAGAGAAGGGCCAGAGCAGAGCTGCTTCTGTGACTTTGTATTTGTCTCTGCCTCTCTCTATGTCTCTATTTCACTCTTTCTTGCAGGGGGTGGGTCTCTGGGTAGAAGATTAGGAAGAAAATAAGGAGTTAGTAAGCATTTACATTGTGCTAATTGCTTTATAAATATTACAAATTTTGAAATAAAAGTAATTGATACACCCTGGCATCATGATGAGTTGGGTTCAAATCTTGCCTCTGATATATACTGGCTGTGTGACCCGGAGGAGTGATTTAACATCTTAGAGCCCTCAGACAATTCTCCAGAACTAGAAATTGTGCAGTAGGTATCTCTACGGATAGAGGACATTTCTTTACTGAGAACTCCATATACAAACAAAAACCATGAACCAGGACCAAAAAAACCCCAAAAGAACAATTGAAGTGATGTAAAAAACAAAGAGCATCAATTTTTAAAATTTCAATTTTTTTTTTTGCAAAAGGAAATTCTTTGGAGGATGACTCAACCACCTGTTCCCCTTCCCTGAAAGTAATCCCCTTCTGGACAATGATCTAGGGATTCACTGAAATTTTATGTATGGAAAAGCAGATTTAAAAAAAAAAAAGACTATGTTCCATTTGGATCCTTTATTTGTTTTTGTTTTTGCAAGACAATGGGGTTAAGTGACTTGCCCAAGGTCACACAGCTAAGTAAGTATTAAGTGTCTGAGGTCTGATTTGAACTCAGGCCCTCCTGACTCCAGGGCCAGTACTCCATCCACTGCACCACCTAGCTGTCCTAAAACCAGATGGTTTGGAAGAACTACTCCAACTGGGCAAAAGCTCAGATCCTTAGGACTTTGGATGAATACTATTCCAGACATGAGTTAACAAAGACTAGCTCTGTGTTCCCCATTCTGCTGCCTCTACCACTTCTAGGAAATTAATGCAAGTTTCCTGATTCCTAGTTCTTCCTTCTGCAGGCTTGTCCAAGAATTCTCAGATGCTTCTGCACCAGTAGTTTTGAATGTCCTATATTTTATTCAGAATGAATGAATGAATGCATGTATGCATGTATTATGTATGTATGAGGTCGGAGGTGAAAGTGCCCCACCACATAAATCCTGATTGTTCTCAATCAACCGAAACACCTTAGACTAAGTGTGAAAAGTCTTGGAAAATCATTGGATGATATTTGGAACAAATAAAGTTTTCCATTTCACCCCTTGGGGCTCTCTTTTCTCTCCACCCAAACCTCTTCTTTGATTGGAACTGAACTTGCAGCATCAAAGGGTCTGTTGAATGTTGCATTTCAAATCTTCCCATGGGTGTCCTAAACACTATGCCCAGATTGTCTGGTATTAGAGTCTACAACATCAGGAGCCAAGGACACTCTGGATTCCCATGTGTTCTTTAAGCAGGAGACCGTTTGTACATGTGGGTGAATGTGTCACAGACTTTGGAGAAAAGGGGAATGCTTATATTCACTGTTTTTATCGTGCCAATTTGGTAAATATCCTTTTCTAGATGACTAAAGAAAGACTGACTCGAGTCTCAACTGGTGATCATAGAGGAAGAGGGCAGAGAAGGGGGAAGAATAAGTTCAGCCAGCCACCACCCATTCCTCTTTTGGAAGGACTTCGATGCTTAGTCATTTTTTTTCCTGATATCCAGCTCTTTTTTCATTTCTACCTGTTGGTTCTAACTCCACATGGTGGAACCAAGCAGAAGTCTTTTTCCTCTTTCATAGAACACCCTTCAAACAGTTCCCCATTTCCCACTGAATCTACTCTTCTCCAGGATCAACATCCAAAGTTTCCTTAACTCATCTTCAAAAGGTGCAAACTCAGTCACTCCCCATCCTGGCTGCTCTCTTGAAGATGCTCTCTAGCTTGAGCTATATCTTTCTCTTTTTTAGTCATTCAAGAAAGATTTTATTTATTTTGAGTTTTACAATTTTTCCCCTAATCTTGCTTCCCTCCCCCCACCCCCCAAAGGCAATTTGCCAGCGTTCCACTGTTTCCATGGTATACATTGATCCAAGTTGAATGTGATGAAAGAGAAATCATATCCTTAAGGAAGGAAAATAAAGTATAAGAGATAGCAAACTTACATAAAAAATAACAGGTTTTTTTTTTTTTTCTAAGTTAAAGGTAATAGTCCTTGGGCTTTGTTCAAACTTTCTCTGGACACATATGGCATTCTCCATTGCAGAGAGCCCCAAATGGTCTCTGATTGTTGCCCTGATGGAATGAGGGAGTCCATCAAGGCTGATCATCACCCCCATGTTGCTGTTAGGACGGACAGTGTTCTTCTGCTTCTGCTCATCTCGTTGAGCTACATCTCTCTAATGTGGCGTTGTTCATTCACAAATAAGCACAATACTCCTAGGTGACCCATCCAGGGCAGAGTGGACAAGAGTTAGCACCTCAGGACTCCCAGAAGCCTATGTTCATGGAGCCAATGACATTCAGTTCATTGACTGTCAAATTACAATGTGGGTTCCTATTGAATTAGCAGTCTGCTAAGTCCAAGGGATCTTTTCCAAACAAACTTTGGTCTAACCATGTCTCCCTATCTTATCTTTGTAACTTTAAGCCTAAGCCTGTCTTTCCATTTATGTCTGGACATCTCACCCTATCACAGGGGATTTTTAACTTGCAGTCTAGTTTTTCTTAATATATCAACCACTATTTCAGCACAATTTGTGTTATTTACAAACCTAGGTATTTTATTGAGTGTGTTTGAGAACAGGATTCTGAGGAGTAGAATAAGCCACATCAGACTATGATTGTGTCCATAAACAATAACAGTATTTATATGACACTTTACAATTTGCAAAATACTTTAGCAGCATTTCATTTGATCCTCACAAATCTTTGAAGATAGGTTAATTTCCATTATTCCTAGTATATTCTCTTTATAAAGGAGGAAATAGGCTAAAGGAGATTGAGTGACTTGCTCAGATCACACACTTACCAAGTGTCTGAGGTAGAGATTGACTCCAGTCTTCTTGATTTCAGGTTGAACCAGATCTGTCTATTTTGTCACCTAACTGTGCACAATGTGCACAGGGTTCTGTTCTATTTGGGTCCTTCTGGATACTTCCCCTCTCACCCAACCAATCCACCAATATGTCCTATGAGTTGGGGATACCAAGAGCAGCAAAAACCAGTCCCTTGCTCTCAAGGGCAAACAGTCAAATGTGTTAGCTCTCTCTCCCAGCTTGGTGCCATCTACAAACCTGATGAGTTCCTTCTTTGCCTTTCTCCAAGTCATTGATCAACATGTCAAACAGCATAAGCCACATACAAATCCCTGGAGAATTCTGGGAACTTCCACAAAACTAGAGACGACTCTTCTCAGAACTGACCACTCAACATTTCTGACCGCCATTATTCCATCTTGCCTGTCAGGTTAACACGAGAGACCTAGTCACATACATTGCTTAAAGCTAAGCAGATTCTATCCACGGCATCCCCTTCATCCACCAGTTGAGCAACCCTGCCCCAAAAGGAAAACAAGGTTAGCTTTGCCACACTTTGTTCTTGATGAAACGCTCTTTAACCCGCCAGTCCTATTTTATGAGTTATTATTATTATTATTATTATTATTATTATTGGACTGGCTGAAACATGTGCTGGGTGTGTGTAATTACAAGATTGTGATTTGTCTGGCCAAGCCACCAAGGTTATAAATAAAAGAGAGCTCCTTGAAGAGCTTCCTGTAAAATGGTTCAATTCCCCCTAAAAAAAGACTGAGTGTACTGCCTTCCTGGAACCATTGTTGAAACTATCCAAATACTAGTTTCAAAGAGGCTATTTGGCCTGACTTAGAAACCAACTGAGACTCTTTGAAGAAAATTTTTAAGAAGGAAATAGAAAAATGTATATATGATTTTGGCAAACCACTCCAATATCTTTGCCAAGAAAACCCCAAAATGGGGTCATGATGAGTCAGAGATGACTGAAATGACTGAACAACAAGAACAAAATGGTTTTTAAGGTCTAAGAGCTTTAGCATTCTCCATGGTCAGAGAAAAGAGAGAAAGGTCTCCATCACACTGCAAGGCCCTTATGGAAGAACATGGATAGGACGGGTCAACATGGATAGGCTATGATCAGTCTCTTGGGATCTAGTACCTGCATAGATAAAATCAGAAATTCACGGGATTGTCTGAAACAGGCCAAAGACTCTTCTTATTTTCACTTTGGTGAACCAACAAAAAAATGTGAACCTAAACAAGTCCAGAGTCAGCTAATACTGATTCAGAAGTGAGTGTTAAACTTTCAGGATTAGCATGTACAACTCAAAAATCAGCAAACTATAAATCAGGGTGTGATTTATCATTTGTTGAAGACTTAAAAATGCAGCTTAAACTAACAAGTTCACCAGAAGCATACCCCGCCCCCAGAAGACCTATTGTTAATATTTCCTAGTACATTATGCCTTAGATTTGGTTTCAACCAAAGCAAGGAGGTCCTTGTGGTGAATGTTGGGGGAGTATGAGAATTGTTAATAGTAGGTAACATTTATATATGTACCAAGCATTATCTCATTGGATCTTCATAACAACCTGGGGAAGTAAATCCTCTTATCAGCCCCATTTTACGTATGAGGAAACAGGCAAACATTGACAAGTGACTTGTCTGGGGTGACATAGCCAAGCAAATGGATCTGAATTTGAACTCAGGTCTTCCTGAACTGTCCAGTACTCTATCTGCCATTCTGTCTATTTGTCTCTATATACAATGAATAAAATAGAGGACCATTGTCCAATCTTGGACATAGACACAAATACCAGGGCAATAGAAAGGGATTGCCCAAATGAGTATACAAAGTGATGGGTGAAAAATTTTTAAAACTTATGTAGGTTGGGGCGGCTAGGTGGCGTAGTGGATAAAGCACCGGCCTTGGAGTCAGGAGTACCTGGGTTCAAATCTGGTCTCAGACACTTAATAATGACCTAGCTGTGTGGCCTTGGGCAAGCCACTTAACCCCATTTGCCTTGCAAAAAATCTAAAAAACAAACTTACATAGGTTAATTTTTTTAAAACTTAGCACCCTGGGGGCCTCCCTTGGGGGAGACTCCCATCCAAGTTGACACAGAACCATTTAAAAGTATCCTCCACCCCCCCCCCACCAAATCCTTCCTCATCACTCCAGTCAAATTGACACTTATTACTAAAGAATGCATCTGACCTCATCACTGATGCTCCCTATTGCTAACAAATTCTTCTACTGGGCATTACACAGTTTGGCTTCAGTCTACCTTTATAGCCTGGTTACATGGTACTCTCTTCAGGTGCCCGAATGAAACACTTCCTATCCCCCTTCAAGGCAGCTATGCCATTGTGCCCTTTGCCTGGAATTCCCTCTCTCCTCACCTCTGCCTCTTAGGGTCTCTATATCCTTTGGCTCAAATGAGACTATTTTCCTGAGCTCTTTCACTAGTTTTTGCTATCCTCTCCACTTGCTCCTTTCTATTTGTATTCATTTTACTATCTAATTAATATTTTATCTATAAATTTAGAAAAAAATTATTTTTTATACTTTAGCATCTATTTACTGTTGGTTTCCCATGGCACAGTGGATAGAGCACTGGCATTGGAGTCAGGAGGATAGGAGTTTGAATCCATCCTCAGCCACCTGAAACTCACCAGCTGTGTGACCTTGGGCTAGTCACTTCACCCTGCTTGCCTAACATCCAGGTTGTCTCCAGTCATCCTGATCCTTATCTGGCTCCTAGACCCACATGGTTCCAGAGGAGAAAGTGAGGCTGGGGACTTAGCACAGTCCCCTTTCACCCAAATCTAATTCAAGTTCTTCTCATGGCATCACCTCCCAGATGATCTTCATGATCTCCTTACAGAATGAAGGACAAAAATAAATAGAGTGTAAGCTCCTTGAGAATCTGAACTAATGCCTTTTTGGCTTTTGGCCCTAGGGTGCTGGATGGACTCAGGATCCCAGTTCAAATCCAGAGACTATAGATACGGCTAGTTTGTGACTCTAGCCAAGTCACTTAATCATTTTTCTCATTTTGAAAAATGGAAATCATAATAGCATGTGCCACACAGGGGGGGGGGGAGGGTTGTGAGGAGCAAATGGGATAATTTTGTAAAGTGCATTGTCAATCTCCAGGCATTCCAAAACCTCTGACTCTTATTTGTAGAGTGGGACATAGTGACTGGGACCTAAGAGAAGGGCCAGATTGCCCTAAATATGAATGAAGCAGCAGATGGTGATGTTTGTCCTTCCTTCTCAACGAAGACCATGACAAGCATATGAATTGGATTTGAGTGAGGGGCTGTGCTAAGTCCCCAGCCTCACTTTCTCTTCTGGGGCCATCTGATTCCAGTGGCCAGATAGGGATCAGGATGACTGGAGATGGTCTTGGATATGAGACAGTCAGGGTGAAGTGACTTACCCAAGGTCACACAGTAAGTGTCATATCTGAGGCTGGATTTGAACTCAGATCCTCCTGACCCCAAGATTAGTGTTTTGTCCACTACACTGCCAGCTGCCCTTTTAGTAGCATCTGGTAGCAGCCATTCAGCAGAGACGGGCAGCAGCAATCTTAGCTAGGCCATTAACAGATCATTTTTGAAAAATTCTGCATCAGTGAAGAGAGTTGTTATTGAATTCCCCATCCAGAGAGAAAACTTTGCTAATAAGCACCTGGAAAGGGGGGAAATGGGAAACCCAATTACATCCTTACTAGAACACTTTTTTTTTTTCCAGAAAGAGGGAGACTAAGAGACCAGAAACAGTAGAAAAGATTTCTCACTTGCTTCTCCTGAGAGTCACCAGCTTGGTGGCTCCCATTAGTTTAGGGCTGGGAAAGCCAGTTCCTTAAAAGAGTTTGGCTTTCTCCCCTAACCTAGCACTTTCCATAAACATTTACAACTAAAGCGGAAGGTTTACAATGGATAGAGGCCAGTCCCCTGAGGCCCGTTGGGGTTTAACTGCTTTGAAGGTCCTGGGCATTGATATTCAAGGGCTTTTTCTCTCCACGGGTTGGCCAGCTTAGCTGTAATGGCCACAGCTGTATGCAGCTGGCCCTGGAGCTCTAAGGAAGGGAGTCAGCAAATCTCCCTCCAGGAGAATGAAGCTGGGAAAACCTGGGCTGACAACATCCTCCCCCTCCCCCTAGGCATGGCCAGGAATGCTGAGACATCAGCAAAGAGCCCGGGCTTTGGTCTGGGTGGCTATCACCTTCCCCCCGACTCCTGGCCCAGCTCCAGCTCTAGTGGGATGGTTGTTTTTGTGAAAGACTCTGTCCACCCCCCACTGTTCCCCCAAATTAGGAAGGTGATCCACATAGAGCCTCCCCTGGTCAGGGCTTGAGCCTGCAGCAGAGGGAGCTGGGGAGTCAGTGTGCTTATTTGGGCCTGCTCCAAGCCCAAGAGAGAGGCTGCAGATAGTTGAGGTAGGGCTTTGCCCCACCTCAGGACTCTAAGATTCAGGAAAAGGGGATGGCTAGTCAAGTAAAATTGTGCCCCACATTTGCCAGGTCTAAGTAGGTCAGCGTCTTGAATCTATCCCTGGTTGGCCACTGTGTGGCTCAACAATCTGAAGTCTTTTATCAATCAGTCAAAAAGCAAATGTGAAACCTGATTATGTTCAGGCACCTCACTAAGCACCGGTGTTGCAAAAAGGGAAAAAACCCCAATAACAGATCTTGTCCCCTAAGAACCTTATACTAAAAAAAAAGAGATTCAACCAAAAACGAACCTATTCACAAGTTCAGTGTCAATGGCAAGTCATGGATGAAGAAAGGCCCTGTCTTTACAATGTTATTCCTGTGTAGAGATTTTACCAAAAGGAAACACTTGGTTGTTTCTTTGTCTGGTTCCCCAATCCCCTAGCCCAGATGAAAAGGAAGAATTATATCCAGAGAGAACACTTCGATATAGAAAACCAGAGCAGTTGAGGGAAATGGGAGCCAAGAATCCCATGATTCAAATCTTGTCTTCTGACATGTATAGTCCTTCATAGCCTGCCCACTGCCTGCTTTTCCAGTTGTTCATAACTGACCAGTCATCTCCCACCTGCAGGTTCTTGCCAAACCTAGAGGCCAGGCCCTTACTTGGAGTGTCTTCCTTTTCATCTCCTTCCCTCAGAGTCCCAGGACTCCTCCATGGCTCAGCTAAGATGAGGAAAATGATGTCCATAGAAGAGAATTAATTTTTCCAAGGTCACTCTGTGAATTAAGAAATGGGTTCTGAAGCCAGGTGCTCAGATCCAAAGCCAGGGTTTTTCCCACTGAGTCACATTGTTCTCTACCTGGGGAAGGAATCAGTCCATTGGACAGTTGGTAAGAAATTACTGAACCAATATGCCCAACCTTTGATGCTTCTTCCCAGCCCACCTAAGGCATGTAGGCATGGACTGGCTAGAAGTGACTGACAAAAATGAAATGGGGGAGGAGGGTTTCCATTCTCCTGCCCCATCCTGAATTACCATGGATGTTGAGCTCCAATCCCATACTTTTGACTGTGGGGGCCTCCAAGAAGAGGTATTATGGGAAACAGCATGAAGAATGGAATATTGCTGTGGCCCTAGTCAAAGAGGTCACGAAAAGAATAATAAAGAAGAAACTAGCTACCAGAGGGCCAGGAAGGCCCGGTGTTCTCAACTCCTTCTAGGCACCAATTCTGAGAACTCACCCAAAGCTTGGCCACCCTTCATAAAGCCCCTGTCAGTCCTGAACTGATTGTGGGACTCCATTCCAGGATTCAACTGCACCCCCAGAGGCCATTAGCCAGCAGTAGAGGTGCCCTCCACTGACGTAGGCCTTTCATTTTGTCACCAGAAGCTGAGCTAGGTCATCCTTGGTCTGAAAGAAAATGGCTTGGTCATGCATTCCAACTGAACATACAAAGAGCTGGCTAAGAGCAGGTCATAGGGATTGCGTGTTTTGCCAGGGTATGGAACTACAGTAAAGACACATGAATTCAAATCCTACTTCTGACAAAGGCCAATAACTAGCTAATAACAGCTAATATTTCCAGATCCCCTTGAGGTTTACCACACACTTTACCTATGGTATCTCAATTGTTCCTCATCGTTTCCTGCTATTATCCCCAATTGGCAGATAAGGAAACTGAGGCAGAGAGGTTAAAGGACTTGGCCAAGGTGACACAGGTAAGAAATATCTGAGAATTAGAATTTAGGACTTACTGATTCCAAGCCCGACCTCCTATCTACTTGAAACCTAGCTTCTTTGGATCAAGAAGGAACTTTAGAGGCCATCGATTCAACTCCACAACATAACAAGGACGGGACAAAGGCGATTAGAGCCCATCATGGCCTACATGCTGGACTTAAGAATCAGGAAGGTGTGAGTTTAAATTCTGTCTCACATTCTTGCTAGCTGTGTGATCCTGCTCAGCTCACCTAATTTCTCCCTAGGTTAAATGAAGATAACCATAGCCCCCCACAATGCTTTGTAAACACTAATGTCCAATATAACTGCAAACTCTTATTATCATTACTAATAATAGTTCCTATTATTTAAATCCTTCCACAGATGCTGGCTAGCTGGGTGACCCTGGGCACATCAGAAGATCATAGATGTGGAACTGGAGGAAACTGAGGCCCCAAAGTTTGCATCACCCAGGTAATCAGAAGTCAGATAGCTGGCCAGACTTGGCAGGAAGGTCCTCAGACTCTCTCCATCAGAGCATGCTAGCTGCCACCTTGATTCATGAAGAGTGAGATCATCACATTGCAGAGCGGATGGTTAGGATTAGCTCATGGATTATGTTAAACCACTTTTCAAATATGAAATGTTGCAGCAAAGTATTATGTGCTATTTGACTTTATGATCTTCCATAAAAAAAAGGATGATTTTTATGGGACGCAGTCTTAAATGCTAAGCAGAATTTGGAGGCATAGAATGCTAGTACAGGGAGAGACCTTAGAGAAATCAACTCCTGGACTGACAGAATCAAAGCAATGCCAAGATAGAAGGGACCCTGGGGACCAGCTTGGACAGCTTGGAAAAGGGATCATCAGCCCCTGATATATATATCTGATATCTGATACCTAGGACTCTATAGAGGAAAAATCTGCCCCCTCTCAAGGCAATCTATTCTAAGTTTTCTTTTTAAGTGTAAGGAATAAAACAAGCATTTCCATAACATAGTATAATTTTAAAAAGATGATTATACATGGAATTATAAATTTATTATGCATAATTTGCTATTTCATATAAATATATACACATAGATAATAAAGTTATTATGTAAATTTTTATTTTCTTTTTTCTCCCCACCCCCCCAGAGATGACTACAATTAGACACAAATATTTATGTGTAGAATGTGTGTGTGTGTGTGTGTGTGTGTGTGTGTGTGTGTGTGTTTAAAATCATTCTGCTTTAGACTAGGCAATCTATTACATTTTACAGCTAGGATGAATTTCTTTGGTTGGGGGAAGGGATCCTCCCTAAGATTCAACCTAAAAAGGTTCCTTTTCACCTTCCATCCACTGTTGCTAATTCTCCCCGCTGGGGCTAAGAAAATCAAACCTAATCCTTCTTCCACATGACAGGCTCTCTAGTGTTCCTCCTGGGTCTTCTCTTCTCCCTGCTAAGCATTCCTAGTTTTTTCAATTAATTCCCATTTAACACACACACACACACACACACACACACACACACACACACACAGACATCCTGCTGCCCTCCTCTAGACACCCTCCAATGTACCACTGTTTTCCTTAAATTGTGGTGTCTAGAATTCAAAGCAATATTCGAGAATACATGCTGACTACGACAGGACCAAGAGCAACCCCTGCATTTCTAGTCTCCCTTGGGCTGTGCTGGAACCAGCTCCTAAAATGCTAGCAATATTTTTCATATTAAATTTATATCGACAAGCCATGAGGACTTGATTTTGCTGTTTTGTGGATTGTGGAAAGTGATGGAGAAGGTATTAATATTGCAGATGAACTACCCGAGGGGGTGCTTTACACTTCTCCTGAATAGACACCTGTCATACACTGACCAACTTAATTCAGTCCAAGGCTGCATTAGTGTTTTGATTTGTTTCTTGGTGGAATGAAGTTGTAATATCACAAGCCTAGTTTATGTTAGCTTGCAGTCCACTAGAATTCTCAGAGCCAGGTAGTAGAGTAAGCAGAGTGCCAGAGCTGGAGTCAGGAAGACTCATCTTCCTGAACTCATAACTGGCATTGGACACTTAAGAATTGTATGACCCTGGGCAAGTCACTTAACTCCATTTGCCTCTGTTTTCATATCTTTAAAGTAATCTGGGTAGTAACTGGGCAGCTAGGTAATGCAGTGGATGGAACACTGATCTTGGTGTCCTGAGGTCCGGAGTTTGAACCCAGCCTCAGATACCACCAGCTGTGTGACCTTGGGCAAGTCACTTCACCCTGGTTGCCTCTCATCCAGGACCATCTCCAGTCATCGTGGTTCATATTGGACCCAGATGGCTCTGGAGGAGAAAGTAGAACTGGGGACTTAACACAGCCCCCCCCCTCAAATCCAATTCATGTGCTTGTCATTGTATCACCTTTCCTGATGCCATTGTCTTCTTAGAGAATAAATGACAAACAGCATTAAAGTAATCTGGAAAAGAAAATGACAAACCATTTCAAGAAATTTGCCAAGAAAATACTAAATGGAATTTTAAAGAGTTGGATATGATTGAAAAGGAATGAACAGCTTTGTATGTTTGAAGATCAATTAAAAGAAATCTCAAATGTAAGGCACTATGCCTGTCCCTAGTAAATACGGTATTCTTAGATTCAGGATATATTATAATATTTGGTTACTTTCTTTAAGAGAGACAAGGATGATTTGTTGTTTCAAACCCTGCCCACCCTAGGTGTAAAGACTTTATTGAGTCTTTCTTTTTAGGTTTTTTGCAAGGCAATGGGGTGAAGTGGCTTGCCCAAGGTCACACAGCCAGGTAATTCAGTGTCTGAGGCTGGATTTGAACTCAGGTATTCCTGACTCCAGGGCCGGTGCTCTATCCACTGTGCCACCTAGCTGCCCTGACTCTATTGAATCTTGAAAATACAAATAGAAAAATCAGAAAATTCTTGCTTTCAAGGACCTTTCATTTGAATGGGAGAAATAACATATTCAGAAGTTTTCTGCCTCAAGTCAGATAAAAAGACATTTTGGTCCTTGAAGTGCAATGGCAGTACCTCATCTTCAAGATTATTTCTACTAATAAAAACCATATCCATTTCTGATGTTGAACCATTCAACTGTGCCAGGGGTTCAAGGTGTGAACTTTCTTTTCTAGGTCTTCAGTAGTTCTCTCTTCTAAGAAGAGAAGGATTACATGTTCTGTGAAAGCAATGGTCTTGTTATAGCTCCACAAGGGTGCTCTCTCTGCATGATGGCAGAAGGGTTCTTGGTTGGATGCAGGATCAATCAAACGGAGTTGGCGGTGGGGGTGGAGAGGGGTTTCAAAATTTTCAGGTTCTTGAATTCAAATTCCTAGACTATCTAGGTTCAAGATAGTCTATGAAGCTCCAGAGTAGAAAACCAAAGTTCATGAATCCAACCAATGTGTCTAACTTTATAAGTCAGAAGACACAATTAGTTCAAAACAAAGAAATTTAATGGAATAAGTATTTTTTAATGTAGAATCAAACAGTGCACAGGAGACAAAAGCAGAGAATCGAACTAATGATAAAAATGCATGGCCTTAGATGTCTCTTTACAAATGACCAAAGTTTAGACAATAAACATGAGGAACTAGAGGAACCAGGGGAAATTCTATTCTGGATCTAATTTTCACTAATAGACAGGAACTGTTTGTTGGGGTGGAAATCTGATGACAAGAAAATCCTTTATTACTTTATTCCAATTTAGAATACATCAGCAAAAGTTTTACCCTATACATTTTTATAAACCCTGGCAGGAAGAAGCAACAGTTGACATCTGAAGAAGCGTGTCTCTTTGGGTCAGTAGATTTTGAAATAAGAAGTGTTTCTGATGGATACTTAGAGTCTACAAAGCTCATGTAGTGACTCTGGCTTCAAAGTTGTTTCGTTGTTGATCTTGAGGACAGTTCGTCATGTTACAGGGGAGGGAGCTCTAAATGCAGAGTTCTGTTAAGAGGAAAGGAAGACTCCAGAGAGGAAATCACCTCTTCTTTTAAGGTTATGGGATGGGGGAGAAGGGGTGTTACTCAAAGGCTAATCTTTTTTGACATAGGATTCCAACATAGCAATGGGAGAAGGGATATGGCATATAAGGCATATAAGAATTGATCAGATGACTCAATTTTTGAAAGGCCATTAGCAAGGGGTTTACCTACTGGAAGGACCAGAACCCTTGCTCCTAGCTCCAGGAAAGATGATTGGGCAGGGCTGGGCAAAGAAGAGCTCTTCTCCCACCTCCATTACATAAACCCGTATAGAAAGAATTCATTTCTAGTTTGGGGAGGTAAAGCATTTAACAACTGAGAGGTCATCAATTCCAACATTCTTTATCCTTTAGCCTAAAGCTCTCTAAAGGGAATTGGGATGTTCTTTGACCTCATTTTCCCTTACCTCAAGTTACATTTAAAAAAAAAAAAAAGATATGCATAAAGGATCTGGTCAAGTTTAGAGAATCAATGCTTGGCTAGCATTGAACATTCCAGTCCCTCTGCACTTTCTAATTTAATTCCAGATGTGCATCTTCTCTGATTATGGACCTGTAACTGAGTGAAGCCATAGAGTCAGTGGTAAAAGCCAACAACATCTGTTACGGACCTGGTAATGCAGAGCACAAATTGTGGGATAACTCCCAGAAGGCTGATGTCAAAGCTTTGCTATCCTGGAAACCATGCTTCAGGGTCATCACATATTTCAATGTAATTTATTTTTTGCTACTTGCTCTCAGGGAGTTAGCAAACTTTAGTGAACAGAGGATAGGTCCAAGTGTTAGAGAAATCTGAGTTCAGTTCTTGCCTCAATCACTTCCTCAGTCTTTCTGGGTTATTCTCTCTACCATTTTAAAATGTTAGACATTAGAGCAAAACAAGAAAGAATGATGGGATGTAGAGGAGCTGAATAATTCTTGAGAGAAAGTAATGAGGAATGTAGCAACAGGTATTAAAAATACTCATAGGCTCACATATTTACATATGAATGCAAGTGCATAGATTGTGGGCTGTTGAAATGTTAGCACAACTTCTACAAGACTTAGAGATATCATTGAGACTTGGTTGAATGGGAGTCATGGGAAATAATGGAAGAGAATAGTTTATTGAAAAGAAATTGATGGGTGGCTAGGTGGCTTAGTGGATAGAGCACCAGCCTGGAGTCAGGAGGACCTGAGTTCAAATCCAGCCTCAGACACTTAATAATGACCTAGCTGTGTGGCCTTGGGCAAGCCACTTAACTCCATTGCCATACAAAAACCTAAAAGAAGAAGAAGGAGGAGGAGGAGAAGGAGAGAAAGACAGAGAGAAAGAGAGAGAGAGAAAGAAAAAGAGAAAGAAAGGAAGGAAGGAAGAAAGGAAGGAAGGAAGGAGGAGGAGGAGGAGGAGAAGAAGAAGAAGAAGAAGAAGAAGAAGAAGAAGAAGAAGGAGAAGGAGGAGGAGAGAAAGAGAAAGACAGAGAGAAAGAGAGAGAAAGAAAGAGAAAGAGAGAAAGAAAGAAAGGAAGGAAGGAAGGAAAGAAGGAAGGAGGCGAAGAAGAAGAAGGAGAGAAAGAGACAGAGAGAAAGAGAGAGAGAAAGAAAAAGAGAAAGAGAGAAAGAAAGGAAGAAGGAAGAAGAGAGAAAGAAAGAAAGAAAGAAAGAAAGAAAGAAAGAAAGAAAGAAAGAAAGAAAGAAAGAAAGAAAGAAAGAAAGAAGCGACATGATTTCTCCAAGGTCATAAGTTCCTTGACAGCTGGGATTGCCATTTATTTGGGGGTTTGGGGCATTTTCAGGTGCTGCCAATTCCTGATATTTTAATGCCTGCTGATTGGTTTGACTGGGAGAATTAGGATTTAACCTAGATCCTTTCTGACTATATTCCGTGATCCTTCCATTCAATTAAAAAAAAAGAAATTTGAAACTACCACAATGGACTCGAACAAATAGAGGGGAGCCCGAGAATGGAAGGAGCCGAGGGAGACTCAGGGAGGGGAGCTGGCGAGCACGGGGAGGCGTGGGAGCTGCGGAAGCCCCAGCTTGCTGCCTTTGAATGAGCAGGATTGCCATTTCCTCCTCCCGGTTGCCCCGTGTCTGGCTCTGGGTTTCCAGGGGAAGCGGGGGACCCCCGCCCTGCCGGCTGGCTCTCCCCATGGGGACGAAGGCGGCCCCCAGACAAACAGGGAAGTGAGAAGAGCCTGTGTGTGCAAACTCTCATTCACCGGCGCCGGGATGGAGGGGCCGCGAACAATACATGTTGGTGCAGCCCCGCTAAGGACCCCGGCGTCCCGGCTCATTACCCCCCCCCCCCCGCCCCGCGTCCCCCCCATTTGCTCTCCATATCACTCGCCCTCGGGGGTGCGAGGAAAGCAGCCAATCTCCCAGCTCGGAGCTGGGAAGCCCCGGGCCCGGCCCCGGTCCCACACAGTGGGGGGGCCGGGGATTAATTGGAGGGGGGACTGTTGTGAGTTCCCGAGAGCCGCGGCTCTCCGCCGCCCAGCTGGGGGCCGAGGATATTGCTACATGAAAGGAGCCACGTCGGGATCAGTCCTCATTACCGGGGCCGCTACATTCCAGAGAAAGAATTGGCCTCATTGGGGGACTGGCCCTCTGGGCAAGCCGGCCCCATCCTCCCGGGGAGAGCGGCCGGAGCGCCAGCCCCCGAACCCGAGCAGCTGGATTCCGAGCTGCCCGAGGCGACCCCAAGCAAGGCCAGACCCCCAAGGCCATTGGCGGGAGTTTCCTGGACTCCCCGTGTTTGTTTTGGGGAGGGGGTGGGCGAGCCCGGGGGGGGGGCGGGGGGAGGGGGAGCCTGCCAGGAAATTATTTCGAGGCTAGAGCCCAGGCTGGGAGGAGAGTCAGACAAACAGTCCCCCCAGGCGCTCTCTCTCCTTTCTTTCAAGCAAACCACTTTCCCCCAAATCCCCCACCCCCAACTTCCCCACAGGAGGGCAGCTGCCTCTCTAGCCCACAGCGTGCGAAAAGGCTGGGATTAAGGCACAGAAAACCCTGGCTGTGGCACTAACCAGCCGGCCTACCCGCGACAGGAACCTTCCCATCGCTGGGCCTCAGTTTCCCTCTGTGTCCGATGAGGAGGTGGGAACCAGAGGAGCTCGGGTGAAGCCTTTCGTTCTAACATAACTTGCATTTCTAATTTGCCGTCCATGTTCGGCTCCTGTCTGTCGCAGGAGAATTCCCCTAACCATAAGGCTGAAGACTGGTGAGAACGACCCCGATGACATCATGCCAGCCCTTTACAGTGCGGTAAGAGTGGCAGAGCAGCGTACCTCTGCCCTCTCATCGGATCGCCACCCCAACCCAGTCTGGCCGGAGCCGAGAGGCTCCCGTTTCACAGCAGGGACACATGAGACTGAGGGCCTTTTCCTGGGCAGCACGTCCCTGCGGCAGTATCTGAACTCAGAGCCTCCGTTATCTACTGAACCATCTGGGACCGCTGGTGCCTCTTTTGTGAAGGGAGGCGTTGGCCCTTGGGGTGGGGACGTCTAGGTCAACTCCAGGTCTCTGACCCTATGAACAGCAAGAGGCAAAAGGTGCTGTGTTCCTGTAAGAGCTTCAGCTTTCCCATCACAGAATGCATGTATGCACACATAACACACGTCGGAACACATGCGTATTTACATAAACAAAATACTTACCCATACACTGACCTGTGTGTCATTTATTTGCTTCCTGGTAAACATGCCGTGTCTCCAGACCATGACATAAGCTCTCTAAAAGCAGAGATTGTCATTTTTATATCTGCAACTCAACACAGAGCCTGAAAATGGTTTGGGGACATTTATGTGGAGAAAAACAATAAAAAAAACAACCCAAGAATTGGTATAGACAGGGGCAGCTGGGTGGCGCAGTGGATAGAGCACCGACCCTGGAGTCAGGAGGACCTGAGTTCAAATCCGGCCTCAGACACTTCATAATTATCTAGCTGTGTGGCCTTGGGCAAGTCACCTAACCCCATTGCCTGGCAAAAACTAAAAAAAAGATGCTATAGACAGGGGTAGCAAGATGGTACAGTAGATAAAGCACCGGCCCTGGAGTCAGGAGGACCTGAGTTCAAATTCAGTCTCAGACACATAATAATTACCTGCGTGACCTTGGGTAGGCACTTAACCCCACTGCCTTGTAAAAAAAAAAAACTAAAAAAAAATGATGCTATGGACAGAACTGCCTTTAGTCTCTGTTTCTTCAAATGTAAAATGTAAACTAGTTGATTCCCTGGTTTCCTTGCTCAGACCCTGCCACCTCCACGAGGTCTCTCCACCCCCAACACCTTTTCTCCTCCCTTGCTTTCGAGATAACTCCTCTTTCCATTTGTAAATAGCTTCTTACACTCCACACATTTCCAGACACTTAGTAGGCTCTTAATGACTGCTTGTAGACGGGCTGATCTATGAAGACCCTTTGATCTCTAATTTCCTTTGATCTTATAATTGTTTCCTGTTCTTGCAAAAGATGGATCCTTTTTTTTTCTGGAATGTCATGGGACCAGCAAACTATTTCAATCCCTTCTCTGTTTCTATTGACTCAAGACGTTTTCTCCAACTGAGGTCTCCCCCCAAAACATAGAAATAGGAACATACATGTTCTTGTGCAGATGTCTCTTCTTCCTCTCTCAAGAGAGCTGTATTTGGAGGCAGAAAGTCTAGGAAACTCAAGCCCCTTCTCTAGATCTCTGACTACCTGGGAAATCTTGGGAAATATCGTCACTTCTCTGAGACTCACTTTCCTCCTCTGCAAAATAAGGAGATTGGACAACGGCCTCTGAGATCTCCCAACTCTAAATCTGTGAGCTGAAATCTCTGGGATTTCTATGGAGTCTTAAGAGTACAGGAGTCTTAAAAGTCGATGGTCCTCCAATTCTCTTCACATCCCAGGTCTCTTCTGGCAATGTTCTGCTTCTGCTCTGGGGAGTCCTGGGGGGGGGGGGGGTGGAGACCATTCAGAATCAAAGAATAACTAAAATAAAGAAAGTTAAACCAGGAAAGAAAGTAGCCAAGTGAAATTTCCAAATGTCAGTGCTCCAAGGGACCTGGGAGATGATCTCATCCAACCTCCTCATTTTTCAGATGAGGAAGTTGAGGCTCAAGGACATTGTGTCTCACCCAAGATGGCACAACAAATTCTTGGATCACACAAGTCAATCCTGGAATTTAATTCAACAATTCACAATTGATTACCTACTGTATGCAAGATGCAAAGTTGAACACTGAGTGAACTGACATCCTCTGGGAAAATAGCCATCATATAATATTGCAAATAAAATTGTGTTGTGAATTTGGTATGGTGCATGAAGGAGTATTATTTTTTCTATATTTTAAGCCATTAGTACAAAGGTGGTTATGTTTATATCGTCTTTTCAGACTATTAAGTCTTGAAAGGTAAGAGTTGTCTCGAGGGGAACTATTCTAGGCAAGAGAACATGGAGCTTCACAATTTGAGCTTCACAACAATCCCCAGAGGTTGGTTGTACAAATATTAAAAAACATTGCAAAACCCTATTTTACAGATGAGGAAAGATTGAGAAATTTTCATCAGTTTTCCTAAGGCCACACAGAGTAAATAAAAGTGGGAAGACACAGCCTGCTTCTCTTTATCCACTAAGTTAGAATACTCTAGAAATGAGTTCTTAATTGACTTATTCCACAACAGCACTGCTGATGTGAGAGGCAGGACATCTGGGTTCCAGGCATTTTTTTTCACTAGCTATTTTTGACAGGTTTCTTTACCTCTGTGTGCCTCAGCTTTTTCTTCTGTAAAATGAAAGGGTTGTAGGTAGCACAATGGTTGGAGCACAGGCCCTAAAGTCAGGAGAACCTGAGTTCAAATCCAACCTCAAATACTTAATAATCACCTAACTGAATGACTTTGGGCAAGTCACTTAACTCCCCCCCACATTATTGCCTTGCAAAAACCAAAATACATACATACATATATATATATGTATATATATATATATGTATATATATATATATATATATATATATGAAAAGGTTGGAGTAGAGCATTGAGGACCCTTCTAATACTCAAGTCCTAAAATCTAAAATATTTTGTTTTCACACTTCTTTAATGGTTTTTGCAAGGCAATGGGTTAAGTGATGGGGTTAAGGTCAGATTTGAACTCAAGTACTCCTGACTCCAGGACTCTAGCCACTGTGCCACCTAGCCGCCCCTCTATTCTAAGGTCCATTCTAGCTCTGATGGGTCATGTCCTCATGCTCTTTGTTCTAACATTCTGTATTCCAAGACCTTCATCCAATGCAAATGTTTTCTGATGTAAACGTTGTATCTCTAGCTTATATATGGCCAAGTAAGCTTCTCATTTGGAAGAACAAGATCAAAGGATTGGACCAATCCCAGTTTGATGAGAGGGGACCCATTTGATTTCAATTTGCTGGGGGGACTAGTTGATCTTTTAACCCAGTGGGTTCCTTTTTGGATGAATGCAAAGCACCCACCATAGCTCCTCACAGTTCCTTCCTTCTATGATTCAAAAGATCTGTGATCTCATTAGCATGGGGCCATTCCCTCCATCCCAGACAGTGAGACCCTTCCTCTCCCCACACCCCTTTGTTTTAGTAAACTGGCTAAAGAAATTATTAGGGTCCAAATAAATTCTCTCAGCATAATCACCATTCTTAGTCATAAATAAAGAGAACCAGTTACCTAATCCTGATTCCAAAGTCTTTCCAGTTCAATGATGGTGTTTGTGCTGCTGGTGGTGATGGTGATGATGATGATGATGACATTCCACTCACATTTACATACACTTTCAGACCTTCTGTTGCTCTGGCATAGCCAGGGAGAGCCCAGAATCATTTACAGGTCACTGGGAGATTTCAGAGCTGGGCTTCAGTCAGTCAATAATATTATGAGCTCCTTGAAGGTAGGACTATATCTTTGTCTTCTTTCATGTTCCTGGCCTTGGAATCAGGAGAACTGGAGTGCAAATCCAGTCTCTGATATTTATTAGCTGTGTGACCTTGGATAAGTCACTTATCCCTGATTTCCTCTCATCCAGGGCCATCATTCATATCCAGCCACTGGACCTAGAGGACTCTGGAGGAGAAAGTGAGTCTGGTGACCTAGCACAGCCCCCTCCCCCACTCAAATACAAAATCCAATTCATGTGCTTCTCTTAGCATCATCTACCTGATGTTGTGGTCATCGAAAATGAAGGACAAACATCCTTCAGCACTCAACAAAGCACCTGGTACATAGTAAAATATAGTGATAAATGTTTGACATATGACAATTAGTTGAATGATTTGAAAATAGGAAAATAATATTTCCTATTAATCATAATAGCCATTGAAAAAAGTAGAAGCATAGAATAATGTAGAAAGGACAGCCTTAGAGGCAGGAGGACCTGGCTTCAAGTCTTGCAGAGGCACAAGCTGACTTTGTGACCCTGGGCAGATCATTTACCCTCTTAGTTTTCCTAAACAAATCCTGAAGATTACAAATCACAAACTCCTCGGGGAGTTTCCTAAGTGAAATTTCTCCACACTGATGAAAAAAAAAAAAACCCCAACAATCCATAAGTTTAGATGGGGAGTTAGCAACCTTTTTGTGTCATGGATTCCCTTTTTCAGATACTGAAACCCATAGACCTTTATCAGGATACTGTTTTTAAATATATAAAAGAAAACAGTTTATTGAAATCTAGTTGGGAAAATCTGTGTATTAATAAAAAGCTAATAGATAACAGATTAAGAATCCCTTACCTAGGGTGACTAGGTGGCGCAGTGGATAGAGCACTGGTCCTGGAGTCAGGAGTACCTGAGTTCAAATTCGGCCTCAGACACTTGATAATTACCTAGCTGTGTGGCCTTGGGCAAATCACTTGCCCCATTGACTTGCAAAAATAAATAAATAAAAGATAAATTTAAAAAATCCCTTCCTTATGTCAAAATTTAAAAATAAAAGTCAAAGTAAATATGAGATTAGTGAGTTTAGAACTCTTAGGGCCCCCACTATCAGCAGTGAATTTGCCAGACTATGTCTCCCCTCCTTGAATTTCGCATTCCTTAAAAACAGAAATGCTTTGTTTTGTTTGATTTTTTTTTTACACATTGGGATGCAAAGTCCGTGAAGGCTGGAAGCTGCTGTAGTGTTGGATGGCTTTGCTTTACTTTGCATTTTCTTTATGGCATCCTCCAAGCCCTACAACCCGAATTAATAAAGACTTTAATGTTTGTTGATTGACTGCAGCAGCTCCCTTCTAACGATGGGAGTATGGCAGCTATGTAGCAAGGCCTCCGAATTAGCAACTTCCCAGTTGCACAGGATTCAGAAAAAATTAAAAAAACAAAAAACAAAATAAAAACCCCGACATGGGTCAGGATTCTCCTTTCCAGCAGCCTTTCACTGAGGCGACTTTCTCCCCTATCTCTTCTTCCGTCTCACACAACTCTCCATTGAAGTCCCAGCTGTGAGTCAGACAATTTGTCGGCCTAGGCAGAGCCATCAGGTTCAAGGGTCAGGCAGTAGAGGCCCAGCTTTGGAGGGGTTAATTCCCATTCCTTTGATCAAATCGGTTTCCACAACAAACAAGGAGCCAGAATATTCCAGCTCTCTGTGGGGCAAACACACTTGGCTTCCAGCCCTGAAGGAGGCCAGGCCATCAATAGAAAGTGAGGAAGGCTCCTTTCCCTGCATTGCCTTTGACTTACAAAGGGACAGGACACAACCTCCTGGTGTCTGTTTTCACATTTATAAACTTGTCATCTTCCTTTCCCTACTGAGGGAAAGGCACTAAAAGAATTGGGGGAGGGGGAGCTATTCCCTTCAGTATTTCACAGCCAATCGGATGATCCCATTTTTAAATTTTTTTAAGAAAGCTATTTTTCCCATTAATATACTAGCAATATTTTTAGATACTTGGGAAATTAATTCATTCAGCAATATTTATTGTGATCCCTAGTCCTTTTTGAGTTCCCTCTACAGTATCTGATGACTCCAAAGGCAGAGGGAAGCTACTCACTATATGACTTTGGTCAAGTCACTTTATCTCTACATGCCTCAGTTTCTTCAACTATAGAATAACCTTTAACATTCCTTACAGGTCTCTAGATCCATAATCCTCCTGGGATTTTATGACACTCATCTCTCTTGATTCTTCTGCTACCATTTTTCTTAAATGAATTGACATATGAAAAACTCCTTGCAAACATTTTATTCAATCTTTTTTCAGTCCTCTCTGATTCTTTGTGACACCATTCAGGATTTTCATGGCAAAGATACTAAAGTTGTTGGCTTTTCCTTCTCCAACTTATCTTAGGAGGAGGAAGACATTTTAGAATGAGGAAACTGAAGCAAACAGAATTAAGTGACTTGCCCAGGGTCACACAGTATGTGTATGAGGCTGGATTGGAACTTAAGAAGATGAGTCTTCGTGACTCCAGGCCTGGCACTATATCCACTGTGCCACCAAACTGCCCCAATCTTGACTCTTTGATGGCAGAGTCAGTTCTCTCCAAATTCCAAAGTTCTGTGACTTGGCCAAGATCTTTTAGTCATCATCAGTTGAGTGGGAACTGGAACCCAGATCATCATGCTTTAGGTCAGGATCCTTCCCTCTCCTGCTTTTCTGAATTTCTTCATCTATAGAATTTTTTTTTAGGTTTTTTTTTTCCCAAGGCAATGGGGTTAAATGGCTTGCCCAAGGCCACCCAGCTAGGTCATTATTTAGTGTCTGATGTCAGATTTGAATTCAGGTACTCCTGACTCCAAGGCTGGTGCTCTATCCACTGAGCCACCTAGCTGCCCCTCATTATAGAATTTAATGCTGTAAACCTCCAGTACTTCCGTCATATGATTGCAGTGAAGCTCAAAGGAGATGTGAGGCATTTTGTAAGAAAAGTATTTTGCAAACACCAGTGTTAAACTGAGGCATCTAGCTGATCCAGAAGATAGAGTCTGGGACTAGGAATCATCCAGATCTGGGCTTAAATTCCGCCTCAGAAACGGATTAGCTGTGGGACGCCCTGCATGAGTTATTTACCCTCTATCAGCCTCAGTTTCTTCAGTTGTAAAATGGGGATAAAATTATTGCCTATCTCCTGGAGTGTTTGTGAGGATCGCATGCAAAGCATGTTGCAATTCTTCAGAGTATAAATGTTAGGGGTTTTTATATATTAATGCCAGTTATTGTGATGGTGGTTGTGAGAGTGATGGAGAGATAGAGAATGGTCTTGATTGAATTTGTATGAGAAACTCCAGGCTAAGGAAACTTCTTCCACCACCACAGATTGTCAGGTTCCCTGCCAAGACAATGGAGATATTGAGGGATTTGCCTCAGAATCCCACTGCCAAGGAATTCTGCTTCCAAGGTCAGCTTCCTGGCCACACTGCTGGTGTGGGAGTTGCCTGTCTAAAGTCATTTTTTAAAATTTTACAATGATAGATTAAATTCAGAATTTCAGAATCCCAGACTCTCATAGCCAGAAAGGAAATGAATAACCCAACAAATAGTGTGCCAACCTAGGCTTGCAGACCCCCAATGAGGAGAAAACCATCTCTTCTCCAAGAAGCCCAGTTCCCTGTTGGAAAACTCCAATGTGGAGATCCAGCCTCCATCTGCCTCTGCCACTTGTGATCACCATTTCACGTCCTGCCCTCTGGGACAGGCAGAATTTGATCCGTGGGATACTCCTGACTGCCTAGGCAGGGTTTTTTTTGGGGGGGGGGTGCTAATCTAGGGGGTTTCATCTGATTTCCCAGGGCTTAGCACAGTGTCCAGCACAGAGGAGGGACTATCAGAAATACTTGTTGGCCGAGTAGCTGACTGGTTTAATGGTAAAATCAGCTCAAGGTAAAAGGCCCCAGGCTGACGGCATGGGTATCAGCCTTCATCACATCCCTTCCCCCAAACAAATTAACTACAGAAAAGCCAATTAGAGTGTTTCCTATAGATATGGACTGAGTCTGTTGGCACCTGAACTAAATGGGGCTGCCTAGGTCTGATGTTGTTAGCTTATTTCACAGAGAGCATTAACATGTCTCCCTCTCTTAAGAGGTTTCTATGGATACCGCCTATGAAGCATTTCATTCACATCTATCCAATTTAAAAATTCCCATTTAAAATGCTCTTTTGTTCCCCTCACACCCTTTTCAGGATCTGCACATGATATTTGCAGTTAATTATCTTAAAACAACAGCCACCAAAGGCCTCCGCCAGCTAAAAATTTTAAATGAATACAATGTTTAAGCACTTTAGGCAGAGATCTGCCATTAGGACCCCCTGTCTCTGAAGGGGGGCTGGGGGCACTGAGAGCTGGGGAGTCTGCTCTCCTTTGCTGCACAACTGTCCAAAACCTGGCTTTGGAGCTGGGGCGCCCTGAGAAGGAGGCCGCCGCTTGTTTTCTGAACCCAGTTTGGCTGCTTCTTACTGTTTGGATTAAGACAACTCACATTTCTGTGGAGCTTCAAGGCCTGCAGCGGGTTTTATAGCCATTCTCTCCTCCACCCCCACAAGCATCCTGTGAGGTAGGTGCTAATAATACCGATGAGGAAATCGAGACTCCGTGAAGTCACAGGATCATCGATTGGGACTGAAAGGGACCTCAAAGGTCACAGTTGTGGAAACTAAGACTCAGAATACTAAAATGATTTGTGCAAGGCCACAATGTGTGTGTGTGTGGGGGGGGTGGAACTTAGTTCTCCTAACTCCAAATGCAGGGCACCACACTGTGCCAGCTGAAATCACATGTCCATGGTCCCTAGCTACTAAGAGGCGGGAGGGAAGAAGGCGGAAATGGAAAGGGGAAAAGGAAGGAAAGGGGAAAAGGGAAAGGAAGGGAAGGGAATAAGGGAAGAGAAAGAAGGGAAGGGGACAGAAGTAGCATTCTATGTGCCAGTTTTGTGCCAAGGGCTTTACTGATGTTATTCATTTGAACACAAGTCTTCCTTATGCCTACCTAGCGCAGCATTTTTCCCATTCTACCATAACAATTCTGACACAACAACGCTTCTTTCTTCTCTCTCCTTCTTCATCCTCTTCTTCTACTGCTATTACAACCACCACCACTACTAATGTTTTTAGTTGTTGGGTTTTTTTTTTTTTTTTTTTGCAAGGCAGTGGGGTTAAGTGGCTTGCCCAAGGCCGCACAGCTAGGTCATTATGAAGTGTCGGAGGCTGGATTTGAACTCAGGTCCTCCTGACTCCAGGGTAGGTGCTCTATCCACTGCGCCACCTAGCTGCCCCCCACTACTACTACTACTACTACTACTACTACTACTACTACTACTACTACTACTACTACTACTACTACTACTACTACTACTATTTCCTGCTACTCTTAGTGATAGATCATCTTATAGGAAATAGGGCGGGAGGGGAGACAGCAGGGGGTTTGAGGAAGGGAGTAGCTTGTTCAGTGGGAAATCAGGAAAGGCAATGGATGCAGAGTGAAACGAACCCCCTAGTCTAGCTTCTGTGCTCTAGAAAAGAAGGCATTGGGGGGAGTTTTGTTCTCCACTCTCTGGTCTTCCTAGCAGAGGGGAGAGGAGGCTGAGTTGGAGAGTCAGTCAGAACTTGAGTCAGCAGCTTGGAGGTGAGATTACATGTGATAAACTAATCCTGGGAGAGACACCGTGTTATGTAGGAGATGAAAAACCAGCAAAGAGAGCACGTGCAGAGTGGAAGCATTTCCCCCCTTCCTTTTGGTCTGCTCACCCTGGCATCTCTCTCCTCCTCCTTCATCTGCCACTCTCTTCCTCGTCGGCCAGTTCCTCCTAGAACCTCCATGTGATGGAAGCGCTTCATTGGGCCGCTTCACTTCTTCACTCGTCTCCCAGGTCCTACACTCCTGCCCTCTCTCCATCCAAGCATTCAAGCAGACCCCTTCTCCCCATTCACTTCTGTTGGTTTTTCTTCTCCCATTATAATGTAAGCTTATTAAAGCGCTTTATTTTTTCTTTTTCTTTGTGGTTTTTACAAATGTTTCTGGCAGTGACCAGAATGTAGTAAACGCTTTTAAAGGAGCGCTTGCCAGTTAGCTCCTGAATCTAGCCAGTGCCGTCCGTACAGTTTCCCTTGCCGTAGTCTACATCTATCATACTAGAAGTGGTCATTAGTGGCCTCTCGGCCTCATCTCTTTCTTACCTAACCTTAATGGCCGAATGGACATGGACTCGGCCAAACTGCACCTTGGGAAAGCCCTATGCCTACAAGGCCAAGGTCTCCCACTGCATTCAAGTTGTCTGGATCCATTTCTGGGCACTGGACCCAGATGGCTCCAGAGGAGAAAGTGAGGCTGGGGACTTTGCATAGCACCTCCTCATTGAAATCCAACTTATTTGCATGCCATGGTATCATCTCCCTAATGTCCTGGTCCTCTTCAAGAATCAAAAACAACCATGACAAAGCTGGACCCACTCAGAAGAGCCAGCTGTTAAATGTTCAGTGTGAGGATTTCTATCTTGGAAATCAGTCAACTCTACACATCAAGATTGATCTGTTATTTTGTTGATTTTGCTAGACTCGATAAGGTCACAGAAACGGTAATGCAGATTAAACTTTCTTAGGTATGTATTTTTGGTGTGGGGGAGCTGATTGTTAAACATTTACCAACACACACTCCTGACCCATTTCCATCACAGCAACTGAAATCTGGATTGTACTTTAATTTTTGACTTGCGCTCTGCATTCATTCTCTCTTCTGGTCCCCTCCAGAACCTTGGTAGGTACTATCAATGGGACAATTTTCCATTGGCTTACAAGGTTTGGGGTTCTATGATATGAAAATCAATGACCCCTACCCCAATCAAAGTACCTAACAAGATGTTCTTCTCCTTGACATTTTTGTTCAAGAGAAAGCCTCTTTCAGTCCAGTGTGGAAGCAGGTGAAAGCATGGGCACTGGAGAGTTGTTTACATGTAGATATTTATGGACACTGCCATTATGGAAATTTGGGGGACTTATGAATATTTGTTGTAAGGTTTTTTCCTTTTTTAATGGAGGGGAAGGTGGGGGGGAAGAGACTACAAATGTTTATTAATTAAAAAATAAATATGTTTTTAAGAATTGTTCACACCTCAAAGACTTGGATTAAAACTGGAAGCTATTCTGAACCAAACATTCTAGTGCCATAGTAGCCTAGTGGTGGGGCATCTTGGCCCCAAGCAGAGAATCACTGGAGGGTCAGTGGGAAGGAGAAAGAGTTTCTGGCCCCTTTGACCAGAGGATGGTCTTGTGAACTTTGTAAAGGCCAAAAATTTTCCTCATTTCTGGAACTTTAAGAGTGTGCCTGGAATAGCAATAATGAAGGCAGATCTGTTAAGAGTTGAGAGACACAATGAAGATAACCCGAGGAAGGGCCTCTTCTAGGCACTACATGAAAACCAGAAGAAAGTTGCACTATCCATCAGAGGAACTTGATGAGAAACCCAGCCATCAAAGAGAAGGTCTTCCAACAACACCAAGCTCTGAAGCATTCTTGTGTCTCTTGGGTTCCTTTAGTTTGAAGGCATTTGAACCTAATATGGACATATGAGATAGTATACCAGACATTTAGGTGGATGCTTTGTAATAGCTGAGAAAAACAGGATTCAAACCCAAGTCTTCTGAATTCAAGGTGTGACACTGGCCACTATATGCCTCTCGATGCCTTTGCCTCTCCCATCTTCCATTTCTGGAATAGAATCTTCTTTCCTATTTTGATCTCTGGAAGTCCATTCATTACTTGAAGGATTTGTCAGAAGAAATGATACAAGAATATAAGGACACTCTCAAGGTGTCTCTGAAAAACTTTGGAATCGATTGTGAGTCCCGGAGACAATGGCACTGACTCAACCAGCAAGGTGTGCCCACATCAAAGAAGGCATGATACTCTATGGAAAAAAGGGGCATCATTCCAAT